>NC_134579.1:81479000-81811000 GCF_037038515.1 Microtus pennsylvanicus | reverse complement strand
AAAGGAGGCACAGAGAGGGGATAGGCAGCCTCAAATTGTCCAAGGGTTTCTGACACGATGACATGCTTTAGAGATGGCTGTGCTTGTTGCTCAGTTTTTCACTTAAATAAATGAAACAAAATAGCTAAATACGCAAATAAGTAAACAAATATATAAATGATGCCGTCATATCATGATATGATATCAAAAACTAAGTACTAGCCTGCTGTTACACACTCCAGGCTCACATCAAAGTGAAGAGCTGCCAGTTAACCGGGCTAGCCTGTTCTCATTCTCTCCACATGCTATTAAAAATCAGACCACGGTTCTGAGGGGTGCAGGGGTCAGGCCTTATCTGCTCCGAAGGCCTTCCCTCTGACTTTTCCTACCAGCTCCCGAGTTAAGAACCATTGATCCGCAGCTGTGTTTCTACACCTTAGATCCAGAAATGCTTTTTAAATTTTCAGGCAAATGTTTAAGGTCTGACAGACTCCTCCCTGAATGCTGGGCTGTCTGTGCCTTCCCTAGCCAAAAAAGAAAGAAAAGGTAAAACAAAAAACAAAACAAAACTCGAGCAAAACAAAATCAAATTTAATGGTCTTAAATGCAAAAGTAAAAACAAACAAAAAACACAAAAAAGCAAAAGAAAATTAACAGAACAGAACCCCAAACGTCAAGGCAGTTATGAAGAGAACTTTGAGGGTTAATCCTTAAAACTACAAATCAAAGGTTTTTGTTAATAGATAACTGGCAAGAAGTACTTTTCTGCTGAGTGTCCATACAAAAGCAAAATTTCAAAACAAAATCTAAGATTGGAAAAAGTCTAGTGCTCACAAGGAGGGATGCGAAAAATACAATGCTCAAATGTTTCTGTGTCATTAAAAACAGAGCTGTCATTGTGCATTCAAGATAGGTTAAATGGTCTTGGAAACTCGAGAGGTTGCATGAACAACAGTATTTGATGTGTGGGCACCATGCATGCAATGTGTGGACAGACACTCAGGATGTCAGAGGAGTGGGACATCTTCAGGCATGCCTGGAGCTCAGGTCTGACTCTGGAATATACTGGAGCTGCCCTGAAACTCTTTGGTCCGTTCTCATTGGTGCCTGGGCTTATAAAACACCTTTGTGTCCTCTGGAGGGCCTGGCCAAGCCCAACATGTGGAACCCATTATCCTCCCTGGGGAGGGTCCATAGAGTATGGGCCCTGCTGCTGCTGCTCCCAACACCATAGAGCCAGGATTGAGTGGACAGGAGGCAGCAGTGGGACCTGCTGGGGAGGGCAAATTTTCTGTCAACTAAAGCAGAAATTGCTTAAAATGGTGAGGCAGTTGAGAAAACACACTCTCCATCTGTCTAACATCTTTAGGTTAAGAACTAAAACTAAGAAGAAGAAAAAAAGATTTTTGTTTCGTTTTAAATCTGGTCTGTGGAGACATCAAATGAAACAGGTGTTAGACAGTCTTAGAAGTTAAAGCATGCTTCAGTTCCACCACCATCCAGAGGGACTGGTTAGTCAATGCAGTCTATTTAGGTTTCGGTTTAATATATACTTTAAAGGAAATAACTTAAGGAACTTAAAATTGGTCTAACATTTGTGGGATTTCAAGCATTTGAACATGTTGGTTGCATCCCAGAGTATAAAAACCTTTTGCACTTCTCATTTAGACTAAGACAAACACTTGTGAAAATTGGCGCAAAATGAGTTGTACACTAACAAAAAAGTTTCAACTTCTTCACTCTTAATTATCTATTCCGTACAAAAAAAGAAAAAAAGAAAAGAAAAAAGAAAAGCATGAGCGAGTTATTTGTGGGACTTGTTGGTTTTGAAGGAAACCTGTAAAATTTTGTCCCCCAGGCGGTAGCCGTTCAGACTTGCTATGGCCATTGCAGCTTCTTCATAGTTTGTCATGGTCACAAAACCAAACCCTTTGCACTTGTTGGTGTTGAAATCACGAATCACTTTCACATTGGTGACTGCACCAAAGGGACCAAACATCTGCCAGAGGATCCCCTCATCAGCGTCTTGCCCAAGGTTGTAGATGAAGATGCACCAGCCCGAGGAAGCATTGCCGGGGACATTGACACCAGAAATCCCACTCATGTGATCTACACCCATAGGGGAGAACCTAGCAAACAGAGAGCACACGTTCAGGTCAAGGTTAAGGCCAATAGTGTATCTGCACAGGAGGGGTAAGAGGGAGAAAGGACGGGCAGGCCGGGATGATGGTGCATTGATGTAAGGATACTGGGCCTCTCACTGCTCTACACAGCCAGCTCTTCCTCTAAGTTACAGATGCTCAAGGCTGGGGTACCACGAGAGTCAAAATGACTTAAAAACTTATTAGCTGTGTAAGGTAACAATGTTCACTGTGATATTTTCTCCTTTATTATCTTCTTGTCCCATCTTCTCTCAGATCCCGCCTTCTTCCCAAATAGCTCCTTCTACTTTCATATAATTCATCTGAATTTGTGCACTTAAGAGAAAACATACACTGTCTGCACCTTTGGGTAACTCTCGAAAGGAATCTTGCAAAACAGTGGTGGGGCAGGACCCGTTCTGTTAGGGTCTGACTCTGAGGTACCCAGCTACTGCCATTTGACAGTAGCACCACTTCTCCTGCTATATGTGTGCAGCATATGTGGGGTGCCTTTAGTTGTTTCTGAGACTTTCCCCATTTTACTTTAGTTTTTGTGTGCTGGGAAAGGAACTGAAGGTGGGCACTGACCACAAGTCCAATCCCGTATCCCACATTGAAATTCTGTCAGTTTCTTCCACCTGCTCCAGTGCAGCGGACAGCACCCTTTGTGTATACAGTAGTCCATGTAGGGGAGAAAGGACACTCCCTGACTTCCCCAAGTTTAGTCCCTTTTCATTGCTTTCTTGTCCTTTGTTTTTTCTATTTTTTCTTTCTCCCCAAGACAGGTTTTCTGTGTGTAACTCCTGGTTGTCCTGGAACTTACTCTATAGACCAGGTTGGCCTTGAACTCAGATTTGCTTCTGCTTCCTGGGTGCTGGGATTAAAGGTATGTGTCACCACCTCCAGTTTTAGTTCCTTCTCATAGTGATACTTCTGCCTGAGGGGTCAAAGTCCTGTAGAGGACACAATAATTCCTTTCCCCTAGCTCTGAACTGGCTCAAACCACCCCACAAGGGTCAGGTCAAGCTACCGAGGCCTATGAACTCAGTAGATAGAGGAGTATCAGTAACTTGACAAACACAGTGAGTTTTTCCCACAGTGAAACATCCACCACCACACCCATTCACATACCTACCTCCTCCCTCATCTCCCCACCATGCCCTCTATTTTTCTATTTCATTTATGTATTTATGTATGTATGTATTTATTTATTTCAAGATAGGGTTTCTCTATAGTTTTGGAGCCTGTCCTGGAACTCTGCTCTGTAGAGCAGGATGGCCTCAAACTCACAGAGATCCACTTGCCTGTGAGTGCTGGGATTAAAGGCGTGTGCCACCTCCATCCCATCTATTTTTCCATTTCTTTTGGGCAACAGGTATCTTACTCTACAGCTCACACTGGCTCAGGATTCGTGGTCCTCTTGCCTCAGCCTGAGTGTTAGGACAACAGGCATGTACACTATTCCTGGCCATGGTGAACTGCTAAAAAATGTGGAGAACATGTAGCTGCAGTGATAAGATTAAGGAGAATAATAAAGAGTAAGCTCTGTTGCCCTCTGTAGGTATTTTTGGAAGAAATAAACAAACAAAAAAACCATCCCCACAAACAGCTGGAGGGAAAGCTTAGGAATGTTTGAGGACATAGATATCTCTGGAGCAGCATACAACCAAAGAATCATCACCTGCTCCAAAATGATACCAGACTCTGCGCTGTGGGACCCCATGTGATAAAAGAAGGCTTCAGAGCTAGTTTTAATGTGGTGAGAAAAAACCAAAATACAGTATTTGTTTCGGTTTTAAAAACTGTGAGAACTGGTTTCAATAGCCAGCAGTAGAATGTTGCAATGGTCAGATGGCCTTCTGTGGTTCAGAGGCAGTCTTAATGCAGAAAGACTATGGTATTGTTGATGTGGGTGGTAGGATGGTACCCAGGTGCCTCTAACACACTAAGTTGAGTTGGCTTTTAATGAGAACTAGAAAATTGCACTGACTGTGGTTCCAAGTCACCTAGATTTTCACGTGGCAACTACAGTGGGCCTTTTATATCTATCGGTTCTCCATATGCATTTCATTTTGTTGTTAATTTTGTTTTTTTGTTTTTCAAGACAGGGTTTCTCTGTAGCTTTGGAGCCTGTCCTGGAAACTAGATCTTATAGATCAGGCTGGCCTCAAACTTAAAAGAGATCTGCCTGCTTCTGTCTCCAGAGTGCTGGGATTAAAGGCATAGGCCACCACTGCCCAACTTGTTAATTTTGAGACAGGGTCTCACTATATGTAGATTTAGCTGACCTGGAACTCACCACTATGTAGAACAGGCCTGGTTCGAACTCACAGAAAGCTATCTGTTCTGTTTCCTGAGTACTGGAACTAAGTACATGCCAGCAAACATAGGGCCCCCCGCCCCAAGCATGGTCTAATGTAGCCCAAGCTGGCCTCTGACTCCCTAGGTAACTAAGGATAATCCTGAACTTCAGATCCTTTTGCCTCCACCTTCCAAGTGCTAGAATGACAGGTTTGTACTAAAACACCTAGTTTATGTGGTGCCGGGAATGGAACCCAGGGCTTCATACATACTGGGTAAGCATTCTTCCAATCAAATGATGTCTTTAGCATTCACATCTGCAACTCAACCAATTCTGAATCAAAAAAGATAATTGGAGCCGGGCGGTGGTGGCGCATGCCTTTAATCCCAGCATTCGGGCAGAGGGAGGCAGATCTCTGTGAGTTCAAGGCCAACCTGGTCTACTAGAGCTAGTTCCGGGACAGGCACCAAAGCTACACAGACACCGTGTCTAGAAAAACAAAACAAACAAACAAATAAACAAAAAAGACTTGAGAGGTCCTTGGGCTACAGAGATGGCTCAGAGGTTAAGAGCACTGACTGCTCTTCCAGAGGTCCTGAGTTCAATTCCCAGCAACCACATGGTGGCCCACAACCATCAGTACTGAGATCTGGCGCCCTCCTTTGGCGTGCAGGCATATATCAAGGCAGAATGCTGTATACATAATAAATAAATAAATCTTAACACCGCTCTATTTTATATCTTGGATGATTCTGAAATGTGAGATAGGGATGTGAGGTGGTGTCCTAGAACCAGTCCTCTAATGAACCCCAAAAAATGACTATATACTGAAAACACCTAGGGGACTAGTTTACTGTCTTAAGATTCTCCTGCCTCAGCATTCCCAGTCCTGGGATTTCAGATATGCATCTCTAGCTGAGAGCTTTTGGACACAAATACCCATCTTCCTCATTCTCAATTCTTAAGGAGATCACCCTCATCGTCTCTGATGGACAAAGAATCCTGTCCTGTCTGCCTGCTCTCTGTCCACCTGGGCCTGTCTTCCTTTCCTTATCTCTGTCCCATCCAAACCCTGTTCCTCTAGCATCCTCTGGTCTCGTCCCTGAGCAGCTCTTCATGTTACTGTCTTAGTAACATGTTACTTAGGTGGAACCGCTCCACTGGCTTTAGATTCCTGAAATGGCCTGATTCTTTCCACATGCCTCCCCAGCCTGCTTTTAAACCAGGAGGTAGAGGCAGGTCAGCTTTGGAACCAGAGCCAGGCTGAGGACTCTACATGGCTATACTATGAAAATAATCTTCTCCAAGACAGCTTCTGTAGAAAGAGCAGGATCTACTCAGCCCCAATGCTTAAAACAAAAATGAGAAATCTATAGAGTGAAGCAGAAAAAAAAAAACCAAAACACAACTTTATCCACCTAAGTCAAGCTTTTGACACCCTGACAAAAATGAAGAAAATGGCACTTAAATTTGATTTTTTTTCATTGCTCCTAACGCAGTATTAACACTCTGAACTGATTCTAAGCTGGTTTTGTTCTAGCTGAGTCTGGCAACTGACAATATTTTAGTAGAAGACAAAAGAATTGAGGAAAGCAGCCTTTCTTTAGGTCAGGGCCTTTAAGCAGCAGACACCTAATACTCAGCTATAAATATGACCAAGCAGCTTCAATATAGTACGGCAGCTCCTGCACATCACAAACAGGATGCAGCAGCAGCAGCAGATTCATTTGCCAGAATTCAAGAGGTGGAGGCAGAAGGATCAGAAGTTTAAGGCTATTCTTTTTCTCTCCCCCGCCCCCCAAGTTTCTGTGTAGCTACTGCAGTTATTGAACTCACTCAGTAGATCAGGCTAGCCTTCAACTCAGAGAGTGCTTGGAATTAATGGCATGCTCCACCAGGCCTGGCTCTAGGCCATTCTTATCCATTAGCTACATGGTGAGTTCTAGGCCATCTTGGCCTATATTAAACCCTGTCTAAAAAGGAAAGAAAAAATGGACAAGGAAGTCGCACAATAAAGGCTTGCCTTAAAGTCAGTGATCAAATGTATGAAACTTATAAATAGGTCTTGCCTAAGTACATGTTGACTGCCATCTTTTCTCACAGACACAGGCTTTTTTTTTTTAACATAGTTTTAAAATATATGCATTTATCTATTTTTATATGTGTGTGTGTTTTGCCTGCATGTATGTCTACACACTATGTGTGTGCCTGGTGTCCCCACAGACCAAAAGAAGGGATTGTATTCCCTGGTAATGGAGTGATACAACACCTGTGTGCTGGGAACTGAACCCACATCTTCTGGAAGAGTAGCAGTGTTCCTAACTGGTGAGCCATCTCTCCAGGTCCAAGATTAAAAAAAAAAAAAAAAGAAAAAGGAAAAAAAAAAAGAAAAGAAAAAGAAAAAAAGGCACACTAAGAATTGAAGGATTGCAATTCCTGCTGAACTATTCCAGTAATATGACTTCATATTACAGGAACCAAGTCCTGGAGCACTACCAGAAGCCAGTGGAGTTGGTGCCACCTTTTCAACTCCGATGACAGACAATGCCTCAGTGGATGTACAGTTGGCCCCCTGCAGCCATGGGCTATCTGTGGACATGACTCACTATAGTCTGGATATACCTGGGAAAAAAAGAATCCATATTGTCTGGGTACAGACTTGCCATTATCCCACAGTTAAGACATCACAGCAACTACTTTCACAGTACTTAGACTGAACTAGGTATTAAGAGTTATCCAGTCTATAGGAGGACATGTGTAGGTGATGTGCAAAGATCTTATAAGAGAGTTGAGCAACCTTGCACTTGGTGCCTACAGAGGACTTGGAACCCACTTTCTGACCACTGATATCAAGGGTCCATTGCAGTATTTTCCTTTCCTTTCAAAATGGTTTTGCTTTGTAGTCCAAGTGGTCTTTAATTCTTGATTCTTCTGCCTATGTCTCTCCAGTGATGGAACTGCAGGTGAGTCACCATGCCTAAGTGCAGACACACTTCTAATAGAGGTGAGGACAAAGCTAGAAAAATATGACTGGTAGGATAAGTCTAGCGTTCTCTGAGAAGTCCTCTCAACACAGGGCTATGTTTAGCTTGAAGGAGTTTAACAGGCTATGAATAGCCTACCAGGATGTCACCCTCTGGACCCACCTGAATCTTTGCGCCTGGTGGTGCACAGGGCCTCCAAACCGCCTAGCAGGCGAGTGGTACAGCTGCGAGAGGAGAGCCATGTTTTTGTTCTGGTTGGGATTGGCTGCAAACTTCACTGTGATGGGCTCGGAGGAACCTGGGGGTTTATGACCATTGAAACTGGTAATTGCCTCTTCTGCTTCCGACCGTTTGTCAAACCGGATAAACGCAACCCCTCTGGATAAACCTTTTTAACAAACCAACAAAAATGGAGTTAGGGGGAAAAACCTTAAGGACAGAAAAATAAAACTGAGAAGCAAAAGTCAAGTCTGTAGGCTGTGGTTCATTCAAACTAGGCACCTACATAATGAAATAAACGGAAAACAACTCCAAATATGTAAACAAATGAATAAAGAAAACAATGACTAATCAAAGATTAAGATTTCAGACTCTCTTTCTAGCTGAAGCAATGATTCCCTGGGAGGAGCAAAGGGGTAAACTTTGCTCTGAAGTACATTCAGAAATGGGTGATGGCTGCAAACACTGAAGAGTTTGTTAAGAAAGTATTAAAGTGCCTGCCCATCTTAGTGACATCTTTAAACTAGATTTCTGAATGTGGTCTAGAAGAGAAGGCTACTCCAATCTAACTAAATATTCTCATTCACATGACCAACTAAGGCTAACCTGGATGAGGGTGATCCTTTTCTAGGCAGACATTTTTCAGTTTGAGATAGGGCTGGCCTCAAACTCACAGGTTGCCTATGATCTTGAACTCCTACTAATATTGTTTCTACCTCTCAAGTGCTTCAATTTCAGGTATGTGTCACTACACCTACCATATGTGTGCTAAGGACTGAACTCAGATCCTTCTGCATGTCAGGCAACCACTCTACTAATGGCACTTTATTCCTGGTTTAGGCAAAGGCCCTTAGCGCACAATTAACGAGTAACAATGATGGCCTAGAGTCTTTGGTGACCTGTGAAGTGAGCATGCTGTCAAATGTTCTCAAGTCTCTTCCCATATCTTGGTACTTCCCCTAATCACTTCTTAGAAGAACCTGAAATGCCATATAATTCATGTGCACAGCAGCCAGGGATCTTATGGATTCTTTCTTCTGGGTTCAAAGGTAACATTGCAAACCCCAACAAAACGTAACCCCTACTTAAAATACATAGCACACACTGATTTAGTGATTTCAGACCTAGCAATATGCCATGCTGATTCTGATATTTGAGCTCATTGCTCAACACCTGAAGGAATACCTGAAGACCAATCTTTGTCAGCAGGTGTTGTCTGTATTACTCTTACACAGCAAAATTGACAGCTTGGCTGATCCTGGAAAGCTGAACCCTGACCTAACTTCAGGCCAGTATGATTCAAAGTTGTGGTGGGTTGGTACAACGTCACCTTTAGAATGACTGTCATTCTATTTCTTAGACCTGTGACCAAGCAGAGGAAAAGCCTGTGTCCAAGAATGGCTTCTTTAGTTTTATGCAATTGCTTTTAAATAAAAACTTTCTGAAAGAAAAAGGGGATAATATCTTATGAAGGAGGTAAAAAAATTCATGTCTGATGAATTCATACTGCTGAGATGACTGTGATTTGGGCTTTATTTTTAAATAAAAACAGATTTTTTTTCACACAATTAGTTTTATTATGGTTTCCCCTCCCTGTTCCCCTTATTCCCACTTGTAACTTCATGCTTGCTTTCTCTCATTTTAGAAAACAAACAGGGAAATAAAAACAAACAAACCAACAGGAAAAGAACAAGTATTATGAGACAAAAGTTTCAAAAATATCACTGAGTTAGTTTTCAGTTGGCTGTCTACTGTGAGGCATAGGGACTGCCCTTAATTGTGGTTTATACAATGAGACTCCATTAGAGAAAACTAATTTTTCTTTAGTGAGATGACTGCTTGGTTAGGGATGGGAGATAATGTCCACTTCTCTCTCTCAGTTCCAACATCAGCCAGATTGGATCTGTGCAAGCTGCTACTATCTCTGAGTTCATATGTGCCTAAGTCCTGCGTGTCTGGAAAGCAATGCTTCCTTGGTGTCTTCCATCTCCACTGGCTCTTACCGTGACTCTTCTTCAGAAAGTTTCCTGAATTGGGCTTTCTTTTTGCTAATGTTTTCAGGATTAACAATAGAAACCAAGAGCTGGCACAACTTCCAGATGTGTGAACTAATCACATTCACAATTATGAATAAAAAATCAAAAATAAACTAATTCTAATGACTATGGATGTAAATATTTTTAAAAGATTTATTCATTTTATTTTATATATGTGAATGCTTTGCCTATGTATATGTATGTGTATCACTGTGTGCTTGGTGCCTGTGGAGGTCAAATGAAGATATCCAATATCCTGAAAATGGCAGCTATGAACTGCCGTGTGGATGCTGGGAATTGAAATTGGTTCTTTGGATGAGTAGCAACTACTCTTTAACAATTAAGCCATCTCTCCAGCCCTACATGAAGATTCTTCTTTTAATTTCTCTGTGGAACAGCCCTGGCTGTCCTGGAACTTGCTCGGTAGACCAGGCTTCTGATTCCCTCTGAGACTAAAGGTGTGAGCTACCACTGTCTTTTACATGAAGATTCTTAAAAGACCCAGTTTTTCTTCTTCTTTAAAGGCAGGGAGGGTCCTACCACGCTGCCCTGAATGGCTTCAAACTCACTGAGTCCCATTTGCCTCGGCTTCCACAGTGTTGGGATTAAAAATTTGTGCTACCATCTTTGGTTTTTTTGTGTGCTGTTGTTGTTTTAAACATTGTTGTTGTTTTAAACATTGTATGCACACTGTGTGCATACACATTCAAGTAGACAACACTCATACACATAAAATAAAAATGTATTTAAAAATAATTGTGGTGGTTTGAATGAGAATGCCTTCACAGGTTCATATATTTGAATACTTAGTCCCTAGTTGTTTAAACTACCTGGGAAGGATTAGGAGGTATGACTTTCTTCAAGGAGGGGTGTCATTGGTAGAAGGCTCTTTGCCTTGTGGCTATGGATCACAATCTAAGCTCTCAACTATTCCTTTCCTCTGCCATCATGAGTTCTAACCCTTTGAAGTCATAAGTCAAATTACGTCAGAGGATAATATAAGGAAGCTGGTTCTCTTCTTCCACCACACAGAGCCCATGGATTGAATTTGTTTCTCAGACTTGTGGGCAGGTACCCTCACCTACTTAGTCACCACGCCAGCCCCAAATGCTATTCTGTTAAGTACTTTATTTTTTTCCCCCCAGTACTGGGAATGAGACCTGGGACCTTAATCATGGTATGCAGACTACCATTGGACCATGGTCCCACCCTTGCTTTTCTGAACTTTAAGTGCTTTTCATTCATAGAACATAACACAAGTCTTCCCTTTCCATACCCTTCTCTTCCCTGGGAATGTTGAACCTCATACAGTCTCATCAAGAGTAGCCTCTCTTTGCAGCAGAAGCCCTGAAGAGCAAGTCATTATCTTTTTACATGGCTTCATCTGTGGAAGGAGGGCTAGGGAAGGGAGGGGAGTCCTGCCACGTTCTTCTTGCTTAGATTGTAGTGTCCTTTGCTAAAGTGGCCGAGAAACAAAGTGAAGGCCAAGAGTAAAGTGCGAAATCATCCTGAGTTCATGGCTAATTAGGGAGAGGGGTGATATTGTGGTATATCTCTTGGACAAAGGAAAGAGACAAAGTCCCTACAAACAGATGAGGGAGCTGACTGTAGAGGTGACACTTTCTGCATGGTGGGGCCAACTATGCCAAAGAAGCAGAGGCGGAGCCTCTAGGAAAAGTGGTATGTTCTTGGGGATGGGGTTCTGTTCCAGTTTCCCACACCCAGCAATGCTGGGTCATGACTGATATAAGAGCCATATGCGATCTAGGGAGGAGGCTCAGGGAGAAGAACCTGTGTTGGCTCACTGCTTCTCTCAACAGGTACTTCAGGAACTACTGACAATGTTCAGTGCAAACTGGGGGTGGGAGTTCCTGCTAAATAAATACTTAGTTCGCTGATCACCCAGAGAAAGGAGCAAACCTGTGTGAGGGAAACTAGGCCTTTCTGCCACAGACTGCTCAGAGTAGTTGTTTATACCAGGCTATAGATCATACTCAGAGCTCCTGTGACATGTTCCTGGGAAGTCTGCAGTGAGCCTGAGCTTGAGACAAAGTGAAACATCAACCCTGTGCAGTCATAAAGAGTGCCACAAGTTGCTCAAACGACTGAGCCACCCAAAGCCAAGGCATGGGGCACAAAGTCTATGGAGAATGTGAAGGGGAGAAAGCAAGAAAACAAACAAGCAAATCCACACAGGCCTTGCTCAGTCTCGGAACAGACTCCTCCTTTCTGGTGCCAGCAAATTCCCATTCATACTGCGGTGATAATGGGTAATGATGCCCCCAGCTGGAGCTGTACTTATCTTTGGACTGGTAATGTTTTGGTTGGGTTGGGACACAGCATGAGTGTATGTGGTAGTGCTCAGCATTTTTATGTCCAGTTTCTCTACACACAGTTTGGGGTCCAAGATATAGCCTGGGAGGGACCTGCCAAGAGGTCAGGATGGCAGAGACAAGAATTTACTGCTTTCTCTGGAAAGGAGCATCACAATCATAAAGACTGAGGAAGTCCACCTGAAACAGCCAGTGGTGTTGGCTGCAGCTCACTACAAGGTGAGGTCTTGGGACTCTAAGAGGAGACACTGACACCATGTATTTGTAGTAAGAACTGCAGGTGACAGGTGAACAGCAACCTTTCCAACTATTCCCAGGGCAACGAAAGCTATCTGGGGTAGAGAGAAGACGCCAGAATTTTGATATTTCTCCTACAAATGCTAGCCTAATGCTGAGTGGCTTCTTCTTCCTTTTATTTCTTTTTCATTTTTTCTGAGAGAGGGTTTCACTATGTCACCATGGCTGGCTTGACACTTGCTATATAAACCAGGCAGATCCCGAACTCAGATCTACCTGCTTTTGCTTCTCCAGTGCTGGGATTAAAGGTATGCACCATTAGCCCTGTCCCCCAGGACTCTTTGAATGCTGGCTCACTCCCCTAGCCAAATCGAATGAAAACTAATGTCCAATTTGCCCCCTTTTGGAGGCTAACTAATAATATCTTTCTATCTATCCTAGAACACCTAGTTCTACACTCAGAGAGAAGCCTTTGCTGCCTATCCTAGCTCCTGTCTGTACCTGTGGTCTGATCCACAAGGACCCTGGAGTTGATGATTCGCCCAAACCGAGAGAACATGTCCTCCACATCCTTCTGAGTCATGGTCCTCGGGAGCCCGCTGATGTACAAGTTGGCATCTTTGATGACCTCTGAGCTTGGGCGGGCATAGGACACCTTAAAAACAAAACAAGTCAGAATTAGGGCTGGCATGTGGCCAAAGTACCATAGGAAGGAACCAAAATTTGGTGTTATGCAAAGCCAATGCTGTGGCATGTAATTGCACACAGGACAATATCATGCAATGGCATTTTCATGGCAGCTCACTACAGGCCAGCAGGGAGCTCAGACACCTTATAGCTGGTCCACAGCATCTCTAACAAGCAGAACATTATTTCTATTACACAAAGAAAAAGAGACCATAGGCCCACAGCAGTTGGGATTCAAGTTCATGTTATCTGCTGAAAACAGGATCTACGTCCCCACCTTCACGGAACTTGTGGTATGGCAGACAAAAGCTGAGACCCTCTTGGAAAGGCTGTATCAACCCTAGCCAACAAGGAAGGCACTACAAAAGCCTATATAAGAATGCTGTGCTGAGGGAGGCCCAGTGATCAGCATTTGAATGCTTGGTGCTGATGCTTGTGCTAGGAGAAAGAAAAGGAACCCTAAAGGCAAGCACCAAAAGGTTTTGGGCTTTTTCCCTGGCAGAGGCACTAGAGATAGTAGAGACCTCAAAGACCAGGGGCAGCCTTGATCTTCAGTGAGACAGTATGGTTAGCAGGAGACTTTTCTGCCAATAAAGGGCAGAATGGGACCTAAAGCTGAGTCAGGAATCTGGGTACAGAGTTGTGTTGTAAGACTTTTAAGACAATTCTGAAGCCATTTCTGACAATTCTGAATCCTCTCAGCCTCCGTGCCATAGTGCTTCCCCTCCTCCCCTGGGAACCAAGGACCTAACAGCTACACATGCACGTACTCAGTTCCTGAACAATTACCCATATACGTATGTTTTGGTTCGGTCCCCTGGGAAACGGGGTCAAAATGACCTCTTACCTCATCTGATCTGACAACAGCTCTCCAGTCAATTATTGGTAATAGCCCTTTCGAATAAGCCAATCAGAAAAGTCAAAGAACAACCCCCCTTGCTTCTGTGGCCTCTTTAAAAGTAGACTGTACCAGCTATTCGAGGTCTCTCAGCTTCCCGAATGCTGAGGGACCCTATCATGACAGAATTAATAAAATCCTCATGCTTTTGCATCGGCTGTGGTATGTGAGATGGTCTCTGGGGGTGACTCCTCAGTGTTTGGACGCTAGAGTCCCACACATACACTGTACACAACTTTATTTCCTCAGAGACTGCTGCCCAGCTTCCCCATTACCAGGGCTGCCAGCTCTTCTAGGCTTTCCCAGGATTAGGCTAGATCAGCAGGGAGTTGCCATCTAGGACCAGTCTACCTTGCTTAGGCTGCATACAGGATCATTTTCTCAGTTTCTGATGAAGAACACAAAGATACAGGCATTCTGAAATTGTGACTGAGTGCCACCAGTAGGGCTGAGTTCAAGACGAGCACTATCTGTACTTTTCAGAGCCAAATGCTAAGGAAAACTTCAATGCTAATGTCAGACATAACCACAAGTACTATTTGTCCTTTTTAGGCACTGTGAAGTTCAAAGTCAAAACTGAGTCAAATGGAGCAGCACTAGGGCATCTGGCACTGCTATGAGCACATGTCCCCTTTGAGTATATGGACACCACAAGGACCCTCTAAGTTCTCAGCAACACTTTTTCTTTAGTGTCAATCCAGTGCTTTCCTGTCCTCATCTTGAGAAATCTGTGGGTGAAATATATATACATACATGCATACATATATTTTTGCACATATATTTTTTTAGATTCATATGTTTAATCCCTAATCCTCAGGATCATAGAATGTGACCTGGTTTGCATACAAACTTAGTTAAGACAAGTCACACATGGGAGGCTGAAACCCTAGTCTGATATAATTGTCCTTATAAAAAGGGAAAATCTGGGCTGGGTGGTGGTGACGCACGCCTTTAATCCCAGCACTAGGGAGGCAGAGGCAGGCGGATCTCTGTGAGTTCGAGGCCAGCCTGGTCTAGAAGAGCTAGTTCCAGGACAGGAACCAAAAAAGCTACGGAGAAACCCTGTCTCGAAAAATCAAGAAAAAAAAAAAGGGAAAACCTGGACCCAGGCACATCCACAAAGGCACAATGTCATGTAGAGATGAAGGTAGTGAACAAGGGGATGCTTTTATAACCCAAGGAATGTCATGGATTGCCAACAACTGTTAGAATTTAGAGAAGCTTATGAAAGATTCTTTTCTAGAGCCCCTAGAAAAAAAGCCAACTCCACTAACCTTGTTCTAAGACTTCAGAGCAGTGAACCAGTTTCTGCTATTTAGGGTATCTGGTCTGGGGTACTATATAAGCAAACTTAAAACTCACCTGAGCAAGTGGTTGTCACAGAACTGTTATCTACTTAATGCACAGCTCTCTTTGTCCCTATACTATATGTACTACATTTACCACAGACTCAAACAAACTGTGATTTTATCCAATTAACTCCATGAGAGTAAAACTTAGATGATCACCGTTTCTCCTTCAGCACCTACAACAGTCAGGGGCAATAGTGGCATTCAATAAACACCTACTGAATGACTCAACCACAGTCACTGGTGATAAGAACACATATAATGAACGACAGTGCTCCAGAGATGGGGGCTGGGGATAACAAGTTCAAAGTCAGTACTGGTTATATAGTGAAATCCTGACTCAAAAAAACCTAAAAAACAAAAACACAAAATAACACAATGGGTGACCAAAATGAATGTTCCATTTCCTCAGAGCTCTGTGCTGTAACTTAAGTTTCAGGCACTTATCTTCCACCAAGTGCTGGGAAGGTGCTAAACTGGTGTTAAATGCCAGGTGCCAGAGCATCTAATTTCAAGCCTTGGCCTTCGTCCCTCCTCTCTCTCTCTCTCTGCCACATCCTAAGAAAACCATTTCACTTACTGGGGGGGGAGGGGAGGGAATGGGGGGCTGGAAAGGAAAAAGCCAGCTTCTCATACTCTATGGGGCTGTGGTGAAGACCCTGAGATACCATGTGGAAAAATCTGGCCTTCCATCATCCTGTTAAGTGTGAGTTGTATGACTCACACACCGCTGGCAGGCCTGTAGAGCTGCACCCAAGCCTGATCAGTCTGTTTCTTCACTATAGTTGCCAGGCTGTCACAGAGAAAAGGTGGTTAGGCATAGAGGAGCAGAACCCGTCACTTTGACCGCTACAACCAGAGTACAACATCAGGACCAATTAGGACACAAGAGACAATTTAGCCATAAAGAGCTGTTATCTGAGGCTGGTCAGATATAAGGTTTTTAGCTTTAGGGACAGAGTGTCTGGCTTCTGGTTTTCTTCGAGTACAGCTGCTTTTGCTTGGTGCCCCATCTATGAATGACACACCTAGCATCTATAGGTCCTGAGTCTGGAATACTTTTATCCCCCATTCTGGCTTGGTTAAGGCTTTTTCTCCAGATCAACATGGAAATCTTGGAGGATCTCCTATGGTACAGCCTGAGTAGCAGGTAGGAGCCTACTGGTACAGGCTCCCTCAGTCCAACCTGGGTGGTCACATGGGCTCTTGGGTTGGTGTTAATATGCAATCATGGACATATGTCCATCTGGGACAGGCCACAGAAGACCAGGCAATGAGTCTTGTTCTTCATCTTTATTTGTATAATGATTGGTCTGGTCTTTTTCTTGGGTTCCTCTTGAGAGATTTCTACAACTATTTAAATAGTTTGTTATTCAGAAGTCTATGGCTTACATCTGGATTTATGCTAAAAGATGGACAAGATGAAGGTCAAGGTATAAGAAAGACCATGTTAGTGGCTACAAGGTTGGGACTTTGAGTCAAAACAGTATCATGTCACATTTGTGTGCTGGGGCAGGTGGAGGGGGAATAAATGATGCTTATAATATTATATGACAAAAACTAAGTCAGCCCCATATATAGAATAAGACCTTAATAGAAACTTAAGACATGGGGCTGGAGAGATGTCTCAGTGGTTAAGAGCACTGGCTGCTCTTCCAGAGGTCCTGAGTTCAATTCCCAGCAACCACATGGTGGCTCACAACCATCTGTAATGAGATCTTGTGCCTTCCTCTGGCATGCAGGTATACACGGAGGCAGAATGTTGTATACATAATAAATAAATAAATCTAAAAAAAAAAAAAAAGAAAGAAACTTAAGACATGATGCATAATGGAATACCTTTCATGGCTAAAACATTGTTCTTTTCCTTGACTCTAGGGCAGGGACATGAGTGTTCTATGTACTGTGTCTCTCTGCTTAGTAAGTCCTGACTTTAGGCACAGCAGAACAGGAACTATAAATTCTGGGAACCATTTTAGTGGCTTAGGATCTGAAGGGGTCAAGGGGGCTCCAAAATTTCAGCCAACTGGGTTAGAACTGCAGGTGTAGTTGGTAACACAGAATTGCATCTGCCATGAAAGGACAGCCTTATTGGGAAGAGTGCTCTTAAATTTGTGGGGGTTGTGGTGACCATGGGTGGCTGTTAAGACAGAATTGTGAGACATCAGTTGGTATCATGCTGTGCGTGAGATGAACCACAACCATAATGGCCTTTATCATGCTGCATGGACATACCACCCTTGAACTCACAAGGACAGTAGGGCAGGAGATAGAAGTCACCCAGATCTTCATTCCTGACAGCTAGCCCTGACTGGAGGCTCAGGAAAGGTTTGCGTGGTAAAGAAGAATTCTCTGAAGACAAAGGGCTCCAGAGAACATTGAGGAGCTGTTATATGAATCTGGCAGTGCAGTCTCAAGGATGACAAAGGAATAATTTAGGCTGAAGGCCATCATATCTGCCTAAAAGGGGACCTAAGGGATGCCATAGGCAGGGGGTGAGGACTGACTTGGTATACACTCCTTTCCTACAACTTTTCATAGTGAGACTGAAGAGGTTACCAGTCACTTTGGGATAGTTACTGAAGTGTACATGGACTCCCCAAGATGCTCTAGAAGCACCAGGCCTCAGAATGACTCCGGTTCAGCACAGGAATGGATGAGGTGGGACCACACCTCTTTACCTTAATAGTTTTGGACTGCAGTCTCAAGCCATTCAGCGTGCTGATTGCTCTCTCTGCATCCTTTGCAGTCACATAGTTCACAAAGCCGTAACCCAAGCTGTGTCCTATGGAGAGAACATGACATTGGTAAACTAGCTGCCAATGAGAATGAAGGGGAGGTACAAGGGCAAGGTCAGAAAAAGAGAAGACAACATAGCACAGCAAAATTCCAAGTGAGGTACTCTGGGGAACTACTGTTGAGATGATGGCAAACCTTGTCACCTTTGCAATTAACAAAGGTAACCTGTAATTAAAAGGTACTTCAAAACTGAGCCAGTGAGAAGGCTCAGCCAGTAAACAGTCTGATGACTTGGGACCAATCCCTAAAACTCACACGGTAGAAGAATTGAATCAAAATATTCTCTGACTTCCTACTGTGAGCTATAAGTGCATGAGCATATACAAAACAGATATATAATGTTTCTCAAAAAAAAATAATAATGTGTTACTGACTGAATCCTGAGAAAGACTGTCCAGGAGTCCCAAAGGTGCTGGCTGCATTATGGGGCCTGACAAGAGGAGGTGATGATGTCCAGTGGCCAGAGCCTGTTGATTCTCTGAAACCTGAATTGCCGGAGTGTAAAGGCCTTCTGGGTTTTGGCACCATCTAGTACTAGTTCCCTTTCTTTCCTGAGTCTGGGGAAACTAAACTCAGTGAAAGGATGGGAGAAACTAAACTGAGAGAATCCTAGGCCTGCCAAGTGGTCCTGGCCATAGGTTCACAACCCTGGCCAAACTCCCTCAGGTTCTCCTGGCAGCAGAGTCCACTATAACAATGTAATCAGCACACATTTGGAAATGAGAGGTGAGAGGAATGACAACTAAGGCAGCAGCAAAGGATCCCAATGTCCTCTTTGTAAAATATTTAAGACATTTAGGAACACCTACCTGTCCACCTAGGAATGAATACAGCATGTAAGGAGAGGCCCAGGAAGATGAAGCTACTGGAGTGATAGTCAGGAAGGAGCCTTACCTAAGACCTCTTACTGAGGGAAATTTGAACTTGACTCACATATCGCTAGTTCATGCAAGCACTTTTTATTCTGGTTCCTGAGAGAACAGCTGTATGACAAGCCCATTGGATGCAGAGACGAGATCTCTGTGTTGTGAGTCTGATGCAATCACAACCCAGGAAGTCACCCCCTTTGCTGATAACAAGACCTGAACCAAGTAGAGAACCTAAAGTGTGCTTACTATTTTTTGTTTTATTGGCACTTTCCAATACTCAATTTTAAAAATTATTTTACTGTATTCGTGTGCATGTGTATTCCTGTGTACCCACGCCACAGCAAACATTTGGAAAATAAACACATTCCAAGAATCAGTTTTTTCCTTCCACCATGTTGATCACAGGTACAAAACTCAGGCTGTCACGGTTAGTGGCAAGCACTTTTACCTGCTGAGCTTACCAATCCAACCTCCTCAGATAATGCATTTTTTAATAGCCAATTTTAAATTTAAAAACTAAACAAAGTAAGAGTTCCCAGCTCACGCTTAGCCTTCTCTATCAGAAATATCTTCCATTACCATGGCATAATTTTGTACAGTAAGTGAACCAATACTTGTTCAATGTTAACCAAATATTCATACTTGATTCCCATGTCCTTAGTTTTCAATAAGCCCCCTCATTCTTCCTTTTAAAGTTAACATTTAAAATTTTATTTTATGAGGCTGGAGATGGCTCAGTGGTTAAGAGCACCAGCTGCACTGGATGCTTTTCTATAAGACTCGGGTTCAATTCCCAGCACCCACATGGCAGCTTACAACTGTCTGCAACTCCAGTTCCAGGGGATTCAACATCTTCACATAAATATAGATAGGCAAAACAAAATAAAACACCCCAAAAACCAAAACACACTAATGCACACGAAATAAACATACATGTGTTGACACCTCCCACTCATTCCCACACCTTCAATTCTTCCTCATCCCCTTTCCCTCCTATCTATATAGGCTCAATTAAAAACAAACAAAACCCACAAATCACTAAGTCCACTTAATGCTGCACAAATGAAGCTGCCATTTATTAGAGCAAGGTAGCCCCTCATCAGGAGCTGTACCCACAAAGGAAATTTACTTTCCTTTCCCCAGCAATAATCAATTGCTAAGACCTTCTTAGCTAGGGATAGAACCTCATGAGTCTCTCCTGTTATCTACCATCTATGCTGGGATTCAGACTGCTTTGATCTTGTGTATGTCTTGTGCACAAAGTCACAATTGTGCAACAGCAGCACAAGCACTATATAATAGACCACTTTCTGTTTGACTTAAAGCTTTGTTCACATCCTTGAAAACTCAAGCCTACTAACATTAACCAGGCATCAAACCTGTAGCTATGCCCTAGGTCTTAGAGATCTTAAAAACTGTTTCCTATTGTGTAAAATCACCCTTATATTATTATCTCATCAAACATCAAGAAGTTGAGCTAGTGCCTACCTGGAACCTTCAACCCTATTGACTTAGTATTCATGGTACCGGAGGGTACTCTGCATTGTACAACAGGAGAAAAGTAATCACCAATCTAGTTGTAAACCCAGTGATCTATAATGATGACCTGCTGCGAGATAGGCTGTACAATAGTGGCACAAATATCAGAGTAAACAACAACTCTTTGACTGGATTTAAGACACACTCCATGAGATGGAACCCATACCTGATATTGCTTGAGTCGCCAAGAACCCAACAGTGAAAAGGACATGGGCCCAGAAAAAACCAACTATACCATTGTTCTGCTAAAGGAACATTGCAATGCAATGACTCCTAATGATATTCTGTTAAATCCAGAGATCAGTGCTTCACTCAGACTTCATCAGAGAAGTTTCCTCTTGGAGTAACGAACTAACAGATCAACAAATAGACAATGTACAGAATGAGAGATTTTGGAGCACTCAATCCTAGATGGGATGTCTCCACCAAACTCCTTCCCTTGAGGCTTAGGAAGCAATTGCAGAAGAGGAGGTGGAAAGATTAAGAGCCAAAGGGGATGGAAAACTACAAGGAAGCAGGGTTCTCCAGACACAACAGGACTGATGAACATATGAACTCACAGAGACTATAGCAGCACACACAGAGCCTGTGCAGATTCAAGCCAGATTTGGGGAGGAGTGTCTCAGTATTTAGAGTGGGAAGTGTACATGGGATCCCGCCCCTAATAAACAAACTATCTGTAACTGATACTTGCAAAGGAAAAAATTAGCTTTCTCTAATGGAGTCTCACTGAATGTATTAACAACACTTCCGTGCCAGCCTCATGCTCAGGACTAGTTGGCCAACACAAAATGAACTTTTTGTCTCTTCGCTTGTTTGGGCATTTGTCATATTGATCTTTTGCCTGTATATTTGGATTTCCATTTTTTTTTTGTGGGCCTTTTGTGCTTGTTTGTTCTCTCTTTGTTTTTAAAAAGGAAGAGAGAGAAACAACATGGAGTTAGGTGGGTGGGTAGGACCTAGGAGGAGTTGAAGTAGGGGAAAAAAGTGTAATCAAAATTAAAACAAAAGAAAACAAAAACAATCCCCCTTAAACTCTGCTCCCTAAGTTCCTATCTTTCTATCCATAGATCAGTATGTCTCTCAACCCTCATCAGAGAAGCTTTTTTGCAGTAGATGATGATCAATGCAAAAACCCATAACTGGTTGACACACAGAGAATAAGAGAATGAAATGGTCAACATCTTATTCTTTGAGACAATCTCTCTCACTTCAGCTAGAGTGTACTGATTTAGATAGGCAGACCAGCTGGCCAAAGAGCTTCAGTGATCCACCTATCTCCCCCTCCCATTCCATGTCCCAATAATGAAATTCAGAGACTTAAAAAAAGATGTATTATGCATTTATTCATTTATTTATAGTGCTCTGCCTGCATATATGCCTGCATGCCAGAAGAGGACACCAGTTCTCATCATGTTGTGAGTCACCATGTGGTTTCTGGGAATTGAACTGAGGACCTCTAGAAGAGCAGCAAGTGCTCTTAACCTCTGAGCCATCTTTCCAGTTTGATTACAGAGACTTTTTATGTGGAGAGTCTGACTTTTTCCCAACTCAGGTCCTTAAGCCTGCATAGTAGGCACTTAAAAAAAAAAAGCTATTTCTAGTTTGTTTCCCATTTCTAACAAAGAACTCCTAGAGACTTGGCATTATAGCTCTAGACAAAGTGAGCATCCGCACAGCAGGGCTGTAGGGCTAAAACTATCATATAGTAGTCATACTACAGAATACCACCAAGAGTGCTAAATTGGGGACATAAAAGGTCTCAACTGCAATATATATCTGGGCTACACATCTCTACCTATCTCTTCAGAGTGGCTAGGCTATTTGTACCTCTCTCAACAACTACCGTTTAATGCATCTCTACCAATCCCCTACCATGCTCAAGCAACACAGCCCATCTGATTTACCCTGACCCCAGGAATGGAGCACTTCTTTTTCTCTTGTAGGCACCACTGCTTTGAGGCTTGTGTTTCTTCCATACTCATGAGGCTGGACCACCTGTCTCTTTTACCATCAGCTCTTCTGATACACTATTTGTGGCATAGGGGTAGTAAGATTGCAGAAGAACTTTAGTATGGGCAGCTGAGTAGACAGCTGGTAGGAGGCTTAAAGATGAGGCAAGGGCAGTAGTCCCCAAATGACTGTGTATATCGCAGTGGAACACCTAGACTCTTAAGATCTTTCTTCAGCCTGGGACTCAAGACACTGCAAGTCTCATTCCTGTTGCTTCTGTTGACAAGGACCAAAGAGCCTTATAGGGTTCTGTCTTTTTTTTTTTTAGAGAAAGGAAACATCAGTCTGAGAGAGGCCTGAGGACTGGGGAACAGTAGTGGGGACAAAGATTCTAGATAGGCTGTTGAGAACTTGGGTAGGAAGACTAGCCTAGAGTCAAGGTCAGGTGGCCAAAGCTCTGGAGATAGGATAAATAGTACAGGCAAGAGGGGAAGAGAATAGGAAAGGAATAGATATGGAGAATAAACAAATCATGGCTCTAAAGTCTGAGAATGTCCCAGAGGCTGGTTGTATCCCCTTCCATCTATTTTCTGGCTGATTCAGTATTACTATCACTCTCCAAAAAGTTAAAACGCAGATAGTATAGTTTTCAGAATAGCTGATCTGGTGTGTCTGGTGGTTTGCGTTTCTCCAAGTTCTTAGACACTACTGGTGGTCAGAAGACAGACATTGGGAAGTCTGCTTAACTGGAGGAACCCCCACATGGAGCACCATGTATGTCACCTTATTAAATGCTCCCTGGAGCATGTGGGCCAATATCTTGCATTTCCAAACATAGTTCTCTGTTCAGATAAGAGTTACAACTGAAAAGATGATGCCTCAGCTTTTTGCCTCGCCTTGTCTTTTGTGCTTCTAGGAACAGGGAGATGAAGGTATGCATAAGTAAGGTGAGGACTCCTGTGCAGTGTGACAAGGTGGGCACTGTGAACTCTTTCTTTAAAGAGGGACTCCAGAGAAGACTTCACTGAGAGACACAGGGTGTGGGTGACAGAGAGAAGAAACCTGGCAGTTAAGAAAGAAATAATAAAGGACCAAAGGAAAGGTAAGAGGCAAAGGACAAGGAAGGTGTTTTATGGGAAATAGAAAGGTGATCAGCAAGAAGGTGGAGATGATGGGCTCCACTTAAAATACAGGTCAGCTGGCAGAGGAGGAACCTTGCAGGGCCCAGGGCATTGATTGCAAGCAAACATTGGTGGAAGGGAGGGCCAGCTGGCTACTGGAACCATGGGGGTTCTTAGAAGGAACATTCTTATTTGCTGATTTACTACTTCCAGGAAGGTTCTATGGAAATAGCAAGTGAGCAGAGTGATGCAAGGTATCATCTCTGTGGGGCTTATAAACATGGGATACAAAATTCTAGACAACCACTGTGATGATGGGATAATACGATGTCCAGCAGGGTGGAACATGTCCAGATAGGAAGAACAGTTTGCTATATAGCTCACAGTACCACAATTACTTATAGTGGATATATTAATAGGGTTTGAAAGAAAATGTATCTAACGGCAAATTATGCGTAATTTGAGTTTTATTTTCTACTTGTAATGTCTATTGTTTCTGTTGCTTTTTGTTGTTGTTGTTGTTTATTTGTTTTTGAGAGAGGGTCTTACTATGTAGCCTGATTCAAGGTATGTGCCATCACATCTGGTCAGTTTTTTTTTCTTTTTTAATGAAAAACAAAGATGAATCATGTCAACGGAAAAGTTGGCAAAGTGTAGAAAGGCATTCTTGTAGAAGGAACATTGTTCAGCAGTCCTGAGAGCCAGATTAGGCATGTTGTGGAAATAAGCAACTCAGTCCAGGCTGAAGGTGGGTGTTGGGCACAAGCAGATGATGAAGGCTATGGATTCAATCCTGAGTACATGGCAACAAGATGACAGAGAGACAGGAAACCATGAGGGTTGAGGGCTGACTCTGATACCTCAAGGGTCATACAAAACAGCTACAGGTGGCACGGTAAACTATGATATCAGATAGATGCTGTGATGACACCCTGCATGTAGCGTTTGTTGATAGAAATACCAACAGTAAACACAGTGTCTTCAACAAATGGACCTATACTTGGCTGGCCAGAAACACCGGAAGCTTCCTAGTCAACAAAGTGAGCATTCTTTTCATCCTAGTCACCCTGTCCCTTTTTCTGCTGTCATTAGTGCCTAGTTGACCCATAGTAAAAAATTGTAAAATGAATGTATCAGATTTGAAAGTGTCCACCTCAGTGCAGTATAGGTTGCTATAAAAACCCACAAGCCAGGATCTTACGATGACTAGCTAGAGCCAGGGAAGGTATTCTTAAACCAACAGAGACCAGAACCTGAAGAGTTTAGGAGGAAGGGAGTAATTGGGCCTCATGGAAACTAAAGAAGTCCCTTTGCTGTACTGAGGAAGTCTGGAAGAAGGAAAGGCTTGGGTGACCAGTGAAGAGGTCACAGAAACAAAGCAGATAATTGTGTCCTAGTCTAGGATGACTCTCGGGGTAAAAGGCAAACAGGGGAAGTCTACAGAAACACTGAGGAGAATGAATTCTGAGACCTGGTACTTCTGAGTGGAGCTACTTTGTAGACAGTGGTTCCATCAGCTAAGACAAAGACAGGATACACTGGTTGTAGTGCAGAAGTGCCTAAAGCTCAGGAGAGCTGTTTGGTAAGGAGAGGTAGCAAACTAAACTCACCCTGATTATCAGCTCTGGAAAAGAAAGAGGGCCATGGAATAATCTGAACTGCAAGGCTGGGGAAAAGAAAAGTTGTAACAGACAAGAGTGTGGCCTTGAAGGCACCCAGCCAGCCAGCCAGAGGAAGAGGTTATTTCTAGAAGTACAGAGAGGGAATTTGATATTGACAGCCTATACAAGGGAAGACAACATACAGAGCGCTCCCATTCTCACGCCAGAATCTCATCTTTTTTGCCTCCTACAATCACTCAGAACAATGTCTAGAGACATATAGTAATGTTCACAACTCAGAAGGTGCTACCAGTTTCAAGTGGGTAGAGGAATGACGCTCAAAATCCCTCAGCGTGTAATCAAGCTTCAGGCTGCAGCATCTAGCTCCAAATTTCAGAGTGCTAGAGGACATCAGAGAACTCAGGAAGGACTCTGTGGAGCCCTGGCTGGCTGATCTTCAAGAAACCCAAGTAAAAGTGCATGCTTGGATAGCTCGTAAGTAGCCAGAGAGGGAAGGGGCCCATGGAAGAGAGAGGGCAGATGTTAGTTCTACATTGAAATAGTAGGTGACCATCTGCTCCAACTGAGGACCAGTTGAGGGCTGGAGGAGAAAGAGCACACATAAAGGCTATGAAGGATGAGGCTATCCACCATGCCAATCAGCAGGTCTGGGACTGGCCCTAGCAGCATGCCTAGCTAGAGAGATATAAAGGACTCTCTTGCTGGGGTGGGCAGGCTGAGCTCCAGCTGGAGGAAAAGGAGACATGGGACTAGGCAGAGTGAGGTCACCAAATAACAGATAAACAGCAAAATTTAAGGCCACAGTCCCAGAATCAGTAAGCAAAAACGTTTTGACAGCAGGAGTAAAATAAGGGTAGAGCGAGTGTCTCAAATGTGCCATTCATTGAATAGGAATGAAAGGCTGCTAGCTAAGAAGTTGCTGAGCTAACCAAACAGGTTCCTTCTCCACAACACCCAACACTGCCTACAGTTCAGAGAGAAGCCTTATATCTGGAAACCCAACTCACTTTTTAATTCCACTTCCGCTGCCTCTAATGTTTCCAATTCCCCAAGACTAGTTCTTTCAGGACTAACCCTACATAATCTAGGTGTTCCTAAATATAGCCCACATTCCTCTGAAGTCCAGAGAAAGAAATCAGGGTATGAGAACCAAGAGCTAGACTCCAAAGCCCAGAACCGAAGATACTGCTGAGAACCCCTTCCAGCAAAACACAGGCCAGAGAAAGGGATCCAAAAGCCCTTTGGGAATGACTCTTATGCAGAACAAAGTCCTGAACAATCTAAAATATTAAATCTGTGTTTGGCTTTTTTGTTGTTGTCGTGTGCATGTTTTTTCGAGATAGGGTTTCTCTGTTTAACAGTCCTAGCTGTCCTGGAACTTGTTGTGTAGACCAAGCTGGCCTCAAACTCACAGAGATCCACCTGTCTCTGCCTTCTAAGTGCTGAGATTAAAAGGAATACACCACCACTGCCTGGCTTCAATTTGTGTATTATCTAAAGTTCTTTTTAGATGGCAGTAAACCAGACTTGGGATTGAAAGGAGAAAGGGGCTTTTAGTTTAAGAACCTCATCTGATGAGTGATTTCTCTGGACAGTGATCAGACAGGCTGTACAGGGTTATACAGGGATCAGTATATTTGGGTTACTGGAAACATGTTGAAGGTTGAGGAAGCAAGACAATGAATATACCAGATGTAACATACATTTTTTTGTTCAAACATACTTGAAGTTTTCCATAAAAAAATCTTTTAAATTAGTTTCCAAGATGAATCCAGATGCCTAGAAACTAAATAGCTGGATGCCTCAAAGTACTACTTGTTTCACAGTCAGGCAAAATAGAGAAGGGGAGGGGGGCAGGGAGGGCAGAAAGGAGGAGGAAAAGGGCGGTGACTCCTAAGAACAACACTGCACCCAAAAGGGAAAGAAATGAAGCAGGACTTTGCAGCACTGAGTTCCTGAAGCCACATTCTCAGAACTATGAGGCCAAACCTGAGGAGGCTGTAACAGGAACCTGGCCTTTTACAAACACCTATGAGGTAGGTATAATCAGGACTTACAAGTACCACTGGCTACTGAATAGATGGGTGCCTAAAGGTCTGGAGTCACACTAAGAGAGTATACAAGGCTTTCAGGCATCTTGCTCCTAACTCAGAGATCCAGCTGAAGGGTTCATTTATTGATGTGGGAGTGTCATATATCAATCTGTTGATTTCATTGGTTAATAAACAAACTGCTTGGCCTCATAGCTTAGACATAGGTGGGTGGAATAAACAGAACAGAATGCTGGGAGGAAGAGGAAGTGAGCTCAGAGACTCCACAGCTCTCCTCTCAGGGGGCAGACGCCGCAGAGAGTCGCCATGCCCTGCTCCTGGGCAGGCATACGCGATGAAGCTCCGACCCAGGATGGACGTAGGCTAGAATCTTCCCGGTAAGACCGGTGCTCACAGATTATTAGAGATGGGTTGATCGGGATATCAGAATTAGCCAGTAAGGGCTAGAGCTAAAGGGCCAAGCAGCGTTTAAATGAATACAGTTTGTGTGTTGTTATTTCGGGCATAAGCTAGCAGGCGGCTGGGGTGCTGGGGACGCAGCCCCGCCACCCTTATTACTACAATTTATGCATGAAGGTTTGCATTCACAGAAACGGACTTGTCAGTGCTTGGCCCAACAGGGTCTCTAAGTTATCCATCTGTGCAGAATTATTTGGCGCCACACAGTTTTCAGAGCATTCCATTTCTTGTGCCCCATTTTTTTCCTTTCATGTCTTATTTTGTACATGTGGATTTTGTTGTTAAGTGAGGGTTTCTCTACCTAGCACTGGCTGTCCTGGAATTCACTACATAAAACAGATTGTTCTGGAACTCACAGAGATCCACCTGTCTCTGTCTTCTGAGTACTGGGATTAAAAGTGTTTACCACTACACCTGGCATGAATGTTCCATCTCACAAAATACCCAAGCTCTTTCTGGGGTAACTTACTTTCAGATTTTATCAAGATGTACTTGATTTTTAATTATGGGATCTGTGTGTGCGGTGTGGTGGTGGTGTTATGTGCATATGAATGTGTGTCTGTGGAGGTCAGCAGAGAGCATAAGCTACCTTAGAGCTGGAATTACCAATGCAGACAACTTCCTGAAGGGGATGCAGGAACCAAACTCTGCCCTTTTGCAAGAGTGGAAAGTGCTCTTAACTGCTGAACCATCTCTCCGCAGTTACTCTGTACTAACGAAGTTAGCAGAAGGGGAGCCAGCGCTTAACTGGACAGCAACCATGACCCCTTGCAGAAATCTCTCAGGTTCTTTACCTGCTACTTTATCCCGAATAAGTTTTGCAGATTCAACCTCGCCAATGCTGCTGAATAGACTCCGCAATTCCTCCTGGGTCATGTTCTGAGGGAGGTAGTTGACAATTAAATTCGTTCTCCCAATATCATCCCTGCAGTCTTCGGCCATGTGGTCTTCATAACCATTAGACATTGTATTATTTAAAAACCTGCAAAGAAAAATAGGATCAGGTAAATTCTAAATGTTTATCTGCGTATGTGAAGGCAAAGATAAATGATAACATTTGCACTTTCTGCACTAGAAGATCAATTACTGGGGAGATGGTTCAGTTTGTAAAGAGCCTACTGGCACAAACATGGAGACTTGAGTTCATATCCCTGGTACCCATATAAAAGTTGGATAAATTGGCACATACCTGTAATCCCAGTTTAGGGAGCTGGGAACATGACAGAAAGACCCGTGGAACTCTTTGGCCAGCCTAGCTGAATCAATGAGCTTCAGGTTCAGTGAGAGACCCTGTCTCAAAAAATAAGGTGAAAAGTGTATGGTGGACACTACCATACACCTCTCCTCACCACAGCCAATGTGTTCCACAATGATCTTTTCCTGTCTTACTGATAGTACTGCCATTTACAGAGTAGCTCTTCTTAGTAGTACCCAGGTCTCAGAGAATGAGAACAAGAAACATTTTTCACATGTTCAAGCATTTGAATACTTGGTTCCCAGATATGGTACTGTTTGGGGAGGTGTGGAACCTTTAGGAGGTGAAGCTTTGCTAGAGGAAGCTGCTGGGGGTAAGCTTTGCATTTGCATTTACTCTTGCCCCATATCCACTTTGTTCTCTGTGCTTTCTGAGTGTCGACAGAGATGTGATTTCACACCTTACTACTCCTGGCTGCCTGCTGCCACATCTCCTTCACCATTATTAGTGTCTCTCTCTCGAACTGTAAGCTCAAACAAACTTCCTTCTGTAAGCTATCTCTGGTCATGGCATTTTAATACAATGTGATAGAATTCACTCACTATTGACCTCTTGCCTCCACATAAACTTGTAACCCCATACACACATAAGCAAGTACCCATATGAACACACACCATATCCACCCACCTATACCCATACCTCATTGTCCACTATGTTCAGCAAGTCCGGTTTTATCCCATGCTTTTTCAGACCCAGGCCAGCTGGCCTTGGTGAGTTCCCTATAGAACATCCCCAAAAATAAACGCACTGATAACTTTCTGTTATCTTAAACAGGATCCAAGTTTGGTTCCCAGAACCCACATGGTAGCTCACAATAATTTGTAACTCCAGATTCAGGAGACCTGACTTCTTTTAATCTCTGTGGGCAGCAGGCATGTGCACACATGTGCGTGTACCACACACACATACATTAACTGCAACAAAAGTATCCAACTGTAAGATGTGGACAACAGAGAAAAGGTTGTTGGCCTATACCCATACAAAGAGATCAACTGTGGTTACAAACAGCTGCTTTCTCAATAATGACCTAAAAAGAAATGAGCTATTGCCTTAGTTAAGGTTTCTATTGCTGTGAAGAGACACTATGACCATGGCAACTCTTATAAAGGAAAACGTTTAATTTGTACTGGCTTACATACAGGTCAGAGGTTTAGTATGTTATCATCATGGTGGGAAGTATGACAGCATGCAGGAAGACATGACACTACAGAAGGAGCTGAGAGTTTTACATCTTGATCCACAGGCAGCAAAAGACTGTGCCACACTGACCTCTATTTCAAGAGAAAATAAAAACAAAGAAAAGCAGCAGAACATGTGCCCAGTACACAGGAGGCACTAGGTTCCATGTCTAGCACCTTAAGAAAAAAAAGGGCTTTGCCGGAGTCTACATAAAATTGAACACAACTCTCACAGACATTTTTCTCTTACTCTTTGAATCACTTAGAAAAGGGGAATTAATGAGGCCTGGTTCCTATAAATGTTCAGGTTCTCTCCTAACTTTCAACCATGTAAACAGTAAAAACTCCTCAGTGTTTGTTACTCACTTAAAACTGTGCAAGTTTGGGCTGGAGAGATGGCTCAGAGGTTAAGAGCATTGCCTGCTCTTCCAAAGGTCCTGCATTCAATTCCCAGCAACCACATGGTGGCTCACAACCATCTGTAATGGAGTCTGGTGCCCTCTTCTGGCCTGACAGAATATTGTATTCATAATAAATAAAAAAAAAACTGCAAGTTTCTTCCTCTCTGTAAGGTATGTTAACACACACACACACACACACACACACACACACACACACACACACACACAAAGAGAAGCCTGGCAAACCAAGTATCATAAAATTAAAAAGCTGTATGGCTAAAATCACAAGAAACAAAGACAAGCAGTAAGAGACTGGAAGAATGCATCTGCTATGTATCATTTTGATCAGTGATTGTCATGCTAGGAAATTCACCCATCAGGGAGGGGACAGGATGTGATGATGTGTGCAGGCATTCTTGGTTAGCACCAGTGTGTACTTGCCCACATACTACCAGTGTCTAGTGAGCAGATTCCAGGATGCTGTTAATTAAATACTCTGCAAGGCACAGGATGATGCCAATCAAGATGTACCTAGCCTAAATGTCAACATTGCTAAGGCTAAGTAAGTTGATTCAATGCATCTACAAATTAATAATTAAAATCCAAAACATTATCAACAGAAAGGCAGAAAATCATATAAATTACAACTTCATGACGACAGCCATTCAGAGATGAGAAACTCATGAAAAAAAGCTCAACCTCATGAATAACGGAAAAAATGCAAATAAGGCTGGGGAAGTTAACTCAGCTGGGAGAGCACTTGCCTAGCATGTACTAAGTCCTAGCCTAACCCTGACACCATGCAAGTTGGGCACAATGGCACATTGATATCATTCTGGCATCTGGGAGGTAGATAGAAGCATAACCACGTTCGCCTTCACAGTTTGAAATCATCTGGGACAATGGTTCCCAATCTTCCTAATACTGTGACCCTTTAAGACAGTTCCTCATGTAGTAACACCCAACCATAAAATTATTTTCGTTGCTGTTATAAATATCTGATATGTAACCCCTGTGAAAGGGTCATTTGTTCCCCCAAAGGGGTTGTGACCCACAGGTTGAGAACCACTGGTCTAGGCTACTATGAGACACTCCACCATCCCCCCTAAAAAGCCGGCAGGATGAAATGACAGACCATTTTTACTGGTCTTTTTTTTTTAGATTTATTTATTTATTATATATACAGTGTTCTGTCTGTCTATATGTCTGCAGGCCTGAAGATGGCACCAGATCTCATTATAGATGGTTGTGAGCCACCATATGGTTGCTGGGAATTGAACTCAGGACCTCAGGAAGAGCAGTCAGTGCTCTTAACCTCTGAGCCATCTCTCCAGCCCTTTACTGGTCTTATAGGAGGGATAAAATCCTTTAAGTAGGGAGAAGAGACTGACATGTATATAAGACAGCATCACCTTTTTGGAGAAGTTTAGAGCTCCTACCAATCCCAAGACTCAGGACATGTGAAACCAACCTCCAAAAACAGAATATAGGAATCTGTCCTGCAGCAATGACCATACAGATGCAGGTTAGTAATCAGGAGACACACACTATCCTTTTGCTTGTAAAAAGTACAAAACAGGGACAACATTTACATGTGTATTAATAGAAGATAGCTCAGCATCAATTTTTAATAGAAAACATTAAAGTTTAATCACAAAAAAACTGTGGTCAATTTGCTAAACTGTCTGTGGTCATGAGAGTTTTAAATAGATCATTTAGCTCAAAACAAACAAAAGAACAAAAGCATCTGCTGAAGATAAGAGCACAGAGGTTAACGCTAATAAATTAGTATGTGTTGGGCCAGTGGTGGCACATGCCTTTAATCCCAAGAAGGCAGAGGCAGGCAGATCTCTGAATTTGAGGTCAGCCTCATCTATAGAACTAGTTCCAGGACAGGCAGGACTGGCTACACAGGGAAACCCTGCCTTGAAAAAAACAAAATTACTATGCAAGTTCAAGCTTGCTGAAGATGACATTCAAAACAAACATTTCTTTTTCCTTTCCCTTTTATTTCCTTTTTTCTCTTTCTCTTCCCTCCCCTACTCCTCCTTCCTTTTCACATGCTGGTGATGGAATCTACTGTCTTGCACACACTAGGCCAGTGGTCTACCACTGAGTTACATCCCAAGCCTTTCTTCTCTTCACTCCTTCTCTAAGGGTTGTGCATCTACTCTTTTCTATTCATTCTGCTTTTATAGCTAATGAACTGATAGTGATTACCTTCTTACAAGATGAGCACAGCTCACCACCTTTTATAAAGTTTTACTAGAACATAATCATTTTCTTTGTGCTATCTACTGTCTAAGGTTGATTAAAAAAAAGAAACTACAATGACAATAGTAGCAGCAAACTAGTAACAAACACATGACCCATAGAGCCTAAAAGATTCACCATCTGGCTTTTTGCAGAAAAATTTTTTTATCATTATTTCCTTCTTCTCTCCTCCCCCTCCTTTATCCACTCTGAAGTTTCCAAAGATCCTTCACAGGGTCTCCCTATGTAGCTCAGGCCAGTAACAAATTAGGAACATAGCTCAGTGATTGCCTCACATGTGTGGTGAAAGCCCTGGGTTTGATTCCTAAAACTGCTGGTAGTCAAATTCCATGTAGTCCAGGTTGAATTCAAACCTGAGATTCTTCTTTCTGTCTCAGCTTCTCCCAAGTGCTGGGATTATGACATGTGCCACCATGCTAGTTTTTTTTTTTAATTTTTATTTTATGAGCACTGGTGTTTTGCCATGGGTGTTGGAAATTGAACCCTGTGGAAGAGCAGTCAGTGCTCTTAACTGCTGAGCCATCTCTCCAGCCTTGTCAGTCTTTTTTTATGAACATAAACATTTTTTAACATTGGGCTAGACAAAGATTTTAGATATACCACCAAAAGCTGTTTTCATTAAAAAATGAATAAATGTCATTAAAATGTAATACTGATGCTTTGCAAGACAATGCTGGAAAAACTAACACCCCAACACTGAGGAAAGTATTTGCAAAGAAGTGAAAACACTTAAAAATATTCTTTTGTTATTCTTTAAAAAAAATGTATAGTGCCTGGTGTCTGTGGAAGTCAGAAGAGAGCATCAAATCCCTTGGAATTAGAGTTACAGATGACTCTCAGGTAGGCGTTGGGAATTGAACCCAGGTCCTTTGGAAGAGCAGCAAGTGCTCTTAACCACCAAGCCATCTCTCCAGCTCCTAGAACACATTTTTTAAAAAGCTCTCAAGACAAGAACAAGTTATTTTGTTACTCACTTGCCCACTGCTTTTTCAGTGTACTAAGTATATGGTTCTTTTTACTCTGGTCCACCATTTTAGCCTCCCCATCTCCCCTATTCTTAATTAACTACTGGGAAATGGACTGGTGGTATACATAAATTGTGTTTATTAGAAGTAAGTATATGTTCACAGTTTGATGTGAACAATTACAAACACGTACAGACACATTTTACTTAAAGGGAAAAACGGGGGAAGGGGCAATAGGTTGAAGCAATGGCTTAATGAGAATCTAAATTCAAATCCCAAGAACATGCATAAAAAGACATACATGGCTAGGATTATCTGTATAATCCCAGCACTGTAAAGAAGACAGGAAGACTGATGGGGCTTGATGTCTTCCAAACTAGCTTCAGGTCTGGTGAGACCCTTTCTCAAAGAATAAGGGAAAAAGTGACAGAACACACCTACCTTAAAACATGAGCAAGTGTACATAAATAAATAAATCTGAGTATGGCGGTATACTTTTGATATCCAAGTACTTAATAGGTACTTGCAGATCAGGAGTTCTAAGTCATCTTCAACAAAATCGTATTGTCTCAAAAACAAACAGGAACTGGGGAGATGGCTTAGAGAATACAAATATTTGGCTATTTGGACATGTAAGCTTGACAACTTGAGTTTGATACCCAGAACTCAAGAATGAATCTAGATGTCATGGTCAGCTGTGTAGCAAACACAAAAGAAATCTTTGGAATGGAAAGACCCCTAGACATGGAGGCCAAAGATCAATCAATCCATTCTCATTTTCACAGGTTGTCCTTTGACATCCACACATGTACAGTGGCATGCCAGACCACTCAAATACAAAAATACACAAATAACTCAATTTTCAAAATAAGCCAATTCCCAAACTTTAAAACAAAACAAAGACTTTGGAGGTACACCAAAGCAAATATGTACATGACAAATGAACATATGGAAAGAGGCTCAACATCATTAGCTAGGCAGAGGCCATGTCCACCTACTAAACGGCCAAAACAAAACATAACAAGACAATGTCAAACGCTGAGGAGGACGTGAAAGAAGTCAGGCTTTCTGCACACAGCAATGGTAGAAATGCTAAAATGTAATGGCTACTTGATAAACAAACTGACAGCCTCTGAGCTGAACACACATAGTTAGTATGTGACCTGGCGATCACAATCCTACTACTGTTTTGTTCTTTTCTTTCATTTCACCCTTTCTTTCTTAGAGAGATACCCTGTTAGTCTAACCCTGAAATTCACCATGTAGCCCAAACAAGCCTCAAACTTAACGGCAACACCTGCCTTAGCCTCTGAAATGCTGAGATTATAGGTATAAACCATATCAGTGCAGGAGAAATGAAAATCCATGTTCATATAAAAAAATATACACAACTGAGTGGTGGTGATACACACCTTTAATCCCAGCACTCAGGAGGCACAGGCAGGATGTCTTTGAGTTCAAGGCTAGCCTGGTCTAAAGGGTGAGTTCCAGGACAGGCTCCAAACGACGCAGAAAAGAAACCCTGTCCCGAAAAACAAAAATCCAAAATCAAACCAAAACAAACAAACAAAAAAACAAAAAACAAAAAAACCCCAAAAACCTATATACAAATGCATACAGCATCCTTTATTCACAAGCACTGTAAGTCTGAACAACTGAAACAAGTCATTCACAGGGAAATTAAGGTATGATCTATAACAAAAACACTACTAGGACATTCTGGAAAGGATCAAACTACAGACAGCCTCCAAAAGATGATTCATCTTAAAACTTTTCCCCGTGGTGTTTGCAACAGGACCAGTGTGTGTAACCCAGGCTGACCCTCTAACTCATGACTTTAAATAAATAAATAAATTTTAAAAAGCTCTACTTAGTTTTATGTGTATGGATGTTTTGCTTGTATGTATATATGTATGTATGTGCAGAATGTGTGCCTGGTACCCTCAGAGGTCAGAGAGCATTGGATCCCCTGGAACTGAAGTTAGGATGATTATGAGTCACCACATGGGATCTGGGAATCAAATCTGAGTTCTCTGTAAGAGTAATGAAAGCCTCTAAAGCACTGAGCCATCAGCTATCTCTCCAGCTCCTGACTCTAATTACTAAGATTATAGGTATGTGTCACCAAATGTAGAAACGCACAACTTTTTGAAGGTTCAGGAGCAATGCCATTTCACAGAAATTATATGTCAAAATTTAGACCTTTTCCTAATAATGTGGTATGATAGTCTTATGATGTTAAACATCATCAGCTCCCAGGTACCCCACAAACATGAGATAGCAAACCACTGAGATTGTATAGTATATCATGGTCTGCAAAATGGCTCAATGGAAAAAGATGTTTGCTATGCAAGCCTGGAGACCTGAGTTTGATCTCTCAAATCCACATAAAAGGGGAGGACCAACTCCACAAAGTAGATCTCTGATGGCCATACTGTGGGATGTGGTAGCACATGCCTTTAATCCCAGTACTCAAGATGCACAGATAGGTAGACTTCTGTGAGCTTGAGGCCAGCCTGGTCCACAGAGTTCTAGGCCAACCAGGGTTACACAGTGAGACCTTTTAAATCAAAACAAAACAAGCCTCAAATAATGGGGCTAGGATGTAGCTCAGTTAGAATTCTTGCCTAGCATGCATGAGGCCCTGGGTTCCATCCCCAGCACCACATGCAAGTGGTGGTGGACAACTATAATCCCAGAACTTGGGAGGTGGAGGCAAGGGTTCAGAAATTCAAAATCATCTTCAGATATACAGCAAGTCTGAAGGCCAACCTGAGCTACTCAGACCCTTTCTCAAAACAAAACAGAAAACAAAACTCTTCTTTAAACAATCCTACAAACGATGAGGAAAGTTTTCTATAAGGCAAATTAAAAACTAAATTCAAATTAAGATTTAAACAAAGAACATGTCACACTGCTCCACAGCATGGTCACCGACAGCCAGGGCTGAGCACCTCTTGGAGGTCAAGTCTGTAGCCAACAAGCAACAATGGAGCCAGTTTCACGGTACATTAGAAACTAGCTGCTCAATCTTCTAGTATGGCTCCCGTGACACTTTCCAAATCTGTGTGGACCAACCTGGGCACAATTGGTCCTATGTCCACAAGCTCTAACCATAATAGGTCTTGTGACTATACAATTATTAATGACCACTATCAAGCCACTGCCACTTCCTGCTACCTCTAAGTCAATTCCCTTCACTTCCAGGCTTTCCCTGTCATCACCACTAAAGCTCAGTGGTCACACTATTTTTATTTTGCTAATGGTCAGTCAGGCTGTTAATAAATGACAAGGCTTGACCTTGAGTTGTCACTAAATAGTGATGCTCCAGCATGAATCCTAATACCTTTGTGATGGTGCCCTATTGAATTTTCCAGCTGGTGTCCCCAACCTGGCTTTGCTCTATGCAGGAAAACAAGTTGCTTTATTTTCTCAATTCTTCTCCACCATCGACATAGCCTTTATTAGCTCCTCAATTATTCTGACTTAAAATTTACTTTTTTGAGATAATGGCTGGGAAGATGGCTCAAAGGGTGAATGCTGTGGGAGCTCCTTCAGCCAATAGCCTTTAAGATACCAGCCCACTTGGGCGTGGTCTCTTTTGCTTTAAAAAAGCAGTGGTAGCCCTGCTCTCTCTCTCTCTTGCTTCCAGTTCCTCTTCCGCCTACTAGACTATGTTCCTGGTTGCACAGAGGGCTATTGTCTAGGACAGTGATCTGTAAGTTTTCCCCTTAAATAAATAATCCTTTTATTAATCATAATTCCAAACTGGTGTGGGATTGTTTTGTGATTTACGTCTACAGGTGAAGAAATTTATTTTGCTAGTCTGAAAATCTGAGTTTGATACCCAAAACATACATAAAAGTGGAAAGAACCACCTCCAACAAGTTGTATTCTGAACTCCGCATGTGCCCCACATCAAAATAAATAACAAATACAGCAAGGACTTTGAGAGTCAAGGTTAGACCTACACACATACATGGCCAAAGTCCCAACTATCATAAATTATGCAGTCAAATTTCTAGCATTTGGGGAAATTCACAGGAGTTAACACATCCCAAGGGCAATGGATGAGTCTCATCCTGGAAAAATGACCTTTTGATCATGGCATTTCCCCTATCAGTTAAGGACAGGCCATTGTTATCTAAGGGCCCCCAAACTCAGGGTTTCAGGCAACCCTGGTGTCTTACATAGTAGCAAAGGGTTACTGGCTTTCAAACTTCACCTAGAGTATTACATGTGTGGAACATTTCTTTGATGTTAAAGAACAGCAGTCAGAAGCTGTTCTGTCATCTTATCAACCTATTCAGTTCCTTCCTCTTAAAAGTATAAAAAAAAGTATCTAAGATTGATTTTTAATTAAGTTTATGTATCTACATGTGGCTATGTACATGAGAGAGGAGGCCAGAAGTGTTGGATCCTCTGGAAATGGAGTTACTGGTTGTTGTAAGTTGTCTGATGTGGAATATTGTGTGCAAACTCAGGACCTCAGCAAGAGCAGAACACACGTTTAACAGTTGAACCATCTCTTCAGCCCTAAAATAATTTTTAAGTTAACATACAAAATAATGGGTATCATAATGGCATTTTCATGTCCACCCCCCCCCCCCCCGCCCAAGGTGGTAAGGACAGAACCTGGAGTCTTGAAGGCAACAATTCTACCACTCAGCCACATACAACACAGTATCTTATTTTCTCAAGATCATTATTAATAAGCACCACCCCAAAGAATAAGAGCCAACTGCAAGGAGCAATAGATGGAAACTTCAAATGTGACAAAATGATCTTCCTATTATTTGGAACCACTTCAAGTACTGGATATACCAAGGAGAAACCTTGTTTAAAAGGATCTTGGAATTTTTGATCCTATTGCACCTTTCAAACTGTCTTATCTACCATGGTGTTCTCACCAGCAGCATATGTACTGCATATGCGGGAGAGCAATGTAGACGCCTTTATATATGACATAAAAACATCCACAGATGGTGTTATCAGTGCAGCTAGTATTCATTAGGCATATATGAGAGCCAAACTTTTCAATGGTAGGGCGGGCCTTTGTAAAGGACAAATGCTAAATTGAAGACAAACAGTCAAAACTCTTCATCAGGCCTGACCAGCACTACTACCACTTCTTCTAATGAGGCTTATACTCAAATATTTCTATTTTAAAATTTTGTTTTATGTGTATGAGTGTTTTGCCTGCATACGTCTGTGCATTGGTGCCCATAGAGGTCAAAAGAGGGTGTCAGATCCCCTGGAACTGGAGCTACAGGTATTTGTGAGTCACCATGTGGGTGCTGGGAACAGAACCCAAGTCCTTTGCAAGAGCAGCAAGTGTTCTAACTGCCTTCTCTCCAGTCCCTTAATTATTTCCGCGGTTCTTTCTAAATATAAAACTCTTGAGTGTTCAAGGTGGGTGGTGGGGGTGGGGAACAAATCACCCAGGAAATGCTTTCCTGCTAGAAAAAACTGAAGCTGCCACTTGACCCCATTAGAACTGCTACCCATTGAGGGTTCAGGTAGATGGGGCACATAGAGATCCTTAATGGTCCCTGTCTACAGTCAAGAAGGCCACTTGGCTGGGACAGCTCTAGTCAGCAAGTTCACAGTAGGTCAGGTGCAGAGAGCTGGGTGCCCAGTCCAAGTGCTCTACAGGCCCTAGGGACTTGGCCAGCTCCAGAGTCCTGCTAAAAGTGCCAGAGACTTGAAGCTGGTGAAGCTCTTGCACAGTCATGCACAGCAACACAATAAGGCACGAAAGCCTGTGGTTCTACTTCACTTCCAAAATGAATCTGTCAGCAACATCTGAAAGAGAGTGGGGGTTAGCCACTTCATTTTCTCACTGTGGATGTTACCAACTGCTACACAACACCTGTCAGCTGATAAATGTGGAACCAAGGTGTAACTCAGCCTGTCTCTTGTCTCACTCTTATCCAAACTTTTCCCTAACCTTGACTTACTTCCTACATTAGAACTACCACACCTCTCCTCCAATTCATCTCTTTCTATTCCTTCTACTAAATGAAACTGCAAGTTCTGCCTGAGTAACACCTGAAGACATCTCTAACTCTCCCTCCTTTCTCAATCAGGGCCCTGACCCCTCGATCCTAGCCCAACTTCTAAACATGTCTCTAAACACAATTTAACCTTTCCCTCTAAATGACTCATTTTCCAAAGTCTCCAGGCCTCTGTCTATGGTGACATGAGCCTTGCCACCAAGTTGCTATGCACTATTCTCCTGTTAATCTTTCCTCTGGCATAAAGGTTTCTTTGATGTGTGGCTGAATCCAGTCACTTTTGAGCTTGCCATTAACTCTTTTTTCTCCAGGCATGGATGCCAACCATGTGCCAGGCACAGGAACACAAAACAGAAGCAATCCCAATATCAACAGATCGGGATAATAGTTCTTGAACTAGTTGGTCCTCTTCTCTCCACAATCAATCTTCTGGAACCCCCTTGACAAGGCCCAGAAACCTAAGCCCAGCATAATTTTCTAGTTTTTATCTCCACGCTGACCCTGATTGACTCTTTTGGTCTGGCTTAACTGTGGCCATTTGCTGATTCGGGAAAGCCCTGTTTCTTTTATTGCAATCTGGTTAAATAAAAACAAACTCTCAGTAACCAATAATCATTCCATTCAATATACTGTATGTAAAGACTAACCCTCTTTTTTTGTCTCATACATTGAGTACTCTTCTCAAATCAGATTGACTTTCATTTTGAGAGTTTCAGTGTAGCCTAGGCTAGCTTCAACCTCCATAGATAGCCAATATGTGCCCATAATACCTGAGCACTAGGATTATAAGCACGAGACTATTCCTGGTTTATGTGGTGCTGGGTGTTAAAATTAGGTTTCATGAATATAAGGCAAGCATCCTACCAACTGACCTACCCTCAGCTCTGGAAAGGTCATTTCTTCCCAGTAATAGAGAATAGATCCTGGTAATTCACACCAACTTTCTTGAAGATAGAAAGGGGGTTTTAAACCACTGAGCACTGGAATAAGTACCCCCATGTGTGGACATGGATATTCTGTCACCATCCTATTTCCTGCATTTTGCTTCAGCCATGTGCTTGCTCTCTTGTCTCCAGTTATACATTAAACTGCTCTCTCTTCCTTCTCAGGTTCTCTGTGGTCACTCATTTTTGTAGCACTCAAGTGTTGGGCAGGATCAGCCACCACTGCTCTTTCTCATGTCCAAATTCCAAGCCATGGGACTTTTGACCCTCTAATTGCGTTTCAATGCTCCCTGTCTCTACAACTGATATTCTGGGTCATATTAGCAATACTTCTAAATTGAAGGAAAGCCCGTAACTGGTTTTCTGGCTGCCAGTCAGCTCCTCCTGTGCAAATGTGACTCCCTCTGTCAATTAACATGGATCTGGAGAGGGTCCTCATAATAGCTGAGCTCTCTTCCCGAAGGATCTGCTACTCACTTCATTCTCCTTTTCCAGAGTTCCATACCTGCATGGTTTCCCAAACAAATGGATGACCTGACCTCTTCTGCTCACCAAGTTCTTGAGGAGCCTTTCCCACTTGGTCTTTTACCTAGCTACTTCCTCCCAGTCCTCCTGCATCAACAACTCCAGGGAACATTCTGAGGTTCCCTGAGTTGAGTAACAGTTTCCTTTTCTGTGTTTCTACATCAGTTATGTTACTATTGCTCACCAGCCAGGCTGAAATCATCTACACACAAGTCATTTACACCATGGTCTCTCCAGAGGCTAGCCTCTGGGCTAGAACACAGCTTGGGGGAGAGGGATGCAAAGGCTCACTTCCCTCTTGTTGACCAATTTCCTTAGGGCTTCTCTTAGCCAGTACCACTGTTGAGCTACTGCCACCTAGGGACAAAAGGCTGGCATTGCATCTCTCACCGCTGGGTATTTAACTAGATTGAACACACTGAATGCGATTGGAACACAAACCAGGGAACAGTTGATTCTGGAGGTGGAGAAGCCTTGGCAGTTGGAGGCAGCTTCAAGCGATGTTTGTGTTCTGAATCAGGCCACACAATACAAGAAAGAGATCTTCTTCCAAGAAAAGAACAGACAGGGTTAGAGATGGTGTGTGGGGGGTGTCACCCAATGCTAAGGGCTTCTGACTTAAATCTTTAGAGCTATTCAAAAAGCCCAGCACAACTGTTGTCTCCCTGCCCAAAGACGTCTAATGAGGAGAAACACTATCAGATCTGCATCTTCAAAAGTCAACTCCTGCTGGCGTGCAAAGGCAGAAAGAAAAGCAGTGAGTGTGGGAAGCAACTGAGTAAGCACAGGAAAAAGTATGTTCTTTCATCTTGCCCTTTCTACTATTGCCCGGTGACCTGAACACATCCAAATTTGTTTCCCTCAAACCAGTGCTAACTGAAACAGAAACATTTCCTATTTCTTTCAGCTTCTTCACAGACTTCAAAGTCACAGCATTAAAATTATTTTTAGATTTGTGTTTTGTCTGTACATATATGAGAACCACATGCCTGTTTGGTGCCTGCAAGGTCAGAAGGCGTCATAGGATCCCTTAGAATGGGAGTTATTGACGGTTGTGTGCCATCGTTCAGGTGCTAAGCACTGAACACACAGGTCCTCTGCAAGAGCAACAAGTGCTCTTGTCTGCCGAGCCATCATCTCTCTAGCCCCACAGCATTTTAAAAATCAGATCTCAGCAGTTTTGTACACACATGTTCAGCGGCAATCCACTGGGGTTAGCTCGGACCTGCGCTCAAATCCTGCACTGGCCACTTCAATGCATGAGACTATCCTAAGTTTCACTTTCTTCTCTAAAATGGATATTGTAACACCTAGCTTAGGGGTTGGAGACATTGCCTGCTGGGTATTAAACACATGGAACACTGCTGATAAATGCGGGTGTTTATTTGTAACATCATGTACCCCACGGGTGGCATGCACAACACTGAGGTTTTCCTCACACATTCCCATCTGCACAATACTTTCACCCTGCTCTTCTGCAGGTAATTCAACACCGCTTACTCAAAATCTTAAGAGCTTCCCACAGAACATCAGAACCAGGCTGGAAGAACTTTCCAGAAAGATTATTTAAGGAGTTCTCACCTCTGTGTGTGTGTTTGGTGGTGGGGAGAGTGAGAAAGACCCCTAGCAACACTTGAATTTATTTTTGGTCCTTACAACTGGGAAAGTGGGAGGCAGAGATGCTAATACTTAGTGGGCAGAGAAGCCAGGCATGCCATCCAACTTCCTACCATGCACAGAGCAGCCAGGCCCCCACAACCAACCATTATCTGACCTTAACTGTCTGTAGCAAGGAGGTTAGAAAAACTTTCTCATCCGATCTTGCCCCCTTCTAGAGCACTGGCCATCGGTATCCCACATGAACGCTTTCGACAACGGAAGTTCTGTCCAGTGAAACAAAGTTCATTCAGCTGTCCTGCACACAGTAGGTGTCAAAACCCATTTTGACAGGCTTTAGCAGCAGAAGACAACAGAAAAGGGAGACTCTCCTTCACTCCCCATTGTTCAACTGCGTGCTATTAGATTTTCACTATTTATACATTATTTTACAAATGCAAACGTCCCGAGAACAGCTTTGTTAGAGATGGCGATCAATTTTTTTTCCTTTTATTTTCTAGGACTTCCATACATACAGAAGAAAGGTCTGCACACTTCTAAACGGACCTCACGATCCGTCGCGCTGTATCCTGAAAATCGGTCACAAAAGAAATTTGTGGGATTTCCCGAGGGAGCGAGTCCGTGGGCCGTGACCTCTGGGCGCCCAAGGCCCTCGCTCCTCTCTTCCGCCCCCGGATCACCGGGCTTCCGAGACTTACTATGCAGGGCCCCCCGAAGCCTCGGAGCCCGGCCCCCCAAAGCGCGTGCCCACGCCGTGTCCTTCTCCCGCCTCTCTCGCGGGAGCCCAGAGAGGAATCTGGACCGGGGGAGGCTTGTCGCCGACCAGAATCAAACAGAGTCGGTTTCCCTCCGCCTAGCCACGGCCTACACGCGCGTCTCCGTACCCAGGCCTTGCGCGGCCTGGGGCCTTCGGCCGGTGCAGGCCCGGCGGGAGCCCGCGGGACTAGGCGAGCTCAGGCTCTAGCGCGGCCTACTCTTTCGGAAGTCACCGGAGCCACCCGGCCTCACCTGAACAAGGGCGGGAAGGCCCGGGGCTCTGCTCCGGGGCGGGCGGCGCGGCGATAACGGCTCCGCACGGCCTCGGTAGCGGTGGTGGTGGCGGCAGAGCGGCTACGGCGGCGGCGACGGCGGCGGCTCCTCCTCAGCGCGCACGACCCGCTCCCTGGCCCCGCGGCCAGACACGCCCCCTTCTCAGCGCGCTCGTCTATTGGTCGGCGTCTTCGAAGAAGCGGCTCTCATTGGTTGGTATGGCTGTCGCGGTACGCTGGTGCGTGCGGCGGAGGCAGGACTTCCTGTCGGCGCCGCCTGCGAAGGGCTAAAGCGGCCGGTGGAGACGCGGAGTGGCTAACGCTGGCCGTGGAGGGCTCTAGCTGGGGCTTGGCCAGCTGCAGACGCCGATTGAGCGCGGAGGCCGAGGACTGGCTCTCTTTGTACCACGCACACCATGTGGTCCGCACCTGACGGGCTGTGCAAAGTAAGAAGTGTGGTCACCGGGAGCCCAGGCTAGGAGCTAGGATCACTAGTTCGAATCCCGGTTCCGACGGACGTTTCCGCTCTGGCTGCGGTTGAGCACCAGCTGACGTCACTACACCTGGCCTCAGTTTTCTTATCTAGTGAAGTGAATTAAGGGATGTGGTCAGCATGGCATTTCCAGAGGCTCTCACGTCAAAATTTTTGGTTTTAAGATTTTTTTTTAAAAAATGTGTTTGGGATGGTTTTCTGCCTGTTCACCACATGCGTGCAGTGCTTACGGAAGTCGTAAAAGAATGTCGTAGGCTCTGGAACTGGAGTTACAGGCTATTGTTAGTTGCCTTGGGGGTACTGGGAACCGAACCCAGGCCCTCTGCAAGAGCAGCCAGTGCTCTTAATTACTGAATTACCTTTCCAGCCCCTCTTCCTTTGAGATTTTAAGTGCATGCTCTGTGCCAGCCAGCCAGGCACTGACTGGAAAACAACTGCCTGTCCCTTTGGGGACTGCTGTTCTGGGCTAGTGCGATCAGAAAAGAATATGCAAATTGCATGATTTAGAAAATCCTGTTTCTCTGTTTTTAGCGTGTTTGTTTTCTTTTAGTCAGGGTCTTCCTAAGTAGAACTGGCTTGGAATTGTAGATCAGACCGACTTTGCCTCACAGAGATCTGCCTGTCTTTGCTTCCTGAGTGCTGAGTTTAAAGATGATATGTATGTTTTTGAGACAGAGTCTCATGTGGTCCAGGTTGGCCTTAAACTCTCTATGGCACTAAGGATGTTGGGGAAATGATCCTTCTTCCATTTCTCAAATTCTAACTTTACAGGCCTGCAACTCCACAACTGGTTATGTGGTCTTTTAAAGATAGTTTTATGGAATTTGAAAATACATTATATTTTAACATATTCTGTATGTATGTGTTTATATGAATATGTAGGTAGCAATCAAATGAAAGCTTGCAGGAGTCAGTTCTCTCCTTCAGTCTTGCGGGGTCTGGGGATTGAACTCAGGTTGTCACATTCAGCAGCCAGTGTCTATCAGCTGAGCCATCTCTACAGCCCTGTGACATTCTTAACCAGTTCTGCATAGTAAAAAGTTATTTTAATATTATGTATAAGTAGAGGCTTGTTAAATTATGGCCCATGTAGTTTAATGGTAAAATACTTTCGTAGCTCATCCAAGGTGTCTCACAAAAGAAAGGCTAAAAGGGTTGCCAGGTGGTGGTGGTGGCGCACGCCTTTAATCCCAGCACTCAGGAGGCAGGCAGATCTCTGGGAGTTCAAGGCCGGCCTGGTCTACAGGAGCTAGTCCCAGGACAGGCTCCAAAGCCACAGAGAAACCCTGTCTCAAAAAAACTAAAAAACTAAAAAAAAAAAAATAAAAGGAAAAGAAAGAAGTTCACTCTTAGCTAGGTGGTGGTGGCACACACCTTTAACCCCAGCACTCGGGAGGCAGAAACAGGTGAATCTCTGTTGAGTTCAAGGCCAACCTCGTCTACAGAACTAGTTCCAGGACAGCTAGGTCTGTTACACAAAGAAACACTGTCTAGGGAAAAAAAAAAGTTCATTCTTGACTACATAGCAAATTTCAAGACCAACCTCAGCTACATGGGACCATATTTCAAAAAAAGTAAGTTATTAGTTGTTTTTGTTTTTTTTTTGTTTTTTTTTTTTGTTTTGGTTTTTCGAGACAGGGTTTCTCTGTAGCTTTGGAGCCCATCCTGGAACTCCCTTGGTAGACCAGGCTGGCCTCGAACTCACAGAGATCCGCCTGTCTCTGCCTCCCTATTAGTTGTATTATAAAGGTAAAAACTAGGAGTCTGCAAGATGGCTCAACAGGATGAAGCACCACCTAAATTCAATCTCCAGAACCCACATGGAGAGAACAGACTCCTGCAAGTTGTCCTCTGACTTTCATATCCACACGTGAGCACACACAGTACCTTTTAGAAAATATAAAAACCAGATATTTTAATAATTTTACTTAACCAACTATATACAAAATATTTCAATATATAATCAAAGTTAAAAGTTTGATCTTCTGGGCAGTGGTTGTGCACACCTATAATCCCAGCACTTGGGAAGAAGGGGCAGGTGGATCTCCATGAGTCTGAGGCCAGCCTGGTCTGCAAAGTGAGTTCTAGGACAGCCAGGGATACATAGAGAAACCTTGTCTTAAAAAAAAAAAATGAGCCGTGTGTGTGTGTGTGTGTGTGTGTGTGTGTGTGTGTGTGTGTGTGTGTGTGATGGTGGTGCACGCCTTTAATCCCAGCACTCGGAAGGCAGAGGCAGGCGGATCTCTGGGAGTTCGAGGCCAGCCTGGTCTACAAGAGCTAGTTCCAGGACAGGCACCAAAGCTACAGAGAAACACTGTCTTGGAAAAAAAAAAATGAGATCTTTTTCTGGGTGGTGGTGACACACACCTTTAATCCCAGCACTGTGGAGGCAGAGGCAGGCAGATCTTTGTGAGATCAAGGCCAGCCTGGTCTACAGAACTAGTTCTAGGCCAGCCAGGACTATTCAGAAAAACTCCCATCTCAGGGGAAAAAATTAAAAATGTTATGAGATCTTTTACATTCTGATTTTTTCTTCCTTTTGCTTTTGAAACTTAGTGTATATTTTACATATCAAATTAGACTAATTCCATTTCAAGAACTCAGAAGTCCCACATTACCAGTGGATCATGAGGTATTGTAGGAAGAAACAGAAATCAAATGGGTTCTATATGAAGTAGTTTTTAAAGGGGTAAGAAGAAAAGTAAACTGGGAAAAGGGTACAGGGAAGGTAGGGACTGAAATTCAAAGAGGGTAGCCAGGGAGATGGAATATGAAAAAGAATCAGAAGAGTTGAAAAAATTATGTAAGCAGAGTTTTTCTGTCTCTACTGCCTATTCCCATATAACTGGCAGTTCCTTTCCAAATGTAAATGCTCAGCCAATAGCTCAGGCTTATTACTAACTAGCTCTTACATTTTAAGTTAACCCATATTCCTTATTTATGTTCTGCCACATGGCAGTACCTTTATTAATTAGCATGGCATGTTCATCTCCTGCATCTGGCTGGTGACTCTGCCCTTCTCTTTTTCAGCATTCTCAGTTTGGCTCGCCTACTTAACCTTATTCTGTTCAACTATTGGCCAGTCAGCTTGTTTATTAAACCAGTCACAGCTACTTTTAAACTGATAAGCAGTGTGGCTTCTGCTTTGGCAGCTGGCTTCGTGCTGCTTTGTTCCCCAAGAGCCTAGCTTCATGGTGGAGGTGCCAGTGGGAGCCACATTTACCTCCCCAACTTTGGGGGAGTTTTTGGGTCCATGCTGCCACTGTTAGGCTTATTAGTAACTAGCTCTTACATTTTAAGTCAACTCAGATTCCTTATTTATGGTCTGCCATGTGACAATACCTTTATTAGTATGGCATGTTCATCTCTTGTTCCCTCTGCATCTAGCTGGTAACTCCTGACTCTGCCCTTCTCTTTCCCAGCATTCTCAGTTTGACTCTTCCACCTAATCTTATTTTGTTCAACTTTTGGCCAGTCAGCTTGTTTATTAAGCCAATTATAGCTGCAAGTCTTCACCTTGTACAAAGGGATTATTCCATAACAAAATCACATTCTTTATTGTTTAGTATTATCCTGTCGACAATGTAGAAATTATGGGTGTGGGACTGGGAGATAACTTAATAGGTAAGAGGTTTGCTGTGCAAGCATGAGGACGTGTGTTGAAGGACCTGCGGGCCGCTTCCCGAAACCCAGCTCCCGGCTGCCTGGCTTATGCCCCGAAATAATTACACAGACACTGTATTCATTTAAACACTGCTCTGGCCCATTCCTATCTAGCCTCTTCTAGGCTATCTCTCGCACCTGGACTAGCTCATTTCTTATCATCTGTGTAGCACCGGTCTTACCGGGAAGATTCTAGCCTAAGTCCATCCTGGGTCGGAGCTTCATAGCGTGCGTCTTCCCTGGAGCAGGTAGCATGGCGTCTCTCCTGCGTCTGCTCCGGAGAGGAGAGCTGTCTGACCTCACTTCCTCTTCCTCCCAGCGTTCTGTGCTGTCTACTCCTCCCACCTATCTCCTAACCAATGAGAGCCAAGCAGCTTCTTTTATTTTAACCAATGACCTTCCTCCATCAGACGTGAGTCTAGAAGCTGGTGCACACATCAAAAGCCACCTGTTGAGGCTGGAGAGATGGCTCAGTGGTTAAGAGCATTGCCTGCTCTTCCAAAGGTCCTGAGTTCAATTCCCAGCAACCACATGGTGGCTCACAACTATCTGTAATAAGGTCTGGTGCCCTCTTCTGGCCTGCAGGCATACACACAGATAGGCCATTGTATACATAACAAATAAATAAATATTTTAAAAAAGTAAAAAAAAAAAGCCACCTGTTGTTGGAGACAGAGATGGAAAAATTGATGGGGTCTTGCTGTCTGCCAATATAACTTAAGGTTTGGGGAGACTCAGCTTCAAATGAATAAATAAGTTAGCCAGTGATAGAGAACAAGATATCCATTGCCCTCCTCTGGCCTCTACATTTGTGCACACATGTGGGTATACACTATACTTGCACACAAAAATTAATGTGTCCCCTATCAACACTTCCCTATTGAAACTTGATGTTGGACACTTGACAGTAACTAGTTAACTGAAGGTCTGAATTTTTAATTATATTTATGTATATATGCAGGTGTGTATAGGTGGAGTCTTCCTGTGTTGTAGTCGCTCCCAAATAATCACTCAGAAACTTAATTTTAAATGCTTGACTGATAGCTCAGGCTTATTATAGCTAACTCTTCTAACTTAGCCCATTTCTATTAATGTAGATATTGCTACATGGCTTGTGGCTTTACCTGCCCTCCAGCATGTCTTGTTCCTTCTGTGTTTCCTGGTGACTGTACTCTTTGCCTTTCTTCCTCCCAGCATTCTCAGTTTGGCTGTCCCATGAATACTTCCCTGTCTGCTGGCTACCTGCTAGTCAGTTCTTTATTAACCAATGAGACTAATATATTTTCATAGTATACAAAGGGATTATTTCACAGCAGGTGTGTGTGTGTGTGTGTGTGTGTGTGTGTGTGTGTGTGTGTGTGTGGTCACGTGCATGTAGAGGACAGAACCCTCTGGTTTATTTATTTATTTATTTTTGGATAGGGTTTCTCTGTGGAGCCTTTGCTGTCCTGGGACTTGCTCTACTGTAAATCAGGCTGGTCTGAAACTCACAGAGCTCTGTCTACCTCTGCCTTCCAAGTGCTAGGATTACAGGTGTATGCCACCACTGCCTGGCTCACATGGTCTACCTTGTTTTTCTGAGACAAAGTGTCTTCATTGACCTGGCCAATTAGGCTAGGGTGGCAGACCAGGGAACCCCAGGGATCTACTTGTGTCTTGATTAAGATTTCTGTTGCTGGGCTGGAGAGATGGCTCAGTGGTTAAGAGCATTGCCTGCTCTTCCAAAGGTCCTGAGTTCAATTCCCGGCAACCACATGGTGGCTCACAACCATCTGTAATGAGGTCTGGTTCCCTTTTCTGGCCTGCAGACATACACTCAGACAGATGATTGTATATATAATAAATCAATAAATAAATATTTTAAAAAAAGATTTCTGTTGCTGTGAAAAGACAACATGACATGGCAACTTTTTTTTTTTAGATTTTATTATTTATTTATTATGTATACAGTGTTCTGCGTGTATGTCTGCCTGCAGGCCAGAAGAGGGCACCAGATCTCATTACAGATGGATGGTTGTGAGCCACCACCATATGGTTGCTGTAACTTAAACTCAGGACCTCTGGAAGAGCAGCCAGTGCTTTTAACCTTTGAGCCATCTCTCCAGCACCATAAAATTAATTTGTTTTTTTTTTCAAAACAGGATTTCTGTGTAGCTTTGGAGCCTGTCCTGGAATTCACTCTAAACTCACATAGATCCACCTGCCTCTGCCTTCTGGGTGCCGGAATTAAAGGTGTATGGCAACTCTTATAACGGAAAACATTTAACTGGGGTTGACTTACAGCCCAGCAGTTTAGTCCATTATCATGGTGAGACTTAGTACTGGAGAGGTAGCTAAAAGCTCTACATCTGGATCCACAGGCAACAAGAAGAGAAGGCCATACTAGATGTGGCTTGAGCATCTGAGACCTCAAAACCACCCCCAAGGACACAGTTCCTCCAGCAAGGCCACATCTGATGGTGCCGCTCCCAGAGAACCTGTGGGGACCACTTTCAGACCACTGCAGTCGGTCTGCCCCTTCGAGCGTGTGCTACTGTGCCTAGCCCTTTTTCATTTTTTGACATGGGTTCTGGGGTCAAACTTGGGTTTTCTTTTTTTTTTTTTTTAATATTTATTTATTTATTATGTGTACACTATTCTGTCTGTGTGTATGCCTGCAGGCCAGAAGAGGTCACCAGACCCCATTACAGATGGTTGTGAGCCACCATGTGGTTGCTGGGAATTGAACTCAGGACCTTTGGAAGAGCAGGCAGTGCTCTTAACCTCTGAGCCATCTCTCCAGCCCCAAACTTGGGTTTTCTTATTTATGACAAACATTTTGCCAACTGAGCTATCTCCCTAATCCAAATTGTATTCAATTTTTTTTTTTTTATCAAATAGCCACATAGGACTAGGGCTCCTGCAGTGGGCAGCAGGGGTTAGTATAATGGCAGTGAGTGCTCTGGATTTACAGTGTCCTTCATGCTGCTGCACGTGTACCTTCCCCAGTGAAAAAGCTCTGTAAATTGTAATGGGATTACAACTGTAATCCTAACCCTGGGCTTAGGGATGTGGAGGCAGGAATATCAGGGTCATTCAAGGTCATTCTTAGGTACACACCAAGTCGAAGGCCAGTTTGGGCTATTTGAGATTCTGTCTCAAATAAAAACCAAAAACCCAGAAAGAAATGGAGATAAAACTATTATTGCCAGTTTAAAGGATGAAGTGTTTAGAGGAAGCCCAGTAATACTCAACCTGTAGTCTCAGCTACTCAGAAAACTGAGACAGGAGAATCATACACTATCCTTGGTCACAGCAAGTTCCTATTTCAATCAGGAAAAAGTGAAATCATTTATTCATCTTTTAAAAATTTAAGTTGGGTGGTAGTGATGCACACCTTTAATCATTAAGGCAGAGGCAAGAGGATCTCTGTGAGTTCAAGGGCAGCCTGGTCTACAGAGCGAGTTTAGGAAAGCTAGGGCTACACAATGAAACCCTGTCTCAATATATATATACATATATACATATACATATATATATATATATATATATATATATATATATATATTACATGTATGGGTATTGTCTTAGTCATGTTCTATTGCTGTGAGGAGACAGGACCATGGCAACTCTTTTTTTTTTTTAAGATTTAATTGATTATTTGTTTATTTTATGTGTACAGTATTCTGCCTGCATATGTGCTTGCATGCCAGAAGAGGGCACCAGACCTCATTACAGATGGTTGTGAGCCACCATGTGGTTCCTGGGAATTGAACTCAGGACCTTTGGAAGAGCAGGCAGTGCTCTTAAGCACTGAGCCATCTCTCCAGCCCCAGTGGCAACTCTTATAAAGGAAAGCATTTGAGGCTTGCTTATAGTCTCAGGTTTAGTCCATTATTAGCATGCTAGCTTGCAGGCAGACATGGTACTGGGAAGAGTTGAGAGTTCTACTTCTGAATCCCCAGGCAGCAGGAAGAGAGAGCCATTAGGCCTAGCTTTGGACTTTTGAAACCTCAAACCCAGTGACACACTTCCTCCAACAAGGGTATACTTCCTAATAGTGCCTTCTTTGGTGTCCAAGCATTCAACTCTCTGACCCTATGGAGGCCATTTTTATTGAAACCCTCACAAACCACTTCTTGGGCCTCATAGGCTTGTAGCCATATTATAATTCAAAATTGCATTCAGTTCTACTTCAAAACTTCCCATAGTCTGTAATAGGCTACTCTGTTTAAAAGTTCAGTCTCATCTGAGATACATGACAATCTCTTAACTGTAATCTCCTGTAAAATATAAATATAAATATAAAAAAGCATATTTCATACTTTCAACATACAATGTCAGAGAATATACATTACTATTCCTAAAGGGAGCATTCTGAGGAAATATGAAAACAAGACCGAAAACCAGCTGTACAAACTCCAAACTCTGCATCTCCATGTCTGATGTCTTCAGAACTCCAATTGCTTTTAGCTTTGTTGATTGCAACACACTTCTCTGTCTTGGGCTGGTTCCCTTCCTTGCTAGCAACTTTCCTCAGCAGGTATCCCACAACTCTGACATTTCCAACATCTTGGGTGGTCTCCAAGGCAATCCAGGCTTTACCTTCAGAGCATCACCCGATGTGGGCGTCCGTGCAGGGACACCCTGACACAAGCCTGACATACGTAGCTTTCCTTAGTATCAGAGGGAGATTTCCAGAACTCCTTTTTTGTATCCTTGATTTTAAAAGTCAGAAGCAGGAGGCCCAAACTGCCAAGTTTTGCTGCTTGCTGGAGTTAGAACGTAGCCCCCTTGTTCAATGATATCTTCACAAGCTTTCTGTTTTTTGATGGTTTCCTTTATTGCTTAAGGTTTTTCTTAATTCCTTTTCACGGGTTGGAAGCATAGCTGGGTGAGATCTTGCCCTTAGGCTACCACTCCCTTTATTCCATTTAGCATCAGACTTTTCTTTAATCTCTTTCTCTCTCTGAACTCAGGCCTTAGCTCTGTTATACTTCCTGGTGTCCCCTTTCTCCTCAAACTATACTTTTTGTAGTTTTCCTTGTGCAGCTTTTTCCTTTTCATTATAAAGCTGCGTAAGACTGACCACTAATAACCACATGATAGGGTCAATATAAAGCTACTTTGAAATCTCCTCTGCCAGTCCCATTAATCTAAAACTCTTCAATTTAACCCCAGGCAGACTTTTTAGAAATGAGCAAAAAGCAGCCACAGTCTTTGTCAAAATATCACAAGAATGGTCTCTAGGCCTCATACTAATACTCTTTGCCTCTGAAACCTCTTGAGCAGGACCCCCGCATTTCAATAACCCTCAGCACTGGCTTCCATGCTGCTAGTAGTATGGCCCGTTCAGCCCCGCTTAAACTGTCCTGTTGCTCTTCTAGTTCGGAGTCCCATAGCGTTTCATATTCCTCTAAACAAAAGCATGGTCAGGCCTATCACAGCCATGCCCTAGTTCCTGGTACCCACTCACTTCTGTCTTAGCCATTGTTCTATCGCTGGGAAGAGACACCATGACATTTCATTGGGACTGGCTTATAGTTTCAGAGGCTTAGTACATTATCAGTCATGGCAACATGCAGGCAAACATACTGCTGGAGATGAGCTGAGAATCCTACCTCTGGATTCCTCAGACAGCAGGAAGAGAAAGAGTCACTGGTTCTGGCTTTGGCTTTTGAAACCTCACAGTCTGCCCCAATGGCATACTTCCTCCAACAAAGGCACACTCCTAATAGTGTGGCTTCCTGGTGACCAGCCTTCTAATCTGTGAACACTTCTTATTCAAACAACCACAGGTGTTTCAGCTGTATGTACGTCTGTGTGTTACATGCATGTCTGGTACCCATGGAGACTAGAAGAATGTGTGTGATCCACTGGTACTGGAGTTAGGGAGAACTGTGAACCACTGTGTAAGTGCTGGGAATCAAATTCAGGTCCTCAGGAGGAACAGCCAGTGCTCTTAATCAACAAGCCATTTCTCAACCACCCCGACCCCCTTTGTAAAACATGGTGTCTGTGTAGCCCAAACTGGCCTCAGACTTGGTGTATAGCTGAAGATGACCTTGGATTCACGATACTCCTGTCTCCACCTCCTTAGGGCTGGGATTACAAGTGTATATCACCATGCCTGGTTTTCCTTTATTTATATTCTGTTTTTAATACCTGATTTTAAAAATTGTATTTTTAGCCGGGCGGTGGTGGCACACACCTTTAATTCCAACACTCGGGAGGCAGAGGCAGATGGATCTCTGTGAGTTAGAAGCCAGCCTGGTCTACAAGAGCTAGTTCCAGGACAGCCAGAGCTGTTAAACAGATAAAACTTGTCTAGAAAAACCTAAATAAATAAATAAATAAAATTACATTAAAAAAAATTAATTTTTGTTTTTTATTTGTGTATGAAACTTGAGGGAGTTGATTTGCTTCTTTCACCACATAGGGTCAAACTCAGATTGTCTTATTTGGCACCTTTATCCTCTGAGCCATCTTGTTGGGCATAGACTATTTAGATTTTTTGGGAATATTAGATGATAGACCATTATTCCCCATACCTGGTTCCCTAATTAGTTAATTTTTTTTATTAATATACTTGCTTTAGCTCTGGCTGGCCTGGAATTTAATGTATAGACCAGGCTAGCCTTGAACTCACAGAGATCTGCCTGTCTTTGCTTCCCAACTGAGTGGAAAGGAGCGGTGAGAGGACACTGAAGAGGCGCCAGCTGCCTGCTTTGAAGAATCACAGGGAAGCTGGAGAAGTTAGCATGATTCTGAAGACTGGGTAAGAGTAAGCTGTACATTCGTTTTTTTTAAGATTTTTTTTTAAAGGTGAGACAGGTGGCAGTGGCACATGCCTTTAGTCCCAGCACTCAGAGGCAGAAGCAGGCAGATCTCCCTGAATTCAAGACCAACCTGGTCTATGGAGCTAGTCACAGGACAGCCAGGGCTACACAGAGAAAGCCTGACTTGTAAAACAAAACAGGAACAGACAAAAACTGAGTTTGCATGTGTGAATGTGCATATGTGTGCAGGTGCTGGAGGGCAGCAGAGGGTGTCCACTGGAACTGGGGCTATGAGTGGTTGGAGCCACCTGATGTGGGTGCTGGAAACTGAGCTCTCGGCTTCTGTAGGGGCAGCAAGTCCTCTTAACCACTAAGCCAGCCATCTCTTCAACTCTAGATCCTACAGTTTTCTAAGTTGTGTAGTTGCTCTAGCAACAGAGAATATGTGCCCACAAAGCCTCAGATGTTTGCTGTAAAGCCCTTTCAAGGAAGCTTGTGGATATCTGTTTGTGTTCGTTTTCTGTCACTGACAAATGCCTGAGGTGAATACTATATAGAAGAAAGGCTTATTTTGGCTCTTGGGTTTCAGTGGTTTCAGACCGTGGTCACTTGGCTCCGTTGCTTGTGGCCGTTGATGGGGCAGAAGGTCATTGTGGAAAGCATAAATCGGAGCACAGATGCCACCTCATGGCACCCAGGATGGGGAGAGACTGAGAACAAAGAAATAGGCACAAGATAGCCACTCCTAGTGACCTGCTTCCTCCAACTAGGTCCTACCTCCTAGGACAGCCCCATCTCCTTCTCATGGTTCATTCAGCTGTGAACCTATCAATGAAGTCAGAGCCTCCATGGTCTGTTGTGTTCTGAAGATAGGAACTTTGGGGGGGGGCATTATCCAAGCCATAAGGGACCATGGAGATGACTCATTTGGGAAAGTGTTCAGTATGCAAGCATGAGAATTAGATCCCCAGTGTCTATTTAAAAAAAAAAAAGTAAAAAAGTCAGGTGCAAGCTGGGCATGCTGGCCTATGCTTATGATCTCAGCATTCAGAAGGTAGAGACATGAGGATTGCTGGCAGTTTGGGCTAGTCTAGGCTACATAAGTTCTAGGCCATCCAGGGGTTCATAGTGAGATTCTGTGGTTAAAGGGTAAGAAAAAAAAGATAACAAACAAAACCAACCAAACAACAACAGCAACAAAAAACCCAGGAGCAGCTGCCAGCTATTGCACACCTGAAGTCAGTATTGGGAAGACAGAAAGGTCCCTGTGGCTTGCTATCCAAGCAGGGTAGCCAGCCAAACAGTGAAAAGCTCTTTCTTTCAAAAAGCAAAACAAAACCAGTGGCTGAGCATGATGATGGCTCATGTTTTTAACACAAACACTTAGGAGGAAGAAGCAAACGGATCTCTTAAGTTCAATGCTATCCTGGTATACATAGGGAGTTCCAGGCCAACTAGGGATACACAGTGAGACTCTGTCTCAAAAACCAAAAAACAAGGTTGAGAGTGATTGGGGAAGATGCCCAATATAGACTTGTGGCCTCCACATACATTTGCACATACACACAGTGCTGGAATGCAGGGGAATAAGAAAGTTTGCAGCTGGTACAAGGTAGCCAACCAGAAAGAGGAAGGGAAGCTCTAGTAAAAAGCCAGACTGCGCTGGGCAGTGGTGGCACACGCCTTTAATCCCAGCACTCGGGAGGCAGAGGCAGGAGGATCTCTGTGAGTTCGAGACCAGCCTGGTCTACAAGAGCTAGTTCCAGGACAGGCTCCAAAGCTACAGAGAAACCCTGTCTCGGGAAGAAAAAAAAAAAAGCCAGACTGCAAATTCCAGCTGGCTCCCATAGAGGCCCCCCACCTCCCCCACAGGAGCACACACAAGGTACCTTTGCTCTTTCTCAGCAGCTGGGAGTACTTACGCCCTCAGCATATTTGTGGATCTAATTGTTACAGTCTGAATTATGGGTATGTACAGCTTCTGAGAAAGCCTCTTCTTGTTCCTGAAAGATATTAGACTGTGCCAGTGGTGGGCCAGGGGAGGAGGGATGCAGGACCCAGACCTGTCTGTCAGATGCTATGTACCTTCTGTTGCTGTTGATTGGCTTGGTCCACCCTCCATTCAGAGATTATTCTGCTTATGCTTTTTAAAAATTTAAATTTAGTTATGTGTATGCTTGCCACAGTGCACATACTGAAGGCAGAGGACAACTCAGGGTACTCAGTTCACTCCTAATGTGTGTCCTGGGGATCAAACTGGAATCAGCAGATTTGGTGGTAAGTACCTAATCTTACATTGGCTTTTTTAACCTGAATAATAAACTTTGAAAATTTGGCTTGCTCTACCCATTCCTGGCTGAGTACTTCAGGGACAGAACTTTGTTGCCACAGTTGGAATCTGAGAGAATGTGGGAGGCACAGCACCCCCTAAAAGGGAAGCTAGAGAACAGGGCCAGAAAGACTGGGAAAAGCTCTGCTGCCAGCCCTAAAGATGGTGACTGAGCTTTGGACCAGGGGTGAAGGACCTGTGGAAGCCAGAAAAGGAACACTGTCAAGAGCCTGCAGAAGGATCAGCCCTTCAGCACCTTGATTTAGCCTGTTGTATGACGTTATTCCTGGGGTTCAGACATTAACAAATTTCTACTTAGCCCAAGTAGGGAACCAACAAGAGACCGGAATGAAGATGCCACCAAGTCCAACTTAGTAAACCAGTAAGTTTTATGGTGGTTACTTACAGGGACAGGAATGACTTAGTCAGCTGGATTACCAAAATGTCCCACCTCCACATGGGTGACAATAAAAAAAAAGCTGCAAACCTGGAGCAGACTACACGACCTGCAGGCAGTTCAATAGACTGGAGACTGCCCCTTTTCTAGGCAGCTAGGTAGGTATCTCTTCCTTCCAAGCTGCTGTGTTGGTCTGAGAGCGTCTCTTAGTAGTCCTTATAGCATGTGCCTGGTGGGGGAAGGAAGGGCTTAGCAGATCTGGTCAGTCTCAAGGACTTCCCGAAGGCCTTGAGTTACTTACTTCCTGAGTTTAAGGAGCTTACCTGCAGGATGGAATGTTTTCCTCCCCACAGCACGTCTAATGTCGTGATTTCCTCCAAAGTGGAAAATTAACCTGAGAGGAAACTGCTATAAACAGTCTGATAATACATAATTTGAGATTTATGATGCTTATTTATTATTATTGTAAGATAATAAAGACCTATTGGAATCCCCCATGATTATAATTTATGATAACACATGTGAAAATTCCATGAAATACAAATTTCAGTGTCCACAAACCAGTCAACAGTGATTATCTTAAAGAAAAATTGTCAAGCCAGGAATGATGGTGCAGGCCCATAATCCTGGCTCTTAAGAGGTAGAGGTGAGAGGCTCAGTAACTTAAGGTCATTCTGGGCTGTGTAGTCAATTTGAAGCCAGCCTGGACTACATGAAACTCTCTCCAAGAATTAAAAACAACAAAACATTAAAACTTAAAAATTGCCTTTTGGCTGAGAAAAAAAATTGTAAAACAGGAGGCTTAAACTAGGGAGATGGTCCAGGTGGTAAATAGCTTGTCATAAAACCTTGAGGACCTGAGCTCAGATCCTCCGGCACCTGTGCAAAGAGCAGATTCTGTAGTACATGAGGAGGCTGACTCGGGGAGCATCCTGGAACTCAGTAGTCTAGCTTCAGCTTCAGCGAGAGACCCTGCATCAAAAAAGAAGGCATCTGACATACACTCCACACAAAAGTGTGGAGGGGGCAGTTATGGAAAGATGGCTGAGCAGTTAAGAGCAAGTACTGCTCAACCATCAGAGTTCAGATCCCAGCACCCAGCTTTCTGATGCTCTTTTCTGGCCTCCAAACATGTACATACATGGCCCACATATGTGTACATACATGCATAAAAACATGCACATAAAAAGCGGGATGTTAATTTGTTTGCAGTCAGGGTGTTCTGAATCCCAGGCTGTATCAAAGTCTCTGTAATAAGGAGGACTTTGAACACTGATCCTGCTCACTTCTCAGAGCTGAGATCACAGGCAAGTATTACCATGCTCAACATGAAGGACTTTTTTCCCCAGTAAGAAAACCAGAGTTGTAAAGGCTAACTGTGGTTGTCAGCAGCACACCTGGGAGATGGAGCCTCAACTGAAGAATTGCTTCCATCAGATTAGCCTGTGGGCACATGTGTGTGTCATTTTCTTGATTCATAATGTGGAAGAGCCCAGCCTGCTGTGGTCAGTACCATCCCTGGGCAGGTGGACTTGTGGTGTAGAAGAGTAGCGAAGTGTGAACCTGAGAATAAGTCTTAAACTGGTGTCTTGAGGGTCTTTCCTGGGATCTATCTAGTGAAGAAAAGATTGCCCAGACCCAGAGATGGGTGAGTTTCTGGGTTGCCAAAAAGGACTAAAATTCTATCCTCCCTGTTTTTATTGTCAGCTAGAGTCACCTGGGAAGGAACGAGGGAGCCTCAGCAAAAGAACTGCCTTAAAGGGGCTGGAGAGATGGCTTAGCGGTTAAGAGCACTGACTGTTCTTCCAGAGGACCTGAGTTCAATTCCCAGCAACCACATGGTGGCTCACAACCATCTGTAATGAGGTCTGGCGCCCTCTGGCCTGCAGGCATACATGGAGGGAGACTTTCTATACATAATAAATAAATAAAATCTTAAAAAAAAAGAACTGCCTTAAAGTGACCTGTGGCCATGGCTGTGAGAGATTTTCTTAACTGATGATTGATGTGGGAAGGCCCTGCTCACTGTGGGCAGCACCATCCCTAGGCAAGTAGGCAAGGACTGTGTTCAAAACAAAACAAACAAAAAATAGAAAGCAAGCCAGACATAAGTGTTCCTCCATAATTTCTATTTCAGTTTCTGCCTTGGCTTCCATCTAGAAGTGTAAGGGAAATAAATCCTTTCTTCTCCCAATTGTTTTTGGTTGGAGTATTTTATCAAAGCCACCTAGAAAAAGTAAAGTAAAACATGAGTCAAGCGGGGAACTCTGTCTAAAGAGGAGGAAGGTTGGGGGCAGGGACTATGCAAACCAGACATGGATGTCACAAACAGGGGAAGTGTAGTAATAAGGGCGGCAGAGGGCTGCGTCCCCAATACCCCAGCCGCCTGGCTCGGCTAGCTTATGCCCCGAAATAATTACACGGAAACTGTATTCTTTTAAACACTGCTTGACCCATCTCTATCTAGCCTCTTCTAGGCTAACTCTCGCACCTGGACTAGCCCATTTCTTATCATCTGTGTAGCACCGGTCTTACCGGGAAGATTCTAGCCTAAGTCCATCCTGGGTCGGAGCTTCAGAGCTTCATCGCGTGTGTCTGCCCAGGAGCCGGGAGCATGGCGGACGTCTGCTCCCGAGAGGAGCGCTGTGGAGTCTGAGCTCACTTCCTCTTCCTCCCAGCGTTCTGTTCTGTCTACTCCTCCCACCTATCTTCTAACCAATGAGATGGGCCAAGGCAGTTCCTTTATTGCTTAGCCAATGAAATCAACAGATTGACATATGACACTCCCCCATCAGGGAAGTGGTGGTTAAGCAAGATGGCTTATCTAATAAAGGTGCCTGACAGCCCAGGTTCTATCCCTGGAGTCTATGTAAAGTGGGGGTAAGGGAATTTTTCTATGACTTCACCATATGGCTACAAACACATCTTTTTTTTTTTTTTTAAATGAGGGGAGGCAGGATCTCCGGACCTAAGTTACCACACTGAAGACTGTGCCAATGCCCTGAGTTTGGGCTGCCACCTGGGGCCATAGTGACATCTGGGCCTAGTCTGCTGCCAAGGGCCGTGTCTGTGCCCTTGCCGCTACAGCAGCCAGGGCCCATGTTGATGTCTGTGGCTCCTGTTAACCACCAAAGGCCGTGCCAATGTCAGTGTCTGGGGCTTGGGCTGCCGCCTGTGGCCACATTACTGTCTGAGAGCCATGCAGATCTGAGTGGCCTGGGCTGCCACCTGGGGTCATGGTGACATCTAGTGGTCCAGGCTGCTGCAGAGAACCATGACTGGGTCTGTGGTCATACCAAAACCAGGGTCTCTGTGGCCTGTGTTGCTGCCAAAGGTCACATGGATACACAGGGCCTGGGCTGCCACCTGTGGCCACATTGGTGTCTGAGGGTCCATTTTGCTAAGGCCGTACTGATCTGGGTGGCCTGTACTGCCACCTGGGGCCATGGTGACTTCTGGGCCTGAGCTGTTGCCAAGGACTGTGGCTGGGTCCATGACCCTACAGCAGCCAGAGTCTGCGTTGATGCCCATGACTCCTATTAATATCAATGGTCATATGGATACCTGAGTTCTGGTCAACCTGAGAGCATGTTGGTGTCCTAGGCCATGCTGTCACCATGGCCATACTGATCAAGATGGCCTGTGCTGCCACTGGGGCCATGGTGATGTCCAGGTCTGTGGTCCTGCTGCAGCTAGAGTCTGTGTTCATCTCCGTGGCCCCTCTTACCACAGGGGCCATAGGGACCATGCACATTGAAATCTAAGGGCTATGCTGAGCCAGCATCGTCCTTCAATGGCCTGAGAGAGTTGGTCCTGCCCCTTGCTGGCCGCTACAGCAGAAGAACTGGGCCCACCTCTCATGGGAGAGCTGGCTCCACACTTAGAAGAGATGGCCCCAGCCCTCACCACAAGCATGAGAGAGTGCCTGATGGCATGGGTGTAGAAGAGCTGACTCTGCCCCGTTAAGGTGCCGGGGAAGGGTGGGAGGCCCAGGGGCCTGGACTGACCAAATCAGCTACCTCCCTGGCACTCATTCAGGGCTTTGAGTTGGTCCTTCTTTCCCACATCTACCCCATCTATGACCTGCTGAAGCATGTGAAGGGACTGGTCCTGCAGAACCATAGCTGCAGAATCTTCATGACTCAGGGCAACAGTAGGGCATCTAAGAAGAGTTTCCATGACAGTGTACCAGGGGCCAGAGGCACCCCCATAGCCTGCTTGGTCCTGGCAGACTAGAGTCGGCCAATCAGAAAAGGGCAGATCCTGCAAGTCGTGCCCCCTTTTCTGATACAGGGCTAGGCTTATCCTGATTTAGCCAAAGGTGCCACAGCCAATCAAATTTAAACTAATGTAACCATTGCTTGCTTAACCAATTGTGTTTGCTGGAGATGACCTAACTCCGAGCTTCTCTCGGGACCACTACCATTTTATGTGGCTGATCCTTGCATGCTGGAATTTGCTCTCAAGAAATAAATGCTCTTGTAGATTGTATGTGTGAGTGGTAGACTTTTGCAGTGATCTGTGGACCCTAACAATGGGAAAGACAGAGGACTGAAGGGTTTTTTTGTTTTGTTTTTAATTATTATTTGAAAATTTTTCTTTTGTGGGGAACATTACTGGGGTGAATGAGGGACTGAGAAATGAGCAGGATTTGGGTGCAACATGTGAAATTCCAAAAAAAAAATCAATAAAAAATTATATTAAAAAAACAAAAACAAGGGCCTGGAGAGATGGTTCAGTGGTGAAGAGCAACTCCAGAGGACCCAGGTTCCATTCCCAGCAATCGCATGGCAGTTCACCACTGTCTGTAAAAAAAAAAAAACCAAAAAATTAAAATACAGTCATAATATGTGTTCATCAGGCAGGATATATGGGACTTGGTGACTGACCAGTCTATAGGGAGAAGGCAGCAACCAGGTATGGAGATGTCATTCCATCTGAACTGTTTGTGGAACTCCATATGTGAGCAGGCTAATGTGAATCTTCAAGAAGGCTGGGGGATGGCTCATTTAGTAAAGTGGGAGAGTGAGGACCTGAATTTAGAGCCCATACAAAATTGGTTGCAGTCATGCCTATGTGTAATACCAGGACTTCCACACAGATATGGCAGGTAGACCGAGCAAATGCCCAAAGCTCTTGGGCCAGCCAGCCTAATGTAGGGTTTTGTATGACAATGTCCCTCCAATGGGCTCCTGTATTTGAACACTGGGTCCCCAGTTGGTGGTGCTATATGGGGAGGCTTTGGAACTTTTGGGAAGTAGAGTCATGAACTCCAAGCTTCCTGCTCTTCTGCTTATGCCTTCCCCATCTTTATGGACACCTAGCCCTCTCATTATAAGCCAGAGCATTTTATTATAGCAGCAGAAAAGTAATTGTTATACTTGCTATATGCAGCAATGAACAAGGGACCCTGTCTCAAACAAGGTGGGAAGAGAGAACCAACATCCAAGGTTGCCATTTGACTTCTGCACTTAAACATACACACACACATAAAGGTTTTTAAAAGTGTGTGTGAAGAGCTGCTGAGATGGCTCATCAGGTAAGATGGTCACCTGAGTTTTATCCCCTGAACACACATGTTAGAAGGAAAGAACTGGCTTGGGCGAGTTGTCCTCTGACCTCCTTATGTGGATATGTGGACACACAATAAATAAATGTAATAGGAAAATATTATTTCAGCTAGAAGGTAAACCTAGGTCACTGAACTGAGCCACCTTTGAGAGCCTAAGTCTACAGACTGCCCTCTGGACCCACCCCCTAATACCCATTCCAGTATTTCTCCACCAAGCACAATCATGGACATCTTATCTCTTTGGGGTCAAGACTGGCAAAGTCCCACAAATTTTGTTCCCCATGTTGTCCTGGACCTTAAGGACAGTGACCCCATTCATTCTTGGCCACTCCAGAGTAGACCATAAATCAATAAATCACACTTTCATCCTCCCCACATCTGTGTAGACTCACTCTACAGAGAGTCCAGCCAACTAACTATTAAATGACAGGATCTTACTATCACTTTCTCTTTCAGATTTCTGGTTTTTTTGTACCCAACTCTTCTTTTTGCGTTCTTGTGTATATGAAGGTGCCCATGTATATGTGTACATGTGGAGACCAGAGATCAAAAATTTCTGCACACCTTATTTACTGAGACATGTCTCTTATTGGGCCCTGGGGATCATGGGATAGATTAGGGTGGCTTGCAACCAAGCCCAAGGGATCTTCCTGTCACTGTCTCTCTGGTACCCACCTCCATGCCTGGCTTTTTATATGGGTTCTAGAGATAGAGCACAGGCCCTCATGCTTGTATAGCAAGCATTTTGCCAACCGAGTTATTTTTTCTCTTCTAAAATTTTATTGTTATTATTTATAATTATGTGTATGTATGGGGATAGGATATGTACATGGGATTGCAGGTGCCTACAAAGGCAAAAGTGTTGGGTCGCCCTGAAGCTGGAGTTATAGGTGGTTATGAGCTTCCTGATTTGAAAGCTGCGAATCAAATTTGGGTCCTCTGTAAGAGCAATATGAGCTCTTAACTACCAAGTCATCTTCCAGTCCCACCCCATCATTTTAAAAAATTGCCTTGTGATATTTGGAGGTATCTCACTATGTAGCCTAGGTTGGCCTGGAACTTGTCAGATAGGTCAGGCTAGCCTCTATTTAGCCATGTTCCCTCTTCTGCTTCCCAAGACCTGGAATTACACACACACACACACACACACACACACACACACACACACACACACTCATAGTCAATTCGTCCATCTTGTTCTCATTTAGTATTCAAGTAAAACGGCCACCATAGTCATTAGATTAACTATGCTGGTTTACAAAAGAGTCCAGCTGCTCCTTACAGCCATCTCTATGCAGTTCTGCCCTAGTGCCAAATAGCATCGTGTCTCAGGAGGTGCTAGTGAACATAGGATGGGGTAGATTCATTGAGGATGGCATGATCCATGTAGCTTAGCTATGGGGAAGCCATCATCCATGTTAGGTGAAGGTCTTTTCTGTGTCTGCTTCAGAGTCACCCATGTTCTGACTATAACCCCTCACTCATGCTTTGTAAATAAGCCCAGTAAACGTGCTGTGTAGCTGAGGCTGTGCTGTTGATATTTCTGCTTTCATTTCCTAAGTACTGGGATTATAGGCATCATGTGCTACTACTCCTGGCTTTTGGGGACTGTACCTTATGCTCAGGCTCTTTTTATAATTTCTCCCTCCCTCTCTCCTCCCTGATGACCCTGAACTGAGCAGCTTTGCCCCTCACCATGCTCTTCTGACTCACAATAGCCTTAAGCAACAAAACAAAGGATGAAACCTCTGAAAGGGAATCAAAATGCCTCTTTACTCCTTTCAGTTCATTTCTCAAGTATTTTATCACAGCAACATGAAGATCCAGTGTTTGGAAGGGGCAGAGGCAGAGACTGGGATCAGTACATCACAGAACTTGAGCAGGGTCTCTTGAGACTTCATTACACAGGGTGGTGGAGAGGAGAACAGATGTAGTCCTGGGTTCCAACTGCAGCACTGTAATCAACCAAGCATGGTAGAGAATGTGTGCAATTCCTAGCACTTGTGAGGCAAGTGGATCAAAAGTTCAAGGCTATTTTTGGGTACACAGTGAGTTCAAAGCTCAAAGCCATCTTTGTCTGTGTAGAGAGTTTGAGACCAGCTTGAGGTGTGTGGTAACTAATCTTGGCTGTGAATTGCATTTGGAACCAACAAGAACCCAAGCTGACCACGCTGGTGAAGGAGTCTTTTTTTTTTTAACTGGAAAGACGCTAAACCATGTTCTGGTGGCAGCCCATATAAAAGGACATGGAAAAATGTCAGAGGCCTGGGAAGTATACAGCATATGGCAATTGATAATTTGGGTATCGACCCACCAGACTCTGATGGAGATTCAGACCACTGACTCTGAAAACTGGTTGCCTGTATCTCTAATTCTCTCATATGCCTTTTCATTTCTTCCTTAAGCTTTGGGTGTATTCTCACTGCTAGCGTGTTTATCTCATGAAAATAGTATTGGGCACATATATCTGTGGGTAGTCAGGAAGATGACTTTTCATTTATCGTATAATTTTGACATATAGAAAATATACTAGGACATGCTTCATAACTAGATCTATTGTCCCAAAGGACTGTAGACACTTAAAAGCCTACCTTGTTTCTTTTACTCAGACTAATGTCAGAAAACAACAATTTCTCATCAGTCTAACATAAACTGCACACAATTATCTTACTTTTTACCTCCAAGCTAGTTCAAGCTAGACTAAAGGCTTTTTGTAAACAGATCATAAGTTTGAAACTTTACAGCTATGCACAAGGTCAGAGTCACAGATGTCCCACCAAGGTTGCTACACAAAGCATCCTAAGGAAGGCATGCCAATTCTTTGTTTGCCAAGAGTAGCTGGCAACAGACCTATGTCGCAAAGTTTGTCACTGGACTCTGTGCACCCCAAACTGGTCACAGTCTTAGTCCTGTAACTTTGGAACCTTGTGTTGCCATGGCAATGGCTCAGCTACGTGTCGCTGACCCTAGGAACGTGCTTTTGACCAAAGAGAAGCAACTCTTGCGATTTTTTTCAATCACTTCAAGGCTTCTGTGAGAAGGGGAGTTTTGAGGGTAGAGGAGACGAATCCAGCAGGAATTAGAATCAGGACAAGAGAATTAGAATGGAAGCAGAAGGATAAAGAGATTTGTTTAGAACAGCAAATGTGAGAGAGTTCATTTGCCCTCAGCTATCCTAAGAAAAAAGTGCCTTTCACTTGCTGTACCATCCAATCTGAACCCTGAAGAGGATCTTGGGGCTGGACCTCAAAGGCCCCATTAGAAGAAGGAAGCTTTTGCTTTTTGCCTGAGTGTTCTCACTCTTGTAAGTTTACCTGTCCTGTTGCTGAGGCATTACTTCCCTGGTGTTAGACTAAAGACCCTCGGCTCTCTAGGAATCCTCCAAGACTCCAGCACCAGACTGGGACTGCTGAGTCTTGTGAACTGAACAACTACCAGACTCTTGGCCTTTCTGCCAGGAGACAGTTATTGTGGGACTACCCAGACTACCTCCCGGAAACTGTTCTAATAATTCCCATACATATATTTCATATAAGCAGTTAGGTATACCTTATCCATATCCTCAGAATCTGATAAAATGAATTTATATGTGTATAATATATATGTTCATATACTATACACACACACACACACACACACACACACATATATATTCATTTCTTTAGAGAACCTTATAGCAGGAGGCCACTTATTTTCATCTTGGCCACCCAGAACTGAAATAATCACACAGAAACTGTATTAATTAAATCACTGCTTGGTCCATTAGCTCTAACTTTTTATTGGCTAACTTTTACATCTTAATTTAACCCATTTCTATTAATCTGTGTATTACCATGAAGTTGTGGCTACCAGCAAAGTTCCAGCAAGTTTATCGTCATGGAACCGCCAGAATCAGACATGTTGAATCTTTGCCAGTAAGCCACTGCCATGTGGCGATATACAGATGGCAGGGAAGAACAGAACTAGGTGGGGAAAACTAGGCTATATGCTGGGAGAAAGAGGAGCGAAGTCAGGAAGATGCCATGGAGCCTCCCAAGACAGACGTTGGGAATTTTACCCAGTAAGCCACTGCCACGTGGCAATACACAGATTAATAGAAATGGGTTAAACTAAGATGTAAGAGTTAGTCAATAAGAAGTTAGAGCTAATGGGCCAAGCAGTGATTTAATTAATATGGTTTCTGTGTGATTATTTCAGGTGTAAGCTAGCTGGGCGGCTGGGAAGTACAAGTGGGCCCTCCTCCTACAAAACCCTGATTAATGCAGGGTGCATGAAACCAACCCCCCCCCCAAAAAAAAGAAAGAAAGAAAGAAAGAAAGGGAGGGAGAAATTCGCATGTTTGAAGGCCACTAAAGGTGGATTTTCCCCTCATAATCCACGGTTCATAAAACCAGAAAGTAAAGCTCCAGGCCTTTGACTGGCACCTAATGGAAGGCCTGACTCTCTTTGTCATCCTAGACTCTTTTCTTCTTGAAGAAAAGCACTTATCCATGTTGGCCTTCAGGACTTTGGTGACAAAGGCTTGCTGTGTAGATGCACATGCAACCACTCTTTTCTCCTGTGAATCAACAGTGTCATGTGAGTTTATTATGTCCTAGGGGACATGAGGGCACTATATTGTACATGAGCATTTGTTCCAATGGATGAGCCCTCCCATGCTGCCAGAGTGAATGAGATGGAGACCCCAGTTCCTGCCAAGGCCAAAGAAGACTTACCCAACTCCAGATTGCTGAGAAAGGGATCCTACAGGGGAGACAAGGACGGGTTCAGGACTCCAGTCATGGGATTGTGCTGCCCACACTCACAGTTAACCTAAGTTTAGAAACTCCCTCACAGACAAATACAGGGGTTTGTTTTGACATGATTCTAGAACTCAAGTTGTCAAATGAAACATCTCAGGTTTGGCAGGACACAAGTAGAAGCGGAAGTCCTAAGGAACCCCAGAGTCACAGTGGGGATAAGCTAACCACTCTCTCCAACCGCACTCCCAGGGCTGAGTGGACTACTGGGAGGTTTGGAATGATTCCTGCCCTGGTTTTCCTTCTGTGATAAAACACCAACAAAACAGTTTAGGGAGAAAGGTGTTTCAATTGCTGTGACAAAACAGCAGAAGGAGGTAACTTAGAAAAGAAAGCATCTCTTTAGGGTTCACAGCTCCAGAGAGGCAGAGTTATGATCATCATGGTGGGGAGCATGACAGCAGACAGGCTGGCATGGTGCTGGAGAGTAGCTAAGAGCTTGTATATCCACCCACAAGCATGAGGCAGAGAGGGCTAACTGGGAATGGCATGACTTTTTGAAACCTTAAAGTCCACCCCCCAGTGACATCTCCTCCAACAAGGCCATACCTCCTAATTGTAGTAATTTGAGCAGTGGGGCTGCGTCCCCAGCACCCCGGCCACCTCGCTAGCTTATGCTACACACAAACTGTATTCTTTTAAACACTACCTGGACCATTAGTTTCAGCCTCTTAACCCATTTTTAATAATCTATGTAGCACCATGAGGTGCGCTTACCAGGAAAGATTCAGCATGTCTGACCTGGTGGCTGGCTGCATCCCCGTCTGCCTCAGAGAGCAGAGCTATCGCGTCTGCCTGGGAGAGGGGAGCATGGCATCTCTCTGAGCTCACTTCCTCTTCCTCCCAGCATTCTGTTCTGTTTACTCCACCCACCTATGTTCTAACCTATCAGGGCAAGCAGTTTCTTTATTTAATTAACCAATGACCTTCCTCCATCACCTAATCCTTCCTGAAAAGTCCCACCAATTGGGGACCAAGTATTCAAACACATGATCTCAGGGTGCATTCTGATGCAAATTCCTACAAAGGAGATTGTTTATTTTAGCTCACAATTGCAAGCTACACTTCATTCCTGCAGAGAGTGAAGGGACCAGCTGAGGCACCCCAGGACTAAGTTTTTTTTTTAAATAAGCCTGCCTTGGGCTGGAGAAATGGCTCAGAGGTTGAGAGCACTGACTGCTCTTCCGGAGGTCCTGAGTTCGATTCCCAGCAACCACATGGTGGCTCACAACCATCTGTAATGAGATCTGGTGCCCTCTTCTGGCCTGAGGGCATACATGGAGGCTGAACACTGTGTACATAATAAATAAATAAATCTTTAAAAAAAAAGCCTGCCTTTATTTATTTATTTATTTATTATGTACAGTGTTCTGCCTGCATGCATACCTACACCCCAGAAGAGAGCACCAGATCTCATTATAGATAGTAGTGAGCCACCATGTGGTTGCTGGGAATTGAACTTAGGACCTCTGGAAGAGCAGCCAGTGCTCATAACCACTGAGACATCTCTCCAGTCCTCCAGGACCAAGTTCTTAACACAAAGGAGATTTATTTGCCCCACAGGGACAAAGAGTAGGGAATAAGAGATAAAGGCAGGAGACAGAGGATGAGGGAGAAGGGAAAAAGAACAAGGGAGAGGGGAAAGGGATTCCCTGGAAGGACAAAGGACTGCCTCTGGATAGAGAGGAGACAGGCATGGCACACAGGGAAAAAGGGAAACCCCATGTTAGGATGAGGCATTTAATTTTGATTGGATATGTTAATTAGGTTAGCGGAAGGGGGGGCGCTTTTGATTGCTGAGCTTCAGTACTTTATAGCTAGACCTTGGTATTCAGTCTGAGGAAGGGGAGGAAGTGGCCAAATAAGGGAATATGGGTACTCACTTTCAGAATGTAATCTAGTGGTTTTTAGTAAGACAGAAGGGATGGGGGAAAGACAAGACCTGCCAAAGTCATGTTTGCCCTGGTAGATCCATCCCTTCAGAAAGGTCAAGGCAGCATGAAATTGAGGTGATCTGTCATATCCACAGTCAAGAGCAGTGCCCAGATCACTCTCTCCATTCTTATACAGTCCAGGACCCCAAAGCGTGGAGTGTTGATGACCACTTCCAGGCTAGACCTTCCCACATGAGTGAAGTCAATGAAGATGATCCCAGACAGACCTTCCCACAGGCCAACCTGATCCATCAACCCCTCACCAAGTCTCTTCCCAGGGGATTATTGTTTGCGCCAAGTTGACAAAACTAATGAGCACAAGTGGGACAGCAGGGTATAGGCAAGTCAACTTCTGCTCTCCCTAACCTTGTGAGCACCCATGGCCTTGAGAGGTCCCTTCCTCTGAGTGCACTATATGGCTTGCATTCCCACTTTTGAAAAGTAGGTGGCAGTGGGAGTCCCTCTGGGCTTTCCCCATTTCCACACCACCCCTTTCACCAGAGCACTGAGTTTCTTCATCCTAGTCTTACCCCCAGTGCACAGGGGTGGGAGGTGAGTCTTGGATAAACCAGGCTGGCCTCAAATATACCAAGTAGCAGGAGATGACCTTGAACTTCTGGTCCTCCTGCCTCTACCTCCTGAGTGCTGGATGAAAGGTGTGTGTGACCACACCTAGATTTATAGAGTGCAGGGGTCAGACCCAGGACTTCATACACGCTAGGCAAGCCTCACTAGAGAATGGTGAAGTGGCAAACCAGAAGCAGAGTTGGGGGCTGAACAAAAGGCTGGGCCCTAGGCAAGCAGGGGCAGCCAGCCAGGGTTGGGGTTCTAGTTCCATGTCCACGCTGGCCTAGGGTACCCAGCTTCCCCAGCTTGGTACCTGCTCCTCCATGCAACCCATGCTCTGTCACTGATGCCACTGGCATCACCCACCTCTCCAACACCTTTTCATTCATCTTAGTGGCATTGGGAGTTGCAACGTGTCATGCAGTAGACCCCATTGTCCTCTCCAGTTTACTTGCAAATATTCACTGCAATGAAGCCTCTTGAACCACATACACCATCATAGAAACTCCTCTTAGATATTCTGCTGTTGCCCTGAGTCATGGAGGTCCTGCAGCTATGGTTCTGCAGGACCAGTCCCTTCACATGCTTCAGCAGGTCATAGATGGGGTAGATGTGGGAAAGAAGGACCAACTCAAAGCCCTGAATGAGTGCCAGGGAGGTAGCTGATTTGGTCAGTCCAGGCCCCTGGGCCTCTCACCCTTCCCCGGCACCTTAACGGGGCAGAGTCAGCTCTTCTACACCCATGCCATCAGGCACTCTCTCATGCTTGTGGTGAGGGCTGGGGCCATCTCTTCTAAGTGTGGAGCCAGCTCTCCCATGAGAGGTGGGCCCAGTTCTTCTGCTGTAGCGGCCAGCAAGGGGCAGAACCAACTCTCTCAGGCCATTGAAGGACGATGCTGGCTCAGCATAGCCCTTAGATTTCAATGGGCATGGTCCCTATGGCCCCTGTGGTAAGAGGGGCCACGGAGATGAACACAGACTCTAGCTGCAGCAGGACCACAGACCTGGACATCACCATGGTCCCAGTGGCAGCACAGGCCATCTTGATCAGTATGGCCATGGTGACAGCATGGCCTAGGACATTAACATGCTCTCTGTTTTTCATAATTTTGCTTTTAATTATACGTTGGTCTATTTGAGTTTGTGTGCCTGCAAGGTGCTCTTGGAGGCCAGAGGCATTAGATCCCCTGGAGCTGGAGTTATACGTGTTTGTGAGATGCCCAGCTTGGGTGCTTGGAACTGAACTCGGATCTTCTATAAAAGCAGTGTGCAACTGCTGAGCCTTCTCTCCACTCCCGTTTTGTGTGTGTGTGTGTGTGTGTGTGTGTGTGTGTACAGGTGAGTTCAAGTGATCATAAAGGCCAAAAGAGGAACTCAAATTCCCTGGAGTTAGTGTTACAGGCAGCTGTGAACTTTTTGCCACCACAGGTGCAGGAAACTTCTGGGTCTCTGGAAGAGCAGTACATGTTCCTAACCACTTTTACCCACCCTCCTTTTTGTTCTTCTTTTGTAGTTTTTCTCAGACTACAACCGCCCAGCTCAGCTAATCTTCTTTTATTTTTGTTGATTTATTTTATTTTATTTAAAAGAGTGTTTTATGTATGCAACTCATGTGTGCCTGTGTGCCTGATGCCAAAAAGAGGGTGCTGGATCCCTAAACCTGGAGTTGTGAATGATTGTGAGCTGCCATATTGGTGCTGGGAACTGAGCCTGGGTACTCTGCAATAGCAATAAAAGCTTTTAACTGCCGAGTCCTCTCCAGCTCTCTTCCCCTTAAAAAACTATACTTGTTTATTTAAAAGTGTATGCTTGGTTTTTTTTGTTTATTTCTGGGGTGTGTGTGTGTGTGTGTGTGTGTGTGTGTGTGTGTGTGTGTGAGAGAGAGAGAGAGAGAGAGAGAGAGAGAGAGAGAGAGAGAGAGAGAGATATGCATGCACTACACACCTGTGGAAATCAGTCCTTCCTTCTGCTGTGTGGGTTCTGGGGATTAAAGTCAGGTTGTTGGACTTGTTGGTTAATTCCTTTATCCACAGAACCATCTCCCAGCCCCCGTCCTTTTTTCCCCCCTTAGGACAGGGTCTCAAGTAGCCTAGACTGGCTTTAAACACAAGTTGAGGCTGATTTTGAATTTCTGAGCCTCCTGTTTCTACTCCCTAAGTGCTAGGAATGAGATGCCTCTAGCCTCTGTGAGTACCTGCACTGGTGTGCACTTATCTTGAAAGATACACACACCTCCATATAATTTAAAATAATAAAAGTAATCTTTAAGAAACCCCAAGAGGGCGGAGGGCCAGCTCGGTGTTTAAGAGCACTTACTGCTCTTTTAGAGAAGTTAGACATGATTTCTAGTTCTCACATGCGGTCTGGAACTCCTGTCCCAGCTGACTCAACACCTCTTCTGGCCTTCTTGGGCACCAGGCACACACATGGTGCACAGATATTTGCAGACAAAACACTCACACATAAAGTAAGATTAAAGATATGGTGGGTGCTTGTGAAAGTAAGTGAAAAGATGTGATGAGGGGGTACAATGCTTGCTGCCAAGCCTGAAGACGACCTGAGTTCAATCCTTTAGACTCACATGATGGTACGAGAGAACCAGCTCGCATGGGTTGTCCTCTATCTTGCATACACTCACACATATACACAATAAAATAATGTCATAAAACATTCTAACGTTTGAAACACCATAACAATGCCTAATACTCTGCATGCTAATTTAGAAATAAATAAAAACCTCAAGCATACAAAAAACGAGGCTTGCTATGCACAAAATCCTGGGTTCTAGCCCCAGCACCTTATAAACTGAGCATGGTGGCGTGTGCCTGAAACCCCAGCACTTTGCATGCAGAGGCGGAAGGATCAGGTCTTCAAGGCCATCCTGGACTGAAGAGAATCCATCTAGGGAGTGACTTCTAGGGAGAGCAGTCCTTTCAGCGCGCTGTGGACTTGATGGCCCGTCTTGCCTCAATGAACAGAACGGTGGAAGATGTTTCCTGATAGCAACCTCAGACTTCCACATGCACACACATACAAGCGCGTTCACACCTACACACATGCAAAAACTTGCACACACACACTCACATGAAAAATGGAAAAGAAAATAAACTGAAAGGGTTCACTTGGCACAAGGTGAGTCAGGACTGGCTGACAGCTACCTGGAGTACCGAGTATCCCCATGAAATGAACTGGTGTGAAGGAGGGTACCCAGCTGCTTCTCTCAGACAGTCAGGCTTGCAAGCCTCTTGTTACTAGAGCTTCAGGAGAGCTGTGGGTCCAACGTGCAAAAATGACTTCAGGAGAACCCTCACTTCAGCCTGGGATGCTCAAATAGTACCCATACCTGCACCATTGCTGATGACCTCCAGGTCTCTGCTCTGCAGCCCTCCACCATGGGAGGACTACACATTTCAAGAACAATGTTTGTTGTTCTTGCTGTTGAGAGGGGAATCTCACTATGCAGCTAAGGTTGGTCTCAAACTTATCATCTTTCTCCCTTGGATTCTCTAGTACTGGGATTTGTAGCATTTCTGACTCTCCCCTGATTGGTACAGGGTTATATATTAGGTAAACACTCTACCGCAGCCCTCTTTTTACTAAGGCAGATCCTCACTAAGTTGCTCTTAAACTCTCTGAACTCTGCAGTCCAGGTAGACCTTGAATTTGGATGTCTCAGCCACCTAGGTACCAAACTCATGCAGTGCGTGTGTGTGGTGGAAAGAGACTCATAAATCCCAGGCTGGCCTTGAACTTCTGATTTTCTGCACCTGTCTTTGCACATGCTGGGATTAGAGATGTGCGCCTCCAGTTTTATGTGGTGGTAACATTAGAACCTCAGTTTTCATGCATCCTAGGCCAGCACTCTATTAACTCTACGCCCCCAGTCTAGAACTTTGTCTTTAATTCATGGCCTTGTGACCGTTGACCGTCTGTCTCCTGCCCACACGCCTGCACCTGCAGGCATATGAACCTGTATCAAGTTACTCTCTTGGATTCACTCTCCTTTTCCCCATGAAGGCAGCCTGCGGGACAAGCCCTGATCCTCATGTTGGGAAAGTGGGTACACATTCCAAGGAACTCCCCCTGAAACTTGGTCTCAGCAGGTATTGGGAAGCAATGGGCCATAGCCAGCCGGCTAGTTTGCCACGCTGCAACTAGCCACGCTGCGTCTCCAAGCCTGCAGCCACGCGGAGCTGCGGCGTCCCAATCCAGCCTCCCCCACCCGGATCCACAGGCTGAGGGACCTGAGAAGTTCACTGGTCTGGGGGATAAGGGTGGGACTTGCAGCCCCTCTACAAAAAGACTGCTGCGTTCCTTCCCAGCTGGTGCTGTAGCTGAATTTGCACGCCTCAACCCCATGTAAACCTCACCCAACAAGCCCCACCTTATGCCGCAAACTCTTCTATTCAGTTTTTGCTGTTATACGCTGGCTTCCCACCCTCTAGTGCCATTCCTCAAAACTGCCCACAGCAGTACACCCTGGTGCTGTTCTCCAAACATAGACCGCAACTTTCCACCTTCCCCTGGATGCCTGTGGCTCTGCGCTCCATTCATCCAGCCAGACCTTAAGCCTCATTTACCTGCAGTTCGCTAGCACCACCCCCACCCCCATCCAGGCAAGAGGCCCCGACTGAGTAGGACTAAATCGGGCCGGAGAAATAGGAGATTCAGAGTGTGAGAAATAGCCAGGGAGAGGATTGGGTAGCCAGCCTCCGAGGAGGGAGATAAAAAGGAAAAACCAATCAATTATGAGGTCTTGTGGCAGGCCTCCCGCCGCCTCCCCCCACCCTGCCTGATCTTCTGAAACACTTCTTTATCCTCCAGTGAGTCAAGTTAACCAAAGGAAAAAAGAATGAAGCTTGTTTTGCTTGCCGCAGCAGCCGTGACCTGGGTCCTGGCTTCACACTCCAAACGAGAGCATTTCTGTCAGTTTTGTGAGATGATTTCCCCATGTAATACTGGGGGAAATTCACGTGTCACTGCCCCATCGGGTAAGATGGCTGAAGGTGCCTGCCACTAAGCCTGATGGCCTTCATAACTTTCCTGGGTCCCACTGACTCTCCAGAGTTGTCCCCAGGTCTCCATGTGGTTCTCGCACCCCCAACTCCCAAATAAATAAAAATTTTAAAAGTGCACCATCAACTGTAATTTTATTCAACCATTAAAAGTGAAATTACGAAATTTCAGGAAAATGAACGAAATGAAAAATATATCTTCAGGTGGCCAGGCTTAGAGGGACTAACACTGCAGGTCTCTCTTCCACAGGCCTCTTAGCTTAGCTTTTCTGTATGCATGCATGCACACATGTATGTATGTATGTATATACACACACACATATATATGTATATATATATTTATGTAGGAGCGAGTATATTTAAGGCTAAAACAGAGCAAGAAAAAGCATTTCAGCTCCTCGGTTCAGTGGGGAAAGGCACCCGCCACCAGGCCTGACGACCTGAGTTCCATCCCTAGAACCCACAAGATGAAAGGAAATAACAGATGGTTGTCCTCTGACCCCACAGGTATGCCATGGTGCATGTGTGTGCCTCCGCCCATGGACAAAATAGTAAAAAAGCTAGAAGTAATAAAGCAATTTAAAAGCCAGTTAATTATAAAGGAAGGTATCTATGAGGATGGTGATAAAAAGCTGTTAAGGGAGAGGACAGGGGACATGTTGGACCCCATATAATAAGGTAGTGGGAGGAGATGCTGGTTGAGAGGCCTGGATAAAGTGGAGGCAACCTCAAGGTTCATGAAACAGGTAACCCGGAGGGACAGATGCAAATTAGGGCTTGGTCTATCTGTGTGAAGTAGAAGCCCAGCAGAAGTCTCACAGAACAGGTGGGGAGGGGGAGGAGCAGCAGGAGGGAGGGAGGGAGGGAGAGAAGCGAGGGGGCAGGTCATGCAGGGTGGGGCTCTGACTATAAAGGATGAAGCCAGTCCATTGATTCCACACGGGCAGTACACCCTAGAAGCAGGCGCAAGCTCTCCGGATCACACCGGCACTGGTGAGTCCTCCTCTGACTAGAGCGCGGTCCTTTGTCACCCACCTCTCTTTCAGAGAGTTCCAGGGGCTGGCTTGAAACACTGGTGTCCTTATCCTTCCCTTCCACTTCCACAGGTGGCCCCACTCAACCTTCCGGCACCTGGAGAAAAGATCTAGTCTGCACCATGAAACTCTGGCTGTTTGCCTGCCTGCTCGCCTGCTTTGTTGGGGCCTGGATGCCTATTGTCCATGCCCAAGGTATTGCCCTTAGCCATACTTTTCCTTGCTCCAGTTTTCCAGATGTTGCTTCTTTACTCAACCCCCCTCCCAAGTGTTGAAATCTCCACTGATTCTGTATCCTTTGATTTCTTCAGTGGCTCTTGAGAGGTTGGGCAAAGCAAGAATTCCTGGCACTGTTGGGGTTGGGTGGAGGCATAGAGATGAAGGGTGCCAGCTCCCTGTTCCAGGACCCCTCATCTCCACTCTGGAATGCTTCCTTTACAGGACTCAAGAGGATTAGGGGCTGTAGGAGGCAGAGGGTGGCTTCCATTTGGGGGAAAGGACTTATAGCCAAGAATGCGTTCTGATGTCCTTCCTCTGGCTAACTAGGGATATGAGGTTGAGCTCTGAGCCCTGAAGCTCGTCCAAAGTGGATTCCCTGCCTTTCTCCCCTGTGTAGTCTAGCTAAGGGCCCAAGGCTGTCCTTCATGGGATTCAGTTTCTCATCTGCCAAGTAGAAATGAAAAATTTAAGGATCCAGTGACAAATACTCTCAGCCCAGGGGTCAGTGAACTGTTTCTGGCATCTTCCTCACTCTCCTGGAAAGCACAGACTTGAGGATTCAGTCGCTCAAGGCCAGTTCTCAGCATGGAGCGTCCCCACTGGATGCTTCACCTCTGAGAAAACACCGAGTCTCAGCAGGTGTCAAAACAAGGTCCCTGGCCAGGCTGAGGACCCAGGATCCTACCTCCTGCTCTGCCTGCTCCTCTACTAGGTCCTACAGTTCCAAGCTTCCAGAGTTCACTCTCTGCCCAGGAGAGAGGCTTGGCTTTCTTTCTAGAGACTGCTATCAGAGCCAGGCCCAGCCTCTGCCCTTTGATCCTGGGAGAAAAGTGGCCCCCAGTGTTGGGAAACACTTGCCAAGGAACCCTGAGCCCCAGTTCTTATCTAATACCACTGCCCCTTGTCCTAAAGAGCGAAAGTGAAGGGATGGTAAGGAGGATGAGCTCTCTCCCCGAAACCACTGTACTGGCCTCTGCTTGAACTCAGAGTTGACTCTGGAGTCAAGGTTTGGCAGATGGAGGTCACAGATAACCTTGAAGGCTGGCTAGACAGAGGAACCCACCGTCTTATCAACTTTTTTTTGTTGTTGTTTATTCATTTGCTGCACTCCTTCCCAGAACTTTCTAGAATCCTCTCTCTCTCTCCTGGGCACCCCTCCCATCTCACGCACACACTCTTTTTGTGTGGAAAACTTCTCTGCCTCCCCTGCCAGGTTGAAACACCCCTGAGACACTAGGTCCAATTTACGTCTGTGCTGTCTGGATATTTGGTAGCTAGGAGAATTCTTTTTTTTTTTTTTTTTTTTTTTTGGTTTTTCGAGACAGGGTTTCTCTGTAGCTTTGGTGCCCGTCCCGGAACTAGCTCTTGTAGACCAGGCTGGCCTCGAACTCCCAGAGATCCGCCAGCCTCTGCCTCCCGATAAAGGCGTGCGCCACCACGGCCCGGCCTGAGAATTCTTTTAAGTTTTCATTAGTCCAGCCGGGAGACCAACAAAGATCAGCCAGATCAGTTTAGCCTTTACTAAGATCAGTGGAGAAAGGAAAAGGAATTTAGGCTGGTTCCATGTGGGAGAGGCCAGCCCATATAGCTGAGATCTCCAGGAAAGTGGAGTAACCTGTCTGTCTATTTACACTAGTTATACACGTATATGTATTATATGTATTTATTTACTTTATGTGCATTTGTATGGACCTGCGTGTGACAGTGCCTGTGTGCAGAAAACAGGACAGCTTGCAGGAGCTGGTTCTTTCCCTCCACTATGTGGATCCTTAGGTCAAACTCAGGTTATTAGGCTTGGTGGCAAGCGCCTTTGCCTCTCTGGATTGGATATCTTTGTGTGTGTGTGTGTGTGTGTGTGTGTGTGAGTTTCATTGTTTAGACTCACTATGTATACCTTGCTGTCCAGGAACACACTGTGTAGACCAGGCTGTCCTTAGACTCTTAGAAATCCTCCTGCCTCTGCCTCCTGAGTTCTCGGATTAAAGGCATGTGCCACCACGTCCAGCTAATTTTTTAATTTTTAAAATTAAGATAGGGTCTCACATATCTCAAGCTAGTCTCCAACTTGCTATCTACCTGAGGAATACTTTGAAATTCTGATCTGTCTGCCTCTGTTTCCCAGGAGCTAGGATTCCCAGCATGCACTACCACACCTGGTTTATGTAGTCTTGGGGATCCAATCCAGGGTCTCATACGAGCTAGGCAAATACTTTACCAATAGAGCTACAGTCCTGGTCACAATCTAGGTGCTTTGAGACAGGGTCTCATGTAGCTCAGACTGGCTTCAAATTCATGATCCTCTACCCCAGCCTCTGGAAGGCAGGGCCCACACATGTGCATGTGTCTTGATGTTAACCATTTTTAGGAAAGAAGGGCTGGGCTAGTGCCCCCCAAGTGTGCACTTGTTGTCTACCTCAGAGCAGAAACAGAAAGGACCTTGGGCTTTTTCTTTGCCGGTCTGCACCCTACAATCCTGGACACATTCTTCTATCAAGAGCTGAGATAAGAAAGCTTCCTTATTTCCCAGGCAGCCTGTTGACCTCTGTCTCTAGAAGGTGGTGTGCGTGCATGTGTGTGTGTGTGTGCGCGCGCGCACACACACACTCACATCTTTGGTTGTCCCTGACACTGATGTGCCCCTGGAATCACAGATGTGGCTGGGTCATCTAGTTGCAGGTACCTTTTTGTGATTTGTTTTGTTTATTGTTTGAGAATTTCAAACAATGCAAATATGTTTTGATTAAATCTATTCCTTATTCCCTCTCTTCCATTATCACCCCTATCCCCATCCAACTTCATGTTCTCTGTTTTTAAACCCACTGAGTCCATTTAATGCTGCCTGTGTGTATATGGCTGAAGGACCGTCTATTAGAACAGCGGTAGTCTTGCAGGGACCACGATTCCGAAGAAAACCAAGTCTTTCCTAGCAACCATCAGTTTCCAATAGCTCCTCAGATGGGGGTCAGAATTGAGCTCCCCAGCCACCCATGCTGAGATTCCATCTGTCTTGATCTTGTGTGGGTCTGTGCGCTCATCACAGCTCCTATGACTGACATGTGCATCATCATCATGCCCAGAAAACATTTTTTTTTCCGTGAAGACGCCCCCTTCCTCTGAGTCTTACAATTCTTCTGCCCCCCTCTTCTGAGATAATCCCTGAATCTTGTGGGGGGAGGGAGTATGATACAGATGTCTTGTTTGTAGTGGGGAATTCCACAGTCTCTTACCCTGAATGTCGATCGGTTGTGGGTCTTCTGGATAACTGCCATCTACTACAAAAAGAAGCTTTACTGATGAGGGTATAACTTATATGGATAGGAATGTAGGGGACAGTTTATTACTATGTCTATTTATTAGCATAATAGTATTAGGTTCTTACTTAGGGCCTATGACCCAGTCAGCCACAGACACGCACGTACACACACACACACACACACACACACACACACACACACTGCTACATGTTTGTGAAGGTCAGAGGATAATTTGTGATTCTCTCCTATGTAGGTTCTAGGGATTGAATTTAAGGCAGCAAGCGTTTTTACCCACTGAGCCATCTCAATTGCCTCTGTAGGTGCCTTTGAAGACTGCTGCCTGGGTTACCAATCCAATCTCAAATGGAGTATTCTCAAGCGTGCTAAGTGTTATCGCAAGCAGGAAGTGAGTGGGAGCTGCAATCTTCCAGCTGTGATGTGAGCAGGACCTTTGGTGTTGCTGGGTGAGAGTAATGCCTACCTTAGATCCTCATGCCCTGACCTGGTACCCACCTTTCGACCCTCTGTAGATTCTACTTCCGCCAGAAAGGCCCGGTGTGTGCGAACCCGGAGGATAAGGATGTGAAGAGGATCTTGTTGCCTAGGAACAAGCCAGTTGGCAGTCCCAAGAAGTGCACCCCAGGTAGGTAAGCCCCCAGCCAACAGCTCAGGAAGGAAAAGAGCTCAGCATGCTAACATGCTGCTAGCTGACTCTCTTCAAAGAGAGTCAGTTGCTAGTGAGTCAGAGATGGAGCGAATAGCTAATCAGTTGCGTCAACATCCAGCTCCTGTGCAGCAGCAACCTCACGTGTCCTTCCTCGAGAGCTTTCCACGTTTTCTCCCTTTCAGTGCTGTGCACTGAATCCAGACCCTTGAATATGCTACACAAGTGTGCTACCACTAAGAAATATTTCTAATGGTTCCATGGTTCCATTTTATTTTCAATGTGTGTGTGTGTACGCGCATGCATGAGTACGTCATTATGCATGTGGTGGTCAAACCTTCTATTGCTCTTCTGCCTTTACTGCCTTGAGAAAGAGCCTCTTACTGAACTGAATAGAATTCAGGTCCTCAGGCTTATATGACAAGCACTTTAACCAACTAAGCTGTCTCTCCAGTACATCCTTGTTTTAATTAGTAAATTAAGTTTATTTTCAGGGGCTGGGGAGTTAGGTCACCTGCTAATCATGCAAGTGTGAGGACTGGAGTTTGGATCCCTAGGAATCCATGTAAATGTTGGGTGGGTGTGGTGGTCTTCCCGTAATTCCAGCCTCGTAGCATGGAGAAATGCGACCCACCTAGCAAGCTGGCAGCTCTGGGTTTGATTGAGAGACTCTGCCTCTATGAATAAGGTCATAGAGAAATGACAATTGAGAGCCTCCACATGCACAGGCGTACATGTGCATGCTCACCCACACATGTGAGGAAAACATGCATGCTCACATACGTGCACACTGTAAAGTGTTACAGCTCAGAAGGGAAAGGTATCCTGGCAGTTGGGAGCCAAGAAATACCACAAAGTTGTACCACTCAACAAACGCCACACAAAAGATCTATTTGGAAAGGCATAGGAAGGAGAGTGGCTGCCTCTGTTTGTGCAAAAAGCAGCAGGAAACTTGGCAGGAGACAGGGTTATACATGGTTTCTTGGGCGGGGGTGGGGTGGGGAGGGCTTTCCAGGGTGGCCTGGGATTGGTAGGAATTTTGTGGTCTGATCTTGGGATTGGTGGGATTTTGTGTTCAGGGATTGGTGGGATTTTTTGTCTCAGGCTGGTGATGGGGGGTCAAGTCAGGGTCAAGATTTCTTTCCTTGGTCCTTTTACCCTACATATACCATAAATAGATAAAAATGGGGAAAAATAAATATATTGTGTATTGAACACCCACCCCCATCTCCCACTCCTCTGTACTACCTTTTTTTTTTTCCTTTAACTTCTGAGACAAGAAAGCTGCTCTGTCTGTCCTGGAAATCACTCTGTAGACCGGGCTGGCCCCAAACTCACAGAGATCCACCTGCCTCTGTCTCCCCAGTTCTGGGATTAAAGGTGTGCACCATCCCTGACTGGAAATTTGTCCTCCTTTTTCTAACATCTTCTTCTCCCACTTTCTCCATTTCCCTGAAGAGTTTCATTTCATTTCTACTTTAATTCATACAGACATGGTTTTATTAGACTATATAAAATGTAGGAACCATAAATGAGAAAAAACCAAAATGTTTGTCATTTTAAGATTGGCTTAATTCAAGCAGGGTGCACACCTTTAATCTCAGCACTCAGGAGGCAGAGAAAGGTGGATCTCTGTGAGTTCGAGGCCAACCTAGTCTACAGAGCAAGTTCTGGGACAGCCAGATGTACACTGAGGAACCCTGTCTTGGAAAAACCAAAATAAATAAATAAAATACAATTCATTGGTTTTAATTTTGTGTATGAATGTTTGATTTTATGTATGTGCTCAAAAGTGGGCTTGGTGCCTGGGAAGGAAAGAAAAAAGTATCAGATCTCCTGGAACTGAAGTTATAGATGGTTGTGAGCCACCATGTAGGTGCTGGGAATTCAACCCCAGTCCTCTGTAAGAGCAGCACGTTCTCTTAATCTCAGAGCCATCTCTACAGCCCCTGTTGGAACACTTACCTGTTTCTTTCTCAATTTTCCAGCAGGTTCTCATACTGAAAGAAAGAAGTCAAATCATGCAAAGTCCAAGTTAAGGAACCTCAGAATTACCAGCAGGAGGAATGCTACCCTAGGCCGGCCTAGGTAAGGACTCTTGGTCATGCGATCTTCCTTCATCCATCACTTTGCGGATGGGGTCTACTCCCAGGAGCATGGAGTCAGCTGTAGGTTGTGTGGTCACACCCTGACATCCTAGGTTCATGTCTTTAGCATGGCTTAGGGGGCACAAATAAATGTTAACATGAAATACCAGGGAGGTGGGCCAAGAGCTGCTCAACCATATGCAAAACAGAAAGTGCCTTCTCCTCACACCATTCACATTTGCTTCCCATACTAGGCTAGTAAGCACTTCCCCCAGCCTTTTTATAATTTGCATTTTGAGACAAGGTTTTATTAAGTTGCCCACCTTAACCTTGAATTTACTCTGTAGCTTAGGCTGAATCTTTAGCTCCTTCTACCTTAACCTTTCAAATACCTAGAGTTATAGGCATTTGCTACCATGCTTGGCTTCAATGTGACACACACACACATGCACATTGTATGTGTGCCTATGCACACGTGCACGCTTGGGTGTGTGCGTATGAGTGATATACCACTGTGAGCCAGTGGAGGCTAGAAACAACTGTTGGGAGTTGCTTCTCTCTTCCTACCACATGGGTCTCAGAGATCAGCCTCTGGCCATCTGGTTTCATGGCAAGCAACTCTGCTTGCTGAACAATCTCATTAGGCCTCAATTTAACACATCTGATGCCAGATCTGAAAGAAGACTTTCCTCGTGAATCAAGAAGATACCTGTGTCCTGTAATTTAGTTCAGTGCAGTTCTGACTGTTTCTGTGCAGACCATATCTGGTTCCACAGGTTAAGGACACAGCCATGTAAGACTGAGCCATTGAAAACTCAAACTCTCAGAGTCTCAGTTTTTCCATCTGTAGGAGGGGGACAATACTAACACTGTCTATTTTACAGGGTGGTGAGGATGACCAGAAAGATCACCCATTAAGTTACTCAGAGTGAGCACCGTCTGGAGAATGGGAGGAGTCCCCTGAAGTGCTGTCTTCAGGGCATGACATGACCACTGAACTCAACTCACAGGAGCTACAGTTACCTGTACTTGACTAAGATTCAGCAACGTTTCAGCATGGATGAGAGAGGGATTTCTGGAGGCCTTCCCCATGCCGAGGAGCTATTGGCTGTTGATGATTGCTGGGGGAAGGGTGTCTTTTTTCACAGAAGCGTTGCCATAGTCCAGTGTACAATCCCCCACCCATGCTCACACAAGCAACCCTAATCAAATGCAGTGAGTCACACACAAAGGAAAAGAGGACAAAAGCAGGGCAGGGTTTGCTGGGAAGAAGGCATTCAAAAGGACCGAGGGCACTAGAGGAGGGTGTGTGTGACAATGGTCAAAATGCCTACATTTGTGAAATGGTCAAAGAATTAAAAATAAAAAATGTAAAAGCCATTAAAAACTAATTACTTGAGCCGGGTGGTGATGGCAAATGCTTTTAATCCCAACACTTGGGAGGCAGAGGAAGGCAGATCTCAGTGAGTTCCAGGACAGCCAGGGCAATACAGAGAAACCCTATCTCAAACAACAACAACCACCTAATTACTCACAGTGATGTCTGGTATATAGAATGCTCTCAGGAAGTTAATGCCAGTATTTCAGATTTACCTGCTATAAATCAGGGTTCCTGTGACCCCTATTTCATTCAGTCAATTTTGCTAGGTGATCAGTTCCCAGGAGTCAGGGAATCACTTTTCTTATATTTCTTGATTATTCTATAGGATGTTATAAAAGCTATGGATGATCTAGGGTTGGTATTGCTGAAGGAGTCTGTCTTAGTTGGAGTTTCTACTGCTGTGAAGAGATACCATGACTATGGCAACTCATATAGAAAATTATTTAATTAGGGTGGCTTACAGTTCAGAGATTTAGTTCATTGTCATCATGGTAGGACATGGCAGCACACAGGCAGATGTGGTGCTGGAGAAGGAGCTGAGAATGAAGAAGCTACATCTTGATCTCAAAGGCAATAGGCAGTGAGCTGTCTCACTGGGTGTAGCTTCAGCATATATGAGACCTCAAAGCCCACTCCCACAGGGACACACCTCCTCCAACAAGGCCACACCTCCTAATAGTGCCTCTCCCTATGAGCTTATGGGGTCCAATTGCATTCAAACTACCACAGAGTCTAGGTGGGATAATCACAAGCTTCAGGCCAATCTGGGTTATAGTGCAAGTTTGAGGCTAGCGTGGGATACATAGCAAGGCTCTGTCTCAAAATACAAACAAACAACCAATAAATAAAAACTAAACCAAAACAGGACTGAGGCGATGACTCAGCGTTAAAGAATTTGCTATGCAAGTGCGAGGGTCTGAGTTCAAATCCCCAGAAACAAGTAAAATTGGATGTGATAGTGTGTGTCTGTAATCCCAGAGCTCCCGTAGTAACATGGAGACAGGAGATGCCCCTGGAAGATGAGCTATGGTTGTAATCAGCAGTGAGCAACAGACTCTGTTTCAAGCAAGGTGTGAGATGAGGGTTGGCAACTGAGTGTGTCCTCTAACTTCCATATTCATCCTGGAGGGAGGCTCCTTGAGATTCAGAAAGTCCCTGAAACTTACCCAGTGACAAGGCCTCTTCCTTGCAGAGCTTATACAAACAGCAGTAAGGACTGCTGAGGAGAGGAGACTCTCCAACTTGAGAGCTGTGCAGGGAGTGCTGGGATTGCAGAAGCTTTTGTGAATCTGCACTCTGGCCAGGATGGGTTTTCAGTGATATAACTGCCTTTGAGCCATACATGCTGATGTAAGTAAGCCCCCACTCATGCTCCTGTAAGCCCCCACTCATGGTCCTGTAAGTCCCCACTCATGCTCCTGTAAGCCCCCACTCATGATCCTGTAAGTAAGCCCCCACTATTGCTACTGTGAGTAACCGTGTAAGAGAATATTGGACTTTCATTTTCTAGCCACCAAGACCCCTATCATCACACAGAAACTATATTAATTACAACACTGTTTGGCTAATGGCTCAGGCATATTCCTAGCTAGCTCTTACATCTTAAATTAACCCATTTCTACTAATCTATGTATTGCCACAAGGCTGTGGCTTGCCGGTAATGTTCTGGCATCTTTCTCCTTCCATGACTACATGGCATCCCCTCAACTCTGCCTACTCTCTCTCTCTATCTCTGTTCGGATTTTCTACCTGGCTTTACTCTGCTAAGCTATTGGCCCAAACAGCTTTATTCATCAACCAATAAAAGCCACACATTTACAGAAGGACATCCCACATCATAAGCCCTCACTCTGCTGCTGTAAGGAAGCCCAGTAAACCTATTGGTTTGTTAAGATGGACTTCGGGGCATTGCTACTTTTATCCATAGCAGTCCTCTATCTGGGGTGAGTAGATGCTTTTTCAGGTCTCCCCAGGAAAAGTGTCACACAGCAGGGATGCACCACTTTCCTGGCGCACTGATGTGTTTGCCAATCTAGAAACCCTTTGAACCTCCCAGCTCGATATTTCTATGGACGTGTTTCCACACAGCATGATTGATTATTAACTGTACTTTCAACTCTTCTCCCCTGTGTGGAGCAGAAATCTAATCCATGGCTCACTTTTCCTTGTGACCAGCCTTCGACACACTCAGGGAATTCAGCCCATGCGGCAAATCCCGAGGTCTTCGGAGCTTTGTGTCAGGATTTGGGGTCAAAGACCAACTGTTAGAACAAAAGTTGCTTCTAGGGGTCCCGGGTGTGGCTCATTTAGTAGAGTTACTGTCTAGCATTGATGATGCCTCGGTTTTCATCTCATACCTGCATAAACTGGGTGTGGTAGAGGTTCTCAGTCATCATTCAGCACAGAGGGAGGGAGGAGGATCAGGAGTTCAAGCTCTTCTTTAACCATACAGGTTTTTTTGCGGGGGAGGGTTTGGTGGGTTGTGTGCATGCGTGTGTGTGTGTGTGTGTGTGCTTGGAATAGAACTCAAAGCCTTGAGCATCTTATCACTTTATTACTGAGTTATCCCAAGCCCTCAAATAGTTCAAATTTATTTTTTTTTTTGAGACAGAATCCCATATAGCTCAGGCTGGCCTTAAACTTACTAGGTATCTGAGGATGATGTTGAACCTCTGATGCTCTTGCCTCCTCCTCCTGAGTGCCGAGATTGCATGTGGGGACCACTATGCTCAGTTTATGAAGTGCTGGGGATTGAACCATCATTTCTGCCCCTGGTGTGTTTTACCTGTGTGTGTGTACATGTGTGCATGTTTGTGTATGTGTGTGCCGATCATGGGTGGTTTCTCTTCAGGACACTATCTGCCTTGGTTTTTTGTTCCTTTTTTTAAAGAAACACATAATGATTTAATTAATTCTTTGAGAATTCCATACAATGTATTTTGATTATTCTCACCACTAACTCTCCCCTTTAACTTCTCCAATACCCACTCTCTCAGCCACTCCCCTCAACAACCTCTTCTCCTTTTCCTTTTTTTAAATTTGTATTTTCTGAGTTTATTTGTTACCAAGAACAACAAAGAGTTAAAAATTGTGGCTGGGAATCTTGGCACAGACTTTAATTCCAGGACTCAGAGGGCAGAGGAAGACACATCTCTATGAGCTTAAGGCCAGTCTGGTCTACATAGCAAGTTTCAGTCCTTCCACGGCAACATAGTGTGACTCTGTCTCAAAGTTATTAAATTTTGAAGTGTGTGTGCCGCAGAACATGTGTAGGAGCCAGAGGGAAACTTGCAGAAGTCATCTCTCTCCTCTCACCATGAAGGCCATCAAGGCTGCGGGCCAGTGCCTTCTCCCTGGGCTGTCTCACCAGCTACCCATCCCTAGTCCTGATTTTATTGAGATGGGGTCTCTCATTTGGCTGAGGGATCACCGATTAGCTTAGAGCAGCCACAGAACCCCTGTTCTGCCTCCTCAGTGCTAGGATTACAGGGGCATGCCACGGTGCCTTGGTCTTTTTGTCTTTAAAGTGTGGCTCTTAGGGATTGAACTCAGTTTCTCATGCTTATCTAGCAAGCACTTTGTCAACTGAGCCATCTCTCTAGCCCTATTTTTTGTTTTTGAGACAGTGATTCACTTTGTATAGGCTGGCCTTCATCTTGGGACCCTCCTGCCTCAGGTTCCTGTCATGCTTTACTGGGAAATGCCCCAGCCTGGGCTGAATTCCATGTTAATTCCTTCACAGAAGATTTGTGCTCTAGTCTTATAATAGTCTTCCTCCTTGGGGAATGACCCCTGGAAGGGTGGATGTGACCTGACCTTGGACCATTGCTTCCTTACTTGGTTGATAAAATGAGACCCCTAATTTATGTAGCTCTGGTTTTAGCTCAGGGCTGTGTACTAGACAAGCACTCTACAGCTAGCTGAATTACACCCTGTGCTCTCTGTCTAAAGCTGTTTATTTATTCATTGCAGTTGTGGGATAGTGGTGGTGGGTGTGCATAGTTCAGGACACAACCTAGGGAGTGGGTTCTCTTCTTTCACTTTGGGGTCTGGGTACTGACCTCAAGAAGTCAGTCTTGTATGGCAAACCTGTTTATCTACTGAGCTATCTTGCTGGCCTCTTGGTCTAAATCTTTTTATTAATTTTTTTAACAGTGTCTCACTGTGTATTCTTGACTAGACTGGAACTTGCTATGTAGACCAGGATGGCCTTGAACTTACAGAGATATGCTTACCTCTCTTTCCCCAGTGCTAAAGTGTGTGGCCCACTAAAGGTGTGGGCCATCATAATCAGTCAAGGTCCAAATCTTAATCTCAGTGTCTGTGTTGAATTTCTCTGTAAAATATAGGTCATTGTGTTTGCCATGTCCAGATTCTGGGGGCTATGGGAGATCTGGATAATGGATGAAGAGGCTTTCTGCTAGCCCTAATGGGATGCCCAGAGGTCACTGGGTCAGACTTGGAGCAAGGATAGAGCTCTGGGGCCAGATACTAGAGACCTGAAGATAGAGGTTGGTTGTTCAGCTTTGCTTCCGCCAATTTTTGGGAATTGTGGTGTTTTGAATGAGGATGACCCCCCATAGACTCATGTGTTTGAATACATGGCCTGCAGTTGGTGAAGTATTAGGGAAGGATTATGAGGTGTGGCTTTGGTGGAGGAGGTATGTCATGGGGGCAGACTTCGAAGTTTCAAAAGATTCAACCATTCTTAGTGTGCCCTCGGCCTGCTGTAGGCTCTCAGCTGTTCTTGATACCAGCTTTTGCTCAGCCAACATGGACTCTAACCCTCCTGTTTTCGTCAGTGTTCTATTGTTATGGCCTCTTTCAGAAAGAGAGCAGATCAGTCGTCCTCATCAACTTAGACCATGAAACTCAATACGGACAAGTTCAACAGAACCGCCATAGATGGGCTGCCCATGCATGCTTCAGCATTGTCAGGACATAAGTTTCATTTTTCAGTTTTTTCTATTGTTATGAAGAGACACCATGGCCACAGAAAGCATTTAGTTGGGGCTCTCTTACAGGTTTAGAGATTTGGTCCATTATCACTATGGCAGGATCATGGTGGTACATAGACAGACAAGGTGCTGGAGTAGCTGAGAGTTCTACATTTGAATCCACAGGCAGCACGAAGAGAGAGAGAGACAGAGACAGAGACAGAGGCAGAGGCAGAGAGAGAGAGAGTGAGCCACTGGGCTTTTGAAACCTCAAAGCCCACTCCAGTAATACATTTCCTCTAACAAGGCTGCATCTACTTCAACAAGGCCACAACTACTAATCCTTCTTGAGTACGCCACTCCCTGATGACTAAACATTCAAATATATGAGCCCGCGGGGCCATTCTTATTTAAACCACCATATCTCCCAAACCATAAATCTCAGGAATGTGGAGCCAAGCATATCTCTATGTGTTTAAAACCAGCCTGGTCTACAAAGAGAGTTCAGGCCAGCCAGAGATCCTATTTAAAACATCAATAAACTTTGCTAAAAAAAAGAACTAGGGATGTAGCTCAGTGGTAGAATGCTTGCCTAGCATTTCTAAAGTAAAGCTGTGGGTTCAATTCCTATTACCACCAAACAACAACACAGCAACATCAACACACACAGAAAACAAAAATCAATCCTAAAACAAATGTTTCCTTTGTAGAGAGATTTTTTGTGGTTTGGAGCCAGGCTTCAGAATATAGCGTCAGGAAACACACACATACCCCACCTCAAAAACAAAACAATATAAAACAAAGAATAACAACAAAAACCCAAACATTAGGCTCTAGCCTGTGCAATATGTGGTGATCACAGCAGGCTCCCATGCATTCTCTAAACCTCAGTATCCATGTGATAATACTGCTTTCCTTGGCTAGGCTTCATGGCTACCAAATATACTAGTATTTGAAAGGTGCCCCCAAGCTGCAGAGAGTTCATTATTATGACACATAGTCTAGCCATTGAGTCAGAGCCAGGCACTGTGATTGACAGCATAGCTGCTAGTACAGCTGCCTGATCATGACCATGTTGCTTAACTTCTCTGAGCATCAGTTGTTCTGCCTATCAAATGGGGACTCTGTGAATACTTGTCTATTCTTCAGAGTTTCAAGACAAACAGCAAACAAATGAATTACCTGAAAAACCACCAGGGCCTAGAAAGGCTGCCACTGTCAGCCTAGTTTGGGGTTTGTGTAAATGGAGGTTTCTCTGTCTCTGCTCCCCCATCCCACAACTGTTTTTAAATAATCACTCAAAGGCTTAATATTAATTGTAGTATTTGGCTTATAGCTCAGGCTTATTACTAACTAGCTCTTCCAGTCAAATTAACCATTTTTATTAATCTATGTATTGCCACATGGCTGTGGCATTACTGGTCCACTGACATCTTGTTTCTTGGGTAGCTGGCTCACATTTCTCTTGACTCTGCCCCTCTTTCTCCCTGTCTTTCCATTTGGTTTTCCTGCCTTGCTTTGTTCTGCCTGGCCATAGGACAAGTTAGTTTTTATTATCAAACAATGAGAGCAGCATGTATTCACAGCATATAGAGGATTATCCCACAGCATTTCCACTTTTATGTCTAATCAAAAAGGAAAGTTTCACATCATTTTGAGTGAAGAAACCAAGACCCAGAAAGACAATTATCACATATACTCACCCATAAGTGGTTTTAAAACATAAATCAAAGAAAACCAGCCCACAAATCACAATCCCAGAGAACCTAGACAACAATGTGAGCCCTAAGAGAGACATACATAGATCTAATCTACATGGGAAGTAGAAAAAGACAAGATCTCCTGAGTAAATTGGGAGCATGGGGACCTTGGAAGAGGGTTGAAGGGGAGGGTAGAGACAGGGAGGGGAGGAGAGAAAAATGTAGAGCTCAATAAAAATTAATAAAAAGATTTTTACCAAAAAAGGGAAGTTTTAACTTTAACATAGTAAAATTACAGTGTTTAAAACACACACACACACACACACACACACACACACACACACACACACAGAGAGACTTGGGAGAAAAAAGAGTCATACAGTCATAGATTAAAAATATAGTTTAAAAATAATAAAGTGAAACTCTCAAAAAGAAAATAAATCAATACAAAGAAAATAAGCCACATAAAGGTGGAAAACACAGAGAGTATGGATATTGTGTGTTATGTTTAAGCTGCTTAGCTGCTGAGAAAGGACAAAAGCTACTAAGAGATATATGATTATAAATGCTGCTGGATTAAATCAACCTATATATTTAAAAAATGTCTCGACTTCAAACAAGTCAAAAGATATGCTACTTTGGAAAAGAGGTTATGATTTTGTTTCCACAGGAAATGAGAAGCTCTGGATTCGTTCTGGGTTAAGTGATTGAGGAACAGCCCCCTAAAAATCCTGACTATAGACACAGGAAAATAAACCTAAAGTAACTATAGGACACTGATGCATATTTTACCTGCTCAAACAAAAAACAAAAAACTACCTTTGGCTGGCTTTGTACAATACACAGTTTATATTTGTATTTTTTTGGGGGGGGGGTTTCGAGACAAGGTTTCTCTGTAGCTTTGGTACCCATCCTGGAACTAGCTCTTGTAGACCAGGCTGGCCTCGAACTCAGAGATCTGCCTGCGCCTCTGCCTCCCAAGTGCTGGGATTAAAGGCGTGTGCCACCACCGCCCATTAATACAGATGTGTATGTTGCCTTTAAAAGTTTATATATTTTTATAGTAAAGGGACCAGACACCAATGAAAATGATGGCCCAGGTGATCCAACATCCAGAACATCTTCCTGGCTGCTGACTGAGATGGGTCAGCCTCACAGAATACTCCAGCCAAGACTTAACAATTATCCTGATTTTCTCAGGGTCCTTCAAAGATGACTAGTGCCCACCAATCAACAGGAAGTACTCTAGACAACTACGCCCAAATTCCCAAAATATTGTTATGAATGTTTGCTTTCATTTAAGGGGGTTGATTACAAATTGTTATTGATCATAGTCAATCTCTTTCTAAAAGAAGAAAGGGTGCTATGATATAGAAATGACAGGATAAAAGGGTAGATTATTGAATCTACTTTTAACCACAAAAACAACTACTAGTCTTAAATATTTTATATTGTTATGGATTTTTGGATACAAATTCAAAGTTATTTTTGTTATATTGGATATATGTTTCTACTCTTTTTTAAGATATTTGTCTACTGATGCAAATTTAAAGTTATTTTTATTAGAACCTACTGTAGCTACATTTCTACTCTTGTTTTAGGTATTGCACCTATATAGCTTGTTTTTAGTCCTTGAAAGTTATTATTACAAACCATTTAGGGTGATATAGAAATTCTGGTTAGTAGTTAGTCACCTATTATAATCAAACTTGTAATCATGTTAGATATGTTTTTAGGATCAAACTGAGATATATTTTAGATACACATGTGGTCTTTAAGCACTTCAGAGATCTACACAATATGACATATAAGATGTTTTAATAACATAAGGTTCTTTTTTATGACAGTGAGACAAGTCTGCTTCTGGCAGCACCAACTTGGATCCTCCAGCTTCCCCAAGTATGTGTATGTGTGTGTGTGTCTGTGGCTTTTGTAAGAGGAGATAGCATCTACTTATTTGAGAACACCATAGGCAGATTTAACCCCCAAGGACTTTATTGTTTTCTCCAGTTTCAAAGAAAAGTATCTTTAGAACCCTGGATCTGACTCTGGGGAATGAATCTGCTAGTCAAGATGTGGCAGGTAAGGCTTTTCCATTTTGATTCTCTGAGGGATGAACCCCACACCCACCCTAGACACTTATTCCCATGTCCCACCAACACCCTTGGCGAATCATAGTGTAGTCTGGAAATTTTAGCTTGAGGAAGACGAGGGGTGGTGAACACCAGGGGTCCTTCCTGCTGCTGACCTTGGCTGTGGGGTGGAGGGATGAATGCTGAGATTTCTAGCTGAGTCCAGGCGAGGTTGAGGTGTTGGGGGTCCTCCAGGTTTGCAAAGACTGAGTTCATCTGAGGTCAGAGTGTAATGCTTCCCTTTTCCTGAGTTTTGAGGTTCAACTTGCTTAGCCATTGCCTCCAAGATCAGTTCTAGCCAGTTGCAAAATATGCACTTTCAGATGTCACGGGACATCTAGGTGCACTGAAGATTCTTTCTGCTAGAGCAGTTGCAGTTGGACTGTTAGCTGCAAGGCTTGGTTTGCCGGCCCTGGTTGGCCCTGAGCTCCTGCTATACTCACCACCTCCAGCTGGTATTTCCCCGGTCTTGGTCTCCCAGGGCCAACCTGCAGGGAGCTGACGCCAGCCAGGTGACTCATTCGGAAGAAACCTTGGTTGTTGCCTCTGGCAATAACATAACGGATCTGGCCTACCAGACTCTCAAGAGCTGGTCGAAATTCTAAGACGTGCTTGACTTGGCCCAGGTGTGAGATGTTCAGGCTCAAGGTCAAGGGGACTTCCGCGTCAAGGGTATCCAGGCTAACCTAGGGGGAGGGACCAAGTGAACTGTCAGAGACTGTGTAAACAAGGATGCAAGTAGGTATGCTTGGTTCCTGGTTTCTTCATCTACCAATCTATGAACAAGGCCAAGATCAGCTAAGGCCCTAACAGCAAAGGCCAAATCTGGTTCTTTGATGGAAAAAACAAACAAACAAACAACAACAACAACAACAACAACAACAACAGAAAGCCAGGAGGAGAAAGATTCAGGAGATGCTCAGGTGGTAAAGTGCTTGCTGTCAAGCATGAAGATCTGAGTTCAGATCTCCAGCACCCATGTAGAAAGCTGGGTGTGGTGGCGCACGCCCAGTCACACTGCTTGGAGGGGAGAGGAGGATGCCAGGGGCTTGCTGGCCAGTGATATAATCAAACGGTGAGCTCCAGGTTTAGTGAGAGAGAATCTGTCTCACGAGATGGTTCAGCAGGTAAAGGAGCTTGCTGTGAAACCTGAGACCCACATGGAAAAGGAGAGAGAATTCGTTCTTACCAGTTGTTCACTGATTTCCACATCCCTGTCTTATGCATGAATGGATACACACACAATCACTACCATGTCTAAGTAAATAAATTTAAAATAAAAAAAAGGTGGGGAAAAATTCTTCGACAGTGATGACCTCTTGTCTCCAGAGGTGGTATTCTTGAGCACATGTATTCATGTGTGTCTCCCCCACCCTATGTATGAGAGAGATACACATAGACACACAGACACCGACAGATATATACACCCCAAAAACAAAACAGATAAGAAAAACAACAGTTAGGGGAATCAAAGATTTGCCTTGAAAACACAGCAAACAGGTCAGGCAGGCAACATGCAGTTCCAGAGCCCTAAGGGGGGTTCAGAGGCAGCCTATGGGACTGGCGGACTGGTGTTATAACTAAGGGCTTTTTTTTTTTTTGGCAAGAAAAACCCACATCTCCAAAAAGATGCCAGAATCTATGGAGATACAAACAGAATATCCAGCTAGGACAGAAAGAGAGCAAGGAGAGGCCTCAGAAGAGCCTTCCGCTGGCTTCCATTGTACTTCCTGTATCTGGCTCTCTCTGAGAGGACCTTGTGTACAGATGACAAGCCCTTCTTTATTTGAGCTCTTCAGAAGTGCCTTCATGGTCCTGGCAGCAAGACAGTACCCTCAATAAGCCAATGAACCTCAATGGCAGGCCACCCCAGGCTGGGTGATGTAGCTGATTCCACAAAGGGTTATCTGTGTTTACTTTTTCCCCCTTTGGGTTGTGCCGTGTTTGTTTCACCTCATTTACATGCCTGTGGAGTGGTCTGCCGTTACATTTGAGAGAGCTATTTCAGCCTCTCTGCCCCTGGTTCTGGGATATCTTTCTGAGGGGCATGCTCCTCAAAACAACAAATGCTTTTATTGACACCTCCTGGCAATCAATGGTATTGCAAGCAAAGACAATGCAAATCCCTCTCTCTAAATCATGCTATGTCCATCCCAGGATCCTCAGCAACCATTCCACTCTCCTTGAAAACCAAAGGCAGTGCAGCGACACATAAAAGTAAATGTGGGATAGTTTCTACATGAAAAGTTTTTTCTTAAAGGAAATACCAACTGAAGAAATCAGAAGACAAAGTAACTCACAATCCATTCATATTAGTTAACTATACGTTGAAAGTCTCTCAGCCCTAACATGCCCATCCCACTCTGGCTTTATTTCTCTCTGTTACATGGCTCATTTTTCATATGTTATAAAGCATGCTATATTTTACTTAATGATTTCTTTTTCCTCCATCAGAGTATCATGAGGGCAGGGACTTTTTTTTCTCCCCATTTGGTTATTACAGATTGCTTAGGATATGTCTAGAAGGAGCCTTAACTGTCACAGGAATGAGATAAAGTGACCAAGGGATATGCTCCCCAGAAAAGGCACGAGCTGAGAATGTATAGAGGATCCAGTCAGGCACCATGATATGAGGGAGAAGCTGAGTCACATAGTCTAATGGTTGCCTGATTTTCTCTTCCTCCTTTTGAGACAGAGTCTCATGTAGCCTAGGCTAGTCTCAACCATACTAAGGAGCTGAGGATGTCTATTTTTATGCAGTGCTGGGGTTTGAATCCAGGACCTCATTCATGCTAGGCAAATAATTTATCAGCTAAGCTACATTCCTAGAGCTAGTGTTCTCTCTTGAGGGATCACAGTCTACTTCAGACACCCGCGGACTCCTTAGATGACCCTCCCAGTATGGCCCCCATGGCACCTGATGATCTCCATGGATGCTGCGCCTTGGTCGGTCCCTAGGGGAGAGACCATTGATCTTGCATTCATAGCAGGCTTCAGGTGAGAGTGACTCTTCCTCATCTGGGGTGGCCTGCGATCCAGAGCTGAATCCAGGGCTGGAGATGCAGTGTCTGAGCCAGATAGATGGTATGGGGAAAACTTTTAGAAACAGGCTGGTATTACCTCCCTCACCATCTCCCATCATACCTCATTCTGAGCTATGGGCACAGGCACCATCACACAAATATGCATGTGTGTGTGTGTTGGCATGGTTGTGTATGTGCATGTGTGCACACCTACAGGAGGGATGTGTGTCCCTTGGTTTACCTGGGCATTGGTATGAGCACAAGAATGGGATGATGAACATGCAATAGAATAGAAGAATGTATCTGTGTATATCCAGAAACATGTATATTTAGGAGCCTACATGTGTATATGGAAGATAGTGTGTACATACACCTGTGCTCACTGGGATGCATGAATCTATATGAGTGTGCTAATAATGTGAGTATAGTAACCCTTGTCCACAAGCACAGTCAACACTCTGTATCCACAGGTTCTGCATCCTCATATTCAACTGGTTATCAAAGGACAGAAGATGTCTACTGTGTTGTGATCTTTTGTGTGGTTAGGCCTGTCTTAGTTAACTCCCTACTGAACATTTAGACATCTTTTCTTTGTTAATATCCCCTTAATAAAACAGTGCAACAGTTACATATACTATTTTATATTGTATCATGTGATATAAATTATGTAGAGATGATTATTTCTTTTCAAGATAGGGTCTCATGTTACCCAGGCTAACCTCAAATTTGCTGTCTAGCAGAGGATGACCTTAAATTTCTGGTCCACTTGCTTGTACCTTCCAAGTGCTGGGATTACAGGACTGTACCACCATGGCTGGTGTACACAATGCTGAGATAAAACCCAGGACTTTGGATGTATGAGGCAAGTATTCCACCCACCAAGTGACATCCCCAGCCTGTGATGATTTAGAGTGTGTAGGTCCTGTGCAAGTGCCATGTTATTTTATACAAGGGACTAGAACAGCCTTACATTTGGGTATCCATGAGATAGGGGTGATGTTATTGCACAGCAAATTTTGGGTGTTGATGAATCATTCTGTCCTTGACAAAGGGTCCATGAGACACAGGAAATAAGCAACTCATACATTTCAAGAGGTACCTAAAATTTACTGGATGCATAAGACCCCCCACTCCCATCACGGTTATATAAGCATCAAGGAAAGCTGAGGAGACTCCATCTTGTTAAGGTGCCTGCAAATCTTGCAGTGAGTTCTAAGATTTCAGATTCCCTGAGTCATTACCCACGTAAGTTGGGCCTGTTTTCTCATTCTCCCTCCCTTCCTCCCTTCGTTCTTTCCTTCCTTTCTTTCAAGATTTATTTATTTATGTATTTTATGTATATGGGTGCTTTGTCTGCATGTATGTCTGAACACTAGAAAAGGGAATCAGATCCCATGGGACTACAGTTATAGATGGTTGTGAGCCACCATGTGCATGCTGGGAACTAAACTCGGGACCCCTGTAAGAGCAGCCAGACATGTAACTGCTGAGCCATCCCTCCAGTCTATGGGCTTTCGTTGATGTATCTGCTTTTGGGTCATCTATGTTTCTGTAGATAACTTCTTATCCACACTCCTCCAAGTATCCCATTGGTGAGTAGTAAACTCAGGGGCTCACCAAGTTGGAATTTAATGGTATCATTACTTTGATCTGTTGCTGGTTCCATATCTGGGGTGAGTAGATGTTTTTGTTCTGGCTCCCAGAAATTGTATCACATATGAGGGGTACAGGAAGCAATCTTCCATGAATATGGAGGGAGGATTTTATTTCTGTGTGTGAGGGTTCATATGTGTTTCTTCATGTGTACTAACTTGGATCATGGATAGCCTATAAATATCTCCAGGTAGTGGGCAAATACAAGCTTGAACAAAAATTGGACTAATGACACAGCCATGTACTCATGTATACTGGCATATGAATGGCTGGCTGTGCTTGGGCTTCTCTGTGTATGCATGTAGGCACCTACATGCACAGGCAGATGGAGCTTTGTTAATGGATTCTGTGGGTATAAGAACCCAATGTTCGTGATCAGGGCATGAAAAATGTGACCACTACACTCTTGCCCATCCCTCTTGAACCTCTTACCCTTGTCCTGCCCGGAAGTAGCCTTGGGGACAGCCACACAAGAAGCCACCAGGTGTGTTGGCACAACCATAGCTGCAGGGGCTGCCTTGTTCTGCACACTCATCCACATCCTGGCAGCCTCCAAGGTCCTGGTTGAAACTGAAACCAGAGGGGCAGACACAGTAGAAACTGCCAAGAGTATTGTAGCAAGAGGCACTGCCACAAGCCATGGGTGACAGGGCACACTCATCTTCATCTGTAGGCAGAGAGAAAAGGAGAGACAGAATGGAAGAAACCTTGTATACCTGGAACTTTTCACTTGAATACACACCACTCTATTCTGTACCCATGGCAGACATTACTAATCAATCACAGTACGCTTTACTGTGTAAAGCTTCCAGGAGACTCATTAGGAACTCTCAAACTATATTTGCCATGGATGGAGCTAGAAAACATCATATTGAGTGAGGTAACCCAGACCCCAAAAGACAATTATCATATGTACTCACTCATAAGTGTTTTTTTAGACATAAAGCAAAAGAAAACAGCCAACAATGAGGACCCTAAGAGAGACATACTTGGATCTAATCTACATGGAAAGTAGAAAAAGATAAGATCACCTGAGTAAATTGGGAGCATGGTGACCAAAGGAGAGGGTAAAAGGGGAGTGGAGAGGAAGGGAGGGGAGCAGAGAAAACTGTATCGCTTAATGAAATCAATAAAAAAGACAACCCCCCCTAGAGCTATATTTGCCTTCTTCCACCCACAGCCTATTATACTCTTGGCTCCTATGGCATTTCTCAAAATCTCCCCTGTATCCCAAGTGGTTGGTTATTCTAGAACAAGCTTTCTCATGTGGGGTCAGGTCATTCTGTGGTAGGAGCAAGTACTGTGAGATATTGAGCAGTATCCTTAGGCTCTGCAACGATACTAGGAGCCTTTCATCCCCTACTTTCTGTATTCACAATAAACAATACTAATCAACCACAGTACCCTTTACTGTGCAAAGCCTCCAGTAAGCTTGCCGGAAGCCCTCAGACTGTTTTCCGCTATCCCCTGTCTATTATTCTCCCTCACAACTCCCATCCTCTGCTGCAAAGCTTGTGAGAGCTGTGAAAGTAAGAGCTGAGGAGACGTCACAGGTCTCAGGAGAGCAAGTGGACTCCGCAAAGATAGAGGATAAAAGCTACATATACATATATGTCTGTAACATAACTAACAAGAAGAGAGGTCATGGCTTTGGGAGAGAACGAAAGGAGGGGTATATGGAAGGAGTTACAGGGAAGAAAACACAAAAATACTATGGGAGAAATGTTGAAAGTGATAGAGATGAGGTTGTTGAAAGAAGAGCCTGGGGCAGCAAAAAAGGGGGAAAATTGTCATACAGAAGGCACGCTCACTAACTCAAGAGCTTCTGAAATTTATGTGGCAAAGATACAAAGATAACAGCATGTGTGTCTTGAGGTGCATTGCTGTACTCAGGGCAGACATAACTAATCAATCACATCATACTTCCCACTGCATCTACAGCAGGCATTGCCAAATCTTGCTGCTCTGCCTGTAGAAGACATTGCTAATCAATCACAGCATTCTTTCTGTTGCATACTTGGTAGTCTTTTGGTGCTGCACTTTTTCCAGGTAGTCAAGACACCACTCTATAACAAATAGACTTGAGCCCTATGCCATGTTTGGTCAGCAGTCCAATGACATCCCAGTAGTCAACTTTTTAGGCTGGTCCATTTTATTTATAGATGGACAAGCTTGTCATAACAGCTGCAGGGGAAATGGTTCCTACTGTCTGCACTGGAAAGATCCTGGAACATGCTTGGTTTCCTCCCACCCATTGTCACTCACCCACACACTGGGCCCACTGGGAATGCTGGGTGAAGCCTTGGGGACAGTTGCAACGGTAGCCCCCCAGCTCGTTTTGGCAGCCAAACTGGCAACGATGGGGTCTGTCACATTCATTTACATCTGAGACACAGAGAAAGAGAGAAAGAAAGAGAGAAGATTGGTGGGTGGTTTTGGGGGTCATCCTTCAGACTGAGAACCACTCACAGGCTACTTCACCTTCACAGCTGTGGCCCGAGCTGTCCAGCACGAAGCCTCTATGACACTCACAGCGGAAGCTGCCTGGGGTGTTCTGGCAGTGTCCATGGGTGCCACAGAGGCCAGGTTGGGCCAAGCACTCATCATTATCTATAGAGGACAGAGAACGGGCAGGGTTGCTTTGTGGTTAGGGGGTGGACGTGAAGGGCTGCCATGCTAGTGCTGACACTGCACAGCGTGGCTTCAGAGGAGTCACCCACCCCCCACCCCCGTGCTGGCTTCTTTCACTGTGAAATGAGAAATGAATAGCTCCTAGCTCACAGAATCGCACAGTGTTAGTGGGTACTGAATGTAAAGTGTATTGCTTGAAATTCAAGGCTGTGCGTCCTGGGGTTGCTGACTCCTCCAGTCTCCTCCATCACAACAGAGAAAGTAGCTACTTGTCTGCATTCTCGCATGAGAATTCAGCGGACTTAACCATGCTAGAGTTTAAGACGTTCCAGCTCTGAGAGTCAGACATTACCTACACTGGGCTGAGGGTGGGGCTTAGTAGTAAATGCTCTCCTGACATCCCAACGCTTTCTTAAAGAGTCAACAAATCCATATGCAGTCAGATGTGCTTGCACAGGCCCATAATCTCAGTTACTTAGGATCCAGAGGCAGAAGGATCACAAGTTCAAGGTCAGCTAGGTCAATTTAGAGAGACCCTGTCTCAAAACAAAAAGTGAAATGAAGGGCTGGGCAGCCAGCTCAGGCATTAAGTGTTTTCTGTGCACGCACGAGGACCTGAGTTCCGTCTTCAGAACTAGATGTGGGGTATGTCATCACCCACAGAGGCTGGGGGTCCCTGGAGGCTGGGCAGCCAGTTCATCCTAATTCCAGATCCTAATGACAGACACTGTCTCAGAAAACAAGGTAGGGGTGGAGCTGAGAAATGGCTCAGTGGTTAAGAGTCATTTTGTCTGTTTTTACAGAGGACCCTGGTTCAATTTCCCAAGCCTACGTGGTGGATAACAACAGTCTATAACTCCAGTCCCAGGGAATCTCCATCTATGGCCCCTGCAAGCGCTACATGTATGTGATACACATACATACATACAGGCAAAATATCCATACTCATGAAATAAAAATAAGTAAGACCTCAGGCCAGGCAATTGTGACACACACCTTTAATCCCAGAACATGGGAGGCAGAAGCAGGCAGATCTTTGTGAGTTTGAGGCCAGCCTGGTCTTCAGGCAAGGGTCAGGGCTACACAGAGAAACCCTGTCTTGGGAAAAAGAAAGAAGAAAAAAAAGTAAAGTCTCAAACAAAACAAAACCAACCGCCCAAAAAGGTGTGTGTGTGTGTGTGTGTGTGTGTGCGCGCGCTGAAAAGATTGCTCAGTGAGTAAAACACTATTAGGGAAGAGAAGAAAAAGCTGGGCATAGGTGGTAGTAGTGTCCAGCCAGCCTAGCCTGTTTGGTGAACTACAGGTCAGCAAGACACTGTTTATCTTAAAAAAAAAAAAAGAGGGGCACAGGTGAGATGGCTAAGCTGGTAAAGGTGCTTGCTGACAAGCCCGAGTGGCTGAGTTCCTGGAGCCCATGGTGGAAGGAAGGAACTAATGTCTGAAAGTTGCCCTTTGACCTCCACACATGCCATGGACACACGAACACACACCTACATGCAAAATACATGTTAAAAGGAAATTAAGAATAGTTAAAAATAAAAATAAATGTTAAAAAGAAAATGAGAAAAAGAAGAGACACCAGCAGACAAGAGTCTTGCTCTGTCTCTTGTCTGTCTGTCTATCTGTCTGAACACCCCAACTCCTGGCCATGTGAGGCTGCAAGAAGGTGTCTGGCTGCAAGCTAGGGATGGAATAGCTCTCACTGGGAACCAACTGTGCTGGTGCCTGGACCTTGGGCTTCTCCTCTCTACAATTGTGCAACACGAAATCTCTAGTGTCTGTTGGGAATTTTTGTTTTTCCATTTGTGCGTGTTGTGGATGCATGCATGTGTGTTTACGTGTGTGTGTGTGTGTGCACGCACACACATGTTCACTGAGAGCTTCCCGATATGGTTAGTCTTAATAGCCAGCTCACTCTGAGGATTTCATGCCTTCGCCTTTCTAGTCTTTCTAGTCTGGAATAACAGGCAGCCGCCGTGCTTACTGGCATTTACGTAGATTTTGGGCATCAGAATTCTAGTTCTCGCGTTCTTGTGTTTGCACAGCAAGCTCTTTACCTATTCCCAGTGCATTTATTATTTTTTTTTAAAAAATTGGAGTGTGTGTGTCTGCTTCTGTGTGTGAGGTTGGCATCAGGTGTCTTGCTCAATCATTCCACTTTTTTGTTGAGAATTTCTCACTGAACTTGGAACTTATTGATTTGACTGGACTGACTGGCCAGCAAGGCCCTGGGATCCTACTTTCTGTACCTCCCCAGAAGTGCCTGGCTTTTAAAGCGAGTGATGGGGATCTGAACTCAGGTCTTCATAGCTTGAGCAGCAGGCACTTTTTACAGACTAACACGTCAGTTCCAGGCCCATTTGTTCATCAATCTTATAGTCTATGAACATCATTAACACAGCTGGTGCTAGCAGGAGGGTTGGGGGAAGGCTGAGTACTCTCTTTGCCTAGGCTGGCACTAGAGGGCGCTCTAGTTCCCTCAGGTCCAGAAGACACAAGCTGCCATAGCTCTGTGGCTTTGACTTCTGAACTACTTTCTCCAGAGTGGTTGTGTAAACTCCTGGAGTGTGGAGAACACCTTGGGAAAGCTCAGTAAGAGAGACCCAGCAGGGATGGATCACGGGCAAGGGGAGAAGTCCCAGGCCTAGACCAGAGGGATTTCTGAGGGTAGGCCTCCCATCTCCCTAGGGTAATGAAGAAGATTCTAGATGCCACCAAGATGCGAGTATCCAGGGACTGCATTCCAATTACCTCCATGTCCTCCATGCCTGACACATGATGAGCATTGAGCATTTGACATTGTTTTGTATCACACACATGTGAAGGCTAGGGCTGTGAGGGTTGTGCTGGAGAGCGGGGTAGGAAGCAGACAACACAACTCACCGAAGCAAGCCTGGTGGTGCTGCGTGAAGCCAGGAGGACAGCGGCAGGCGAAGGTGCCTATGGTGTTGACACAGACAAACTGGCAGTTGTGTTGCCTGGAGGTGCACTCGTCCAAGTCTGCAGTATAGGGGGTCCAAAGGGTCAGAGGGTAGGGATCAAGGGGTGCTCAAGGGTGGAGCTTAGCCGAAGGACTTGAAGGCTAAGAAGACAGTACTCAGAGGAGCTTGGGGAGAGCACTGAGGAGACAGGCTTGAGGGTGTGCAGACATGGGGTGGGCATAGAGGGTGGTTTGAGAGGAAGTTTCAGAGGCTGGGTCTGATGGTACAGGATTCAAGGGTCAGCTTGAGGAGGGTGCTTAAGCCTGGGGTCGTAAGGGACCAGCTAAGGGGGCAGGGCTCAGGGGGGTTGAGGATGGTAACTCAATGGTGGTTTGAGTGTACGTACAGAGTGCGGAGTAGGCTTGAGGAGCTGCTCAGGGGGTAGGTTTGAGAGGTGATGGCTCAAGGGTAGGGGTTCAGGGGATAATTATGAGTGGGTCTTATGGGTCCAGGCTTAGGTGTGGGGCCTGGGATCACTTTTGCCACTCCAAGCAGGGTGCTGTTGCCACTGGAGGGATGGCAAGAGAGATACCCTGGCTCCAGTAGGATCTACTCTATACAACTGAGAGCGTCTTGAGACCAATAGGGGATGGGGAGGATTGGGGGAGGGAAGGACATCACCTTTGCAGCTCCTGAGATCTTCCTCCAACAGGTAGCCACGGGGGCAGGCGCACAGAAAGGAGCCCTCTGTGTTTTTGCAGAGGAAGGCACATGGCTTTGGGTCACGGCTGCACTCGTCCACATCTAGGTGGGATGGCAAGGCATGAGGGGATCACATAGACGTGGCTAGGGGTTGATGGGGGCCTCACAGGCTGGGACCCCTGCTCGTACTCTGTTTATTGGAAATTGTGGAACCACCTAAGTTGTTTAACTTTTATTATTAAATGTTATTTCTTTTGTTTATTTTCATGAGACAAGAGCTAACTGAGTATCCCAGGCTCACCTGAAACTCACAGACATTCACCTGCCTCTGCCTCCTTAGTGGTATTAAGGTACAGGATTAAAGGTACAGGACACCATGCCTGTCCCTAAAATTTGAGTGACATTTACTTACTGTATGTGTATATGAGGAGGGCACACATATTTGGTGCATGTAGAGCCCAGAGGACAACTTGCAGAGGTGGCTCTAGCCTTTGTTATTTGGGTCCCAGGTTTTGAACTCAGGTTCTCTGTAAGTTCTTTTAACCACGGAGCCATTTGTTCAGCCCCAAAGAGACCATTTTATACTGGAGGCTTAAGCAGCTCCCAGTTTGGCATCTGATAGGGGAGTGAAGATTGGAAACATTCCCTTTGGCTCCGAGGGATGGATGAATGTTTATTTTTATGGGTGTGGTGGTTTGAGTGAGAATGTCCCCCACAGCCTCATGTATTTGGACACTTGGTCCTCCTCAGTTGGTAGTACTGTTGGGAGACTTAGGAGGTGAAACTCTAATGGAGAAACGGTGTTACTAGGGCTGAGCTTTGAGAATGTAAAGACTCCTGCAATTTCTGGTTTTCTCTCTCTGCTTTGTGCATGTGGTTCCAGATGTGACCTGCTGGCTTTCCGCACCTGCCACCACGCCTGCTGCTTGCTGCCATGCCTCCCAGTCACGACACATTCTGATTCCTCTAAGGCGTAAGCCCAAATAAACTCTCTCTCCCATACGTTGATGTGGTCATGGTGACTTATTACAGCAACAGAAAAGCAAACTAACATAGTGGGTTGCGTGGCTGTAATCACAACTAACTAGCACAGTCTTTCCATCAGGAAAAAGTAGTCACTGGAGGTGAATAAACACACAGGCATGGCTGCATGCCAAAGAAACTCTACTTACAACTTGTCCCTCAGATTAGAGTTTGCAACCCATGATTTGGAGGAACACCTGGCACACAGTATAACTGAAAAAAAAATCTTAGGATGTATTAAATAACAGGAGGAAATAGGAGCGGGAAATGTGACCCAAACAGGATGGAAATGCCTATGAATATTTGCTTCTGGTCTGTTTTTTTGAGTTCCTTAGAGTGTACATGAAAACCAAGAGATACGAAGTGGATAGTCCCCATTGGAATGGGGGTGACACAGTTTTTGCAGAAGTATAACTAGACCAAAGGTACAGGGTGGGGGTGGGACTTGGCTCACCCATGCAGGCAGTGGCAGTGGCATCTGGTGTATATCCAGGTTGGCAGTCACAGTGGAAGGAACCAATGCTATTGATACACTCGCCATGGTGGCACAGGTCAGCAAACATGTGGCATTCATCCACATCTAGGGGCAAACAGGGCAGGGCAGAGGTTAGCTGGCTCTCTTGTTCTCTTAAAGAATACCTTGTTTTCTACCAACAAGCCCTCTCTCCAGAGGGCTTTCCTTTACTCTGACCACATGGATGTTACTCTAAGGCAATGGGTCAGTCCTGAGCCAGCACAACATGCTGACAGAGCTTCATTCCACTGAGTATTTATATACACATACATACATACACACATACATATATACACATAGATACACACACATATACAACACAAATATACACATATACATACACACATATACACAGATACATACATACACATATGTATACACATACATACAGATACACACATACATACAGACATACACATACATACACATAACACACATACATGCACATATATACATATACAAACATACACACATACACAGATACATGTGCATATAAATATACATATACAAACATACATACACACATACAAACATACATGCACACACACAGATTTACATACATACATACATACTCACACACACATGCATTTACCTCAGCCTGATCAGCAAAATAGCAACATCTCCTCAAGGCCAAACAGCAGCACACATATTCAGAAGGACTCATAAACATCTTACTACAGTCACGTACCCAGACACTGCTGAAGAATCTTGAGTCACAGGGACATGCACCCAGTCCATGGCTCCTTAGTACCCCAGAGACACTGAAAATAGGCACTTCTCTCTGGGGTCTAGCCTTTTTACTGTTTACTGTTTACTCAGGATAACCATTTCACACTTAGTGATATACGTGGACAGATTCACACCCATTCACAGATAAGCATGCAGTCATGTACTTACCCTATAAACTTGGTAGAATTCATTAACACCTGACAGACTCACTCCCCCACCCCCACAGCTTTCTAGTTCACGTGAAGGGCTGCTCTTCACAAAGTCCAGTGACCCCTACGCCCATGAGCAACACAATGATCATTAATAAGCTTTCACACACAGAGGGCACACAGCTCACACACACAGACATTAACAAGCTTGTGAAGGAACTTATGCCTCCTGATAGGGTCTCCCAAGCACATTAACAGGTTTGTACACACCACAAACAAGTAACACACACATACACCTCTTCCCATGCCTGCTCACTTGGCCATTGTAGTTCATGCATGTACAGGGCAAACACTGTTCTTGTTCTATCTGCTAGCACATTGGAACACACACACACACACACACACACACACACACACACACACACACGCACACACTTGCAAATGCACACAGAGTAGCTCACACCATTGTAGCACAGTCACATAGCTTCAACACGACCTCAAGAGAACTTACCTTGGCCTTCGGTGCTGTAGCCCTTGCCATGAGGGCAGAGCTTCCTGTAGGCAGAGGTGCCAGGCAAGGGGCAGAGCTCACAATTGGGACCCCAGCCCCGGCCGCCTCCGCAGCAGCACTCGACTCTGGGTACAGCCTCACCACTGCTTGACCAACTCTGGCACATGACCTGTAGCACCTCAGAGAAGCAGAGCCCCCGCCGAGTATCTGCAGAGAATTGGTAGGAAGGGTGGTTAAAAAACTGCCTTGCCCAGGATCTTCTTCTGTTTTGTGCCTGGAAGTCAGGCATATGTGTATAGGGGACCATCTTCCTGTTGGCACTGGGCATTGTAAAACACCCTTGAATGGGTCAGGTAACACCCACTTGCTTCAATGGACTGGGACAAAAGCTACCCACCTCCCCAAATATCAATGTTAGCTCTGGGATAGGTTTTGAAGGTTAGGTGACCTCTATGGAGGGTAGTGTCTTTGAGAGAAAGGACAATTAATGGGCAGCAGGTAAGCAGGGGAATGGGGGTAGGAAGAGTTGATGCTTGGGATAGAACAACAGAGACAGAGGAGAAAAATATCAGGCCTGGTGAGATGACTAACTTGAGTTTGATCCTTAGGATCCACAAAGTAGAAAGAAAGAGCCAACCTCCACACACGTGCCATGGGACACTTATACACAATGGTCCCCAAAACCTCAATACTGATAACAAACAGTGTAATTAAATAGAATAAAAAATAAGATCAGAGATAGGTGGGAAGTGAGGGCTAAATACAGACTGGAAGTCTCTACTGGTCACTCCAGAAAGCCAGTGCAGGGTATTCCAACCACTGAGATGGGATTTGGGGGCAAAGAAGCTGAGTTGGTTTTGGGGTAAGCTACAGTGTTGGGGGATGGGAATAGGGTGTCAAGGAGATAAATATCATCTGGCCGGAAGCTAGGGGATGTACTTTATCCATGAAGAAGAGAGAAGAGGATGCGAACAGTAATGGACAGGTGCCTAACATAGAAGGTACTGTCAAGGTCTTCTGCTGGGTTCAGTTCTTAGGTTGTTGTGGGAAACCCAAGGAGAGATCATTCTGGGCTGGTGCCTCTAAGGTTACAGGAGTCATAGAGGTGGATGGGAAAAAATAGGAGGAAGGGGAGGACAGTGAGGACACCTCTTCTACAGAGTGTGTGTAGGCTCATGCATCTATATTGATAATGGTACAGCAATTCCTTACATGTCTTGTTAGTGTTCCTGACCTCATCCCTGTCCCAGACCTCACAAGTGTCTGTTCACCTTGCTTGTTCCTGGTTACACTCACCATGGCACTCAGTGAGGGTGGGGCTGGGATGGAAACCCTCATCGCAATGACACTGGAAGCTTCCCACTGTGTTGATGCAGCGACCATGTGCACAGAGGCTGGACTGGGCCTGACATTCATCCTCATCTGAGATGGAAGGGATAAAGCAGGCCAGAAGGGGAGGCCAAAGTCCCCAAGCCAGTTGCCTTTGGCCTTGAAAGTTCCCCCTTCCTTTGAATTCTCCCCTCCATGTAGCTTTCCCTGTGCCCTAGAAGCACCACGTACCTGTGCAATCCTCCCCAGAGGGCTGGAGCTGCATGCCAGGCGGGCAGATACAGGCATAGGTGCCGATGAGGTTTTTGCACAGCATGCCTCGGGTGTGGCAATCCGGAGACCCATCTGCACACTCATCCACATCTTTGGATGACCAGGGATAGTGGGTAAGTCAAGGTCATGCCTTCCACAGCTTGGCTCCAGGTGGGAAGAGCCTAGATTCCATACCCTAGCAGAAGTTCATGTGCTACAAACAACCCTAAAGCTTTATAGGGTTGATATTTAGAGTTGGGGTCTTTGGGAGGTGATAGGATTAGATGAGGTCATGAGGATGGGTCTCCCATCATGGCTTCAGTGGTGTTATAAGAACAGACTTGATTTAGCACCTCGATATGTCTTGCTTTGTGATGTCTTGTGCCATATCGTGATGCCACTTGGAGACCTTCACCAGAACCATGAGCCAAATATATTGTTATTCATGTGTGTGCGTGTGTGTTATATACACACATGTGCATAGGTGTGCATATCCATGCACACGCACAGAGGTCAGAGGAGACTGTCCCATGTCCTGTTCTGTCACACTCTGCTTTTTTTTTTTTTAACTTGAGATGGTCTTACTGGACCTAGAGTTAAGCGGGCAGCCAACAAGCCCCAGGGATCCTTCTGGCTTTACAGTGCTGGGGTTAAAGGCCTTCATGTGGCCACACCCAGATCTTGCTGTGGGTGCTTAGGTCTGAATTCCAGTCCTCATGCTAGTACAGCAAGTGCTCTTAGTCACGGAGCCATCAATCCTGTCCCATACTTCTGTTCTTTATCCATTACCCAGTCTGTACCAATCAGTTACAGCAAAAAAGCTACTGCTTCTCCAAAAATGCAAAAAAAAAACCATGTCTCCTTCAAAAACCAAGTGTCTACTTCATGCCCTAGTTCAGCTGTCTTCTGTGTGAGCTTTTTTGCTGCTCACTTTTACCCTCTGGGGCTCAGTTCCATTTAAAGACAGGAAACCGAAGTGCTGAGACCACATCTGGATCTGTTTGAAGTCAGGACCAGTTTTGGTGTGATGTTACTACACAGTGGAGAGCATAAGATCATTGGTGAGGAAGCAGAGAGCCCTTCCCCTTGCCAGTCTGTGCAGACCCTACCTTGGCACATGGCGCCATCCTCCCTCAGTGTGTAGCCAGCTGGGCAGGTGCATAGGTAGGAGCCCTCAGTGTTGTGGCAGCGGAAAGCACAGAGCAGTGGATTCAGGGAGCACTCATCAATGTCTGTGGAGGTCAGCAGAGGTCTCATCTGGGCAGGTTCTCTTTGAGGGACCCCTGGTGCCTCCTACGGATCAGCCCTAGAGAATCCCTGTTATACAGTTCTGATCCTGCTCAGGAAGCATCGTACTGTCACAGATCATCATAGGGCCAGGCTCAAAGCCTCAAAGTACATGCGCATTAGAAACTTCAATGACATTTGGGCAAATACCTCCCCCACAGGGGTCTCCTTATGTAAAGAGTAAGGGGAGAATATGGAGGGATGAATTAATGATTAGTTGGACAGGTAAATAAACGCATGGGAAACGAACAGCTGAATGAACAAGAGATGAATGAATGAGCAAGGAGAAGCCAAGGGAAGAATGAACCAGTGGAGCCTGGAGTGAATGGCTATGAGGATAAAATGGAGAGATGAATTAGTGAATGAGTGCAGACTAATTGAGTAAGTAAACAAATGATCAAGTAAACGAGTGATCAAATGAACGAACAATTAAGCAAATGGGTGAATCAACTCTAACCCTGGTGAACGAATGCACGAACAATGAGAAATGAATGAACAAATGAGAGAATAAGTGAATGTCTGAAACAGTCTACCTGAGCTAATGGGAGCGCACCAACTCCAGCAGATTGGGAAGGAACATGCATAGGACCAAACTAGTCCCTTTGAATGTGGTTGACAGTTGTATGTCTGGGGCAGACCGAGGGGCCACTGGCAGTGGCACTAGGATTTATCCCTGCTGCATGTACTGGCTTTTGGGATCCCATTCTCTTTGGATGGATACCTTGCTCAGCCTGGATATGGTGGGGAGGGCCTTGGACCTCCCACAAAGCAATATGCCTTGCCCTCTCTGAGGACTGGATGGGGGTGGGGTGGAAGGGTGTGTGAAGGGAGTGGGAGGATGGGAGGGAGTGGGAACTTGGATTGGTATTTTTTAAAAAAATCTAATAAATTAAAAAAAGAAAGAATTGGAAAGGAGGAGGCAGGCTTAGCTTTTATGTTAACTTGACACACCTAGGGAGAGAGTCTCAGCATGGGATTGTTTACATCAGGCTGGCCTGTGGGCGTGTCTGGGGGAAGACCCAGCCCACTGTAGACTGCTCCCTTCCCCAGATGTAGTGTCCTGAACTGTGTGAGAGTGGAGATACAGAGTTGAGCACATGCAATTAAGCCAGCATGCACCCATTCATTTCTCTCTGCTCCTGACTTTGGATATCATGGGACTAGTTGAAGTTCTTGCCGTGACTTCCCCACTATGATGGACTATAATTGTGAGCTGAAATACTCCCCCCCCCCCACACACACTTCTTTTTGAGACAAGTTTTCTCTGAGTAGCCCTGGCTGTAGCTCTGTAGACCAGGTTGGCCTTGAACTCACAGAGATCCACCTGCCTCTCCCTCCCAAGTGTTGGGATTAAAGGTGTGTGTCACCACCCCCTTGCCCCTAAATTGCTTTTTGTCAGGATATTTTATCACCTCTGCAGGAATTAAGGTAGGATAGGAGAGTGCGTGGATGAGGAAAGTGACAGTGGTTGGCGAAGGGTTCCTTAGCTACCCACCAACGCAGGAGATGCTGGTGAAGTCCAGGCTGTAGCCAAAGGGACACTTGCAATGGAAGGAGCCGTCAGTGTTGACACAGGGACCATCAGTGCAGATGCCAGGGTTCTCTGAACACTCATTCACATCTGCAGGGTTGAGACATAGTGCCTGTCTACCGGTCACTGAGTAGATTCCAGGGCAACTTGTAGACTCCAAAGCTTGAGGATCCATGCAGAGCTGAGACAGAAGGAAGGGGTTCCTAGAACCCAGAAGAAAGCCTTACCTTTTCTGGAGCCATCTGGGCCTGGGACAGCCCCATGGCCAAAGGGACAGAGCTCCTGAAAAGTAACTGGAAAGAGAATGGTAAGTGGGATTAGAAGAGTCGAGGGTGTGTGTGTGTCAGCACAACAGTCCCCAGTATCTAAGAAGGGTGAGGGAAGAAAGGAGGAGGGAGAAAGCGTAGGGAGGGAGAGAGGATGGGTGGCTGGGACTCACCACTGTCCTTCTGAGGGCATAGTTCACAGGGCTCCCCCCAACCCTCTGCAGGGTTCTTGCTGCAGCAGCACTGGGTTTTCGTGGTGTTGAAAGCTTTGGGCATTGAACACTTTCTGGCCTCAAACCGGGTGAAGCAAAAACTCTGGCGAATGTCTGCAGAGAGGGAGGTGAGGACCATAATAGTGGACGAAAGCAGCCAGGCGCTGCACCTGACTGGCTAATCTTCTTTATCCCAACCTTAGTGAACGGGCAACCCTGCTCCTACTAGCACCCAATGAAAATATGCCACACACCTGGCTAGACCCAATTGCTTGGGAGTGAACCCATGATGCACTCTGGGCCAATGAGAATGAGCTGGGAATTCTTCCCAGCAGTGTTTCAAGCCACTTCTTGTGTGTGTGCATGCGTCTTGCTGACAAACTTTCAACGTGGCCCTTGTGTCGGGTAGAATAGGTAAACTCCAACCCATTGCTTTTGAATCAGAGTTCTCTTAGAATGACAAAGAGCATTTTCAGAGGGTTGGAAGACCTGGTAGGGCAGGCCCTCAGCCTCCAGCCCATCAGCTTGAGTTCTTACTGGCAGGCTGGGGTATGACTTACCAGTGGGCCCTATGTTCCCTTCATGGTTGATACTGGCTAAGTTGAACTGTAGGCTCTGGAACAGGCATTTGCTTATATTTCTCACAACACTCACCAAAACAGTAGTGTCCACTGTCAGAGAGGACAAAGCCAGAAGGGCAAAGACACCGGAAGGTCCCAGGACTGTTGGCACAGGTGCCAAGAAAGCAGAGGCGGGGCTCCTCCAAGCATTCATCAGTATCTGCAGAGGCAGGGATGGGAGCTGAGATGGGGGTAACTGTATCGCCAGCAAAGTGGGGGGAGTTTAGCTCTCCAACGTGCTCCTAAGCATGGACGCAGGGTGGGGGCTGGTGGTTGCGGAGGGAGTCACCACTAGGTGGGCAGTGTGTATGTAGAGGTCTTTATGTTCAGAGTAGGGGTCATGTTCAGGAGTTCTTCTTTTAAATTTATTTCTGTGATTTTAAAGTGTGCCTGTTTGTGTGTGTGTGTGTGTGTCCACATGTGCATGTGCGTGTGAGTACAGGTGCCTGTGGAGGCCTTAGGTCCTGGATCTCTCTAGAGCTAGCAGTTGTCAGCCGCCTGATGGGGGTGTTGGTCCTCTGCAAGAGCAGTAGGCTCTCTACTGAGCCACCTCTCCAGACTCTGAAGTTCATCTAAAAAATGCTGGGCATGGTGGTGCACACCTTTAATCTTAGCACTCAGAAAGCAGAGGCAGGAGGATGTCTGTAAGTTGCAGACTAGTCTGGTCTACATCGAGAGTTCCAGGATAGCCAGGGCAACATAGTGAGACCTTGCCTCCAAAACAACTATTATTATACTTGTATTTATTTTGTGTCTACACATGTGGTGGTCAGAGAACAACCTCCAGGAATCAGTTTTCTCTTCCACTGGGAGAATTCCAAAGACAGAACTCAAGCTTGGAAGCTAGTGCCTTTACCTGCCGAGTCATGTCATCATTAGAGAGACTGAAAACTGGGCAAAATTAATTGAGACTAGAGATATTCTGCCTATACTAGTTGGAGTTAGCTTATGTGCCAGGCTAGACTAGATAGAATAAATTAGAAAATACCAGACTGAACTGGTCTAAATGAGTTCATTCTATACACAACAGTGAATTTGCTGAAGCCAGAATGGCTTGTTAACCCAGGTTATACAAGGCTAGCCTAAATGGAAAATAGATGTTGGCAGGTCAAACTGGCCCAGATTGTAAAAGGTTAGTACAAATGGAAGACTGGATTATCAGCAGTTGGGCCAGATTGGTTCAGATCATGGGCAAACTGACATATTTGCCCCTCCAAGGTGGGCTCATCAGTATCTGCAGTGGGAGATGGGAGAGTAGGGTCACCATAGACCCCAAGGTTATTGAGCTTTCCTTATATTTCTGCCCATAGGCTAATCCACCTGCTCAGACATTCTTGTCCAGGTTAGCATATATTATATAAGACTAACCTGGTGAATTAGCTAGTTAAGATCAAGTTAGACTAATTAGTTTAAAGTATATGACATGATTCTTGTGGACCAGAATTCTACGGAGTTTCTGAAGTACAATGATACTGAAACCAAGTATATTTTACAGTGATCACAAAAGATTCTCTGAGCCCTGAGAGAAAGGCCTGAACCAAGAGCCCCAGAACTGCACTCTGGTAGGAGGTTGGACACTCACCAATACAATGGCCACTCTGCACCTGGAAGCCAGGGGGGCAGATGCACTGGAAGGAGCCTTTCAAGTTCTGACAGGTGCCTGGAAGACAGGTCTCTGGCAGGCTCAGACACTCATCAATATCTGTGGAGGAGAAAAGAAGAGGAATTCAGTGCCAGAGAGGAGGTGGAGTGTTCCCTGAGGTCTTGGGCCAACATCTGCAGGCGATTTGGGGGCCAAGCCCTTTCAGGGACAGTTTTGGGTCTAAGGGAAAAGCTGAGACTCTGGAACACAGGGGCAGCAGAGGAAGGAAGGGTTGTTTGTTCTTGCTGGTTTTATGAACCTGGAGGGAAGCAGGAAGCAAGATTTATGAGCTGCTTGCAGGTTCCCTTCAAGATTTCCATGCATCCATTTGGTATATCTGCTATTTGTTATTTCATAAATTTCCCATTTGCAAGACGACCTTGCCCTAAACTATAGTCAGCTCTTCTTCTTTTTAAATACCTTTACAATAAATAAGATGGATGAGTAAGGAGATCATGAATTCCCACCCCCACTTGAAGAGCTGTTGGCAACTGCTGGCTGCAGAAGGAGGATGTCAGTTTTTACCCAGGATATGGCTCCTAATAGGTTGCCTGTGTTCTAGTAGATGACCCCACACCTACCCACATATGGGCAACAGTAAATACACTCAGCGTGTCTAACAAAGAGCACATGGAGATGGGAGGGAAAGTGGTGGTGGGATATGGGAGGAGGTGCACGGCAGGGAGCTGGGGGTGGACTTGATCAAAAACACACATGCATGTATGAAATTCTCAATTTAAACTGGCAAACTGAATCTAAGAACACATCAGAAAAATCATCCACCATAATCAAGTCGACTTCATCCTAGAGATGCAGGGATGGTTCAACATATGAAAATCTGTCAATGTAATCCACCATATAAACAAACTAAAAAAAAAGAACACATGATCATCTAACTAGATGCTGAAAAAGCCTTCAACAAAATACAATATCCCTTCATGATAGAGGTCTTAGAGAGAGCAGGGATACAAAGAACACACCCAAGCATAATAAAGACAATATACAGCAAGCCAATAGCCAACATCAAACTAAATGGAGAGAAACTCAAAGTGATCCCACTGAAATAAGGAACAAGACAAGGTTGTCCACTCTTTCCATATCTATGCAATATAGTTCTTGAGGTTCTAGCTTGAGAAATAAGACAACAAAAGGAGGTCAAGGGGATACAAATTGGAAAAGAAGAAGTCAAACTCTCACTTATTGCTGATGATATAATAGTTTACATAAGCAACCCCAAAAATTCTACCAAAGAACTTGTACAACTCATAAACATCTTCAGTAATGTAGCAGGATACAAGATTAACTCAAAAAAATCAGTAGCCTTCCTTTACACAGATGATAAATGGGCTGAGAAAGAAATCAGAGAAACATCACCCTTCACAATAGCCACTAATAGCGTAAAATATCTGAATAACTCTAACCAAACAAATGGAAGACCTGTATGACAAGAGCTTTAAATCTTTGAAGAAAGAAATGAAAGAAGAGACCAGAAAGTGGAAAGATCTCCCATGCTCTTGGGTAAGTAGAATTAACATAGCAAAAATGGCAGTCTTACCAAAAGCAATCTACTGATTCAATGCAATGCCCCATCAAAACCCCAGCAAAATTCTTCACAGACCCTGAAAGAACAGTACTCAACTTTATATGGAAAAGCAAAAATCCAAGAAAGTCTTACATGTAAAAATGAGTCAAACAGAAGACAAAATATCAGGTCTCAAAGATAAAATAAAGGAACTCTCCCTCTGCTTGGATATGAGCAAAGGACTTGACATCCTACTCCACAGATACTTATTCAGTCATGTTCGCTGTGGCTCTATGCACAATAAGCTAGGAAATGGAAACAACCTAAATGCCCTTCTACTGACAAGTGGATAATGAAAATATGGTACATATGCACAATGGAATACTATTTATGTAAAGAAAAGTGGAATCGTGAACTTTGCAGGTAAATGAGTGACACTAGAAAAGATCATATTGAGTGAGTAGCCCAGACCCAGAAGGACAGACATTGCACGTTCTCTCTCACTGGAGACCCAGAAGGGCAAACACTGCACGTTCTCTCTCACTGGAGACCCAGACCCAGAAGGGCAGACACTGCACGTTCTCTCTCACTGGAGACCCAGACCCAGAAGGGCAGACACTGCACGTTCTCTCTCACTGGAGACCCAGACCCAGAAGGGCAGACACTGCATGGTCTCTCTCACTGGAGACCCAGAAGGGCAGACACTGCACGTTCTCTCTCATTGGAGACCCAGAAGGGCAGACACTGCACGTTCTCTCTCATTGGAGACCCAGAAGGGCAGACACTGCATGGTCTCTCTCATTGGAGACCCAGAAGGGCAGACACTGCATGTTCTCTCTCATTGGAGACCCAGAAGGGCAGACACTGCACGTTCTCTCTCACTGGAGACCCAGACCCAGAAGGACAGACACTGCACGTTCTCTCTCACTGGAGACCCAGACCCAGAAGGACAGACACTGCACGTTCTCTCTCATTGGTGACTCCTAGCTCCAAATCTTCAGATGTGAGGACATGTCCTGGAGTAACTGAAGAAAGCAAGAAAGGAAAAAGGGACCAATGCTGGTGTGGGAGAGCAACTCAACAGAGGAATAGTTGGGTACAAGTGATCTGGTCAGGGAAATAGGGAAAAGGGGACTCTGGTTAGGGAAGGGAGTGAGATAAACACAGGAGAAGGGAGGAAGGTAAAATAACAGTAAGAATATCTGAAAAAGATAATAAGAAATCATACTATTAACCACTTACCTGAAAAACCACTATAATATTTGTAAGTCTGGTTGTAGAAATACTTACATAGCTTAAATAAGTGCTTGCTTTAGCAGCACATGTACTAAAATTGGATCAATACAGGGAAGATTAGCATGGCCCCTGTGCAAGGATGACATGCAAACATGTGAAGCATTCCATAGTTTTGTATAAAAAAGTTTAAATAAATAAAATTGAAAACTATCCCTCCAAGAACCCTAAACCAACTAACAAAAATTCCAGTACCAGACACAAGAAAGTCGTCTTTAGAGCTGTTTCGAGGGCTGTTCAAGAGACTCACAAAACATTTTAGGCCATTGCTGTTGTCCCCAGAGGCAGAAGATAAGTCCCTATTGCTGGAGACACATCATGCATTCAGGTGCAAGGACCAGATGTCCCAGAGCTGGAACTGACTTGAATGGCCCCGCTGAGGGCTAGCTTTCATGGGATCAGAGGTGCCAAAGGAGGAAGTAACCGACAGTCCTACCCAGCTATGACTCCCATAATCTACAACAGTGACCAGCTTATGATAACCCTAGGGGTGGTAATGGCACACATACCTTGGTGGTCACCAACGGCTCTCTAATTGGACCTATGACTTATTCAACAAGAGGGAGAACATGCCTGGGACTAGAAACCTAGCCAATAATTCAATTTTAATGAAGTCATGAATCTCAGAAGGAGAGCCTGTAACCACCACTTTACTAAACTGGCATGATCCCCAATTACACTCTAAATATTTGTCTTTTTACTCACATATAAGTGTAATCTTCACCCTTCATCAAGGAAGCTTCCCAGTGCAAGAGACAGAGACCACTCCAGAAAATTACAACCAATCTAAACGCAGAGCTGTGGAGCTCAATCCCAATGGATACATCTACTATACAACTCAGGGAACAGTGCAGAATAGGAGGTGTAAAGATTGTGAGAACCAGAGGATTAAGGGATCAAGAAATTTGCTGTGGTATTGTATTTCCTAGTAATGTCTGAAACTATACCCATAAAGTCTCATCAATATGACTACCCAAACATAAGCTGAACAGAGACAAAGAACAATAGATAAGGCAAAGTGGACAGGGTAAAGCCCAGGAGACCTCAACCCTAAACAAAGAACTACAGGCTACTGAGGAATGCTGAGATGGGAGAAATAGTCCTCCCTGTGGAAGAACACTAATTGGTTATCCAATACCAAACGGTCAGCCCTGAAAACACACATAAAAGTAACATTATGCAGTCTGATACAGGAATATATATGAATAAACATAAACACATATGCAACTATTAACAAAAGAAGAGGCCATGAGCTTGAGAGAGAGCAAGGAGGGGTACATGGGAGGATTTGGGGACAGGAGAGGGAAGGCAGAAATAATGTAATTATATGATAATCTCGGAAGGAAAAGAAAAAGTTCTTAAAAAGTAAATGTTAAGTCAGGCAGTGGTGGCATACACCTTTAATCCCAGCACTCACAAGGCGGGGGCAGATGGATCTCTCTGAGTTTGAGGCCAGCCTGGTCTAAGAAATGAGTTCAGGATAGTCAGTCCAGTTATACAGAGAAACTCTGTCTTGAACAACCAAAACCCAAACCAAAACAACAAAAACAAAAACATCAAACCCTAAATCAAAACAAAAAAATACATCTTAAAAATAATTTAAATTTTATTTATGTGTTTATTTTGTGTGTATGCCTTTACACCATGTGCATTCCTGGTTCCTATGGAGGTGGGAAATGAGTGTCAGATCCTCTGGAACTGGTTGTGAGTCTGCGTGTGGATGCTGGGAATTGAACCTGAGTCCTTTAGAGGAGCAGTCAGGGCTCCATGCCTCCAGCCTTCTATTTCTATTTCTATTTCTATTTCTATTTCTATTTCTATTTCTAACCATGTGTCCCTGGTCTAGTTCTTTGCCATAAGACACAGGAACCTGGATACTACAGCAGATTCCCCTGAGACATGCTGGAAGTTGCTCTGGGACTCAGATCTCTTGCCTGTAGTGATTGGGTGACTTTCCCCCCACCTATTCTTTTTTAAATTATGTTTTATCTATTTATTTTATGTGTGTACTATGAATCATATTTAGAGGTCAGAGGGAATTGATCACTGGGGACTGAACTCAGGCTATTAGGTTTGGTGGAAACTGCCTTTACTTACTGAGTCTTGTGTCCCAGTCATAGGGCCTCTTATCCACCAACCCAGGCAGCTCACCTGCACAGTTACTGTTGTGGGTTGCCACAGGGCTAGGGAAGCACAGGTACTTGTAGGAGCCAACAATGAGGAGGGAAGGGAGAAAGGAAAGAGGCAGTAGGAAGGGAAAGGGCTGGGTAAAGGAATCTGAGGCTGTAGGTAGAAGGTTTGGTGACCACTCACCAAGAAACTTTGCCATGCGGATGTCAGTGATGAACCCTGGCACTTAGCTCCACAGAGGAGCTGGGTGGAGAAAAACAGAACCCCAGACCATACCGCTGCCCACCCTGAGTGCTGCACCTCCACGCACCCACAGCCCAGCCCTCACCTGGCCTCCCACCTTCCTTTACTCTGTGTTGACTATCTCTGGGTTCAAGGCTGCCCCAAGTCTATGCAGGGTACTTCCCAGAACACAGGTGGGAGACTTCCCACGTGTTTTCCTTTGGAGAAAGCACCAGCCATGCTTATAACCCTTGTTAAAGAGGGGACCAGGGAGGTGGCTCAGCTGATGAAGTGCAGGCCTCTGCAGCACGAGGATCTGAGCTTAAATCACAGAGCCATGTATAAAAGCTGGGTTGGTGGTGCATGCTTGTTTCTAGCATCATGAGGGAGGCAGAGGCAGGCAAACCGCTGGGTTTTCCTGGTCAGCCACTCTGGCCAAAATAAACGAGGAGCTCTAAAAAACTAGAGTGGAGACTTGCCTGAAGAAGACACCCTGATGTCAACTTCTGGCGTCCACAAGCGCATGTACCAGTAAATACACCCACACCGGCACACACACACACACACACACACACACACACACACACCCCACACCCACACCCACACCCCATACACACCACAAGCACCACACACACCACATATACACCACACACATACACACACACCACACACACACCACACCACACACACATACATACACACATACCATACCACACACACACACTACATATACACCCACCACACACACACTAATATACATACCACACACACCACGTACACACATACCACACATACACACACACCGCACACACACACCACACACACACACACACACACCACACACACACACACACACACACACTCTTCAGTTACCTCAAGACTCTCATTCCAGCCCCCAACATTCCCGCAAGGAAGATTCTTGCATTTAAGCCCCCAATGTTCCTATGTGATGGTTAGTTTTATTACAACTTCATAAAAACCTGGATTAAACTGGGGAGAAAGTCTCAATGAAGGACTGCCTAGATCAAGGTGGCCTTTGAGCATGTTTCTGGGCATTGTCTTCACTGCCTTTCTTGATGTGGGAAGACCCAGTCTGGAACCAGGCTCCTCTGTCCCCCGGTTTGTGGGCTGTGTGGGCGGAGAAGGGGAGCTGCACACCAAGAATGCATGCTTTCCATCTTTAGCTACCAACCAAGACTTCCCTGCAGTCGTCAACTGAAATAAACTCACAACAAGCTCCTCTAAGCTGCTTTTTGTCAGGATATTTTACTGCTACAACAGAAATGAAACCAACACAACCGACATGTCTCAGTATGAGTCTTTGAGCTGCCAGAGAGGAGCCTCTTCCCTGGCCTTCCCTAGAGCTATCTTTAGAGTATGTCCCCCAGAAATTTCCTTGTTAGAAACCTAAGTCCTAAGGTTGGACGCTGATGATGTTTGGAGAAGGGGCTTAGGGGAAGTAAGCAGGACCAGGAGGGTGGGGCCTCAAGGTGGCATTGTGGCTTTCAAAGAAGAGAAAAGACACCCAAACTGGCACACTTGCTCTGCTGCACACTGTGACACCCTCTACCATACTGGGATGCAGTAAGATAGCCCCCCCCCCCCACCTCCAGATGCTGGTGCCTTTACACTGAGCTTCTAAGCCTTTTGCACTGCAAACTAAATAAACTTGTATTTGGGCTGGAGATGAAGTTCAGTGGTAGAGAGCTTGCCTACCACGAATAAAACCCTGGGTTCAGAGCCCAGCATCACAAAACAAAAAGAACCCCTAAATTAAAATCCAGATCAAAACCACTATTTTTTTCTTTTAAGGATTATTTTATTTTAAATTATGTGTATATGTCTGAGTCTATGAATGCAGGTGCCGGTGGTGGCCAGAAGAGGGAGCCAGATCCCCAGGCACCGAGTTCGAGGTAGCTGGGAGCCACCTGACAGGGGTGCTGGTAACCAAACTCGGGTCCTCTGGAAGGGCCGTGCATGCTTTTAACTGCTAACTCATCTCTCCAAGCCTGCCCTCCTACTGTTGATAAGAACTAGTCTCAACTATAACCTCACATTTAGTGCCACAACTTGAATGTGCAATGTCCCTCCACAGGCTCAGGTGTTTGAATACGTGGTCTCCAGCTGGTGGTGCTGCTTTGGGAGGCTGTGGAATATTTAAGAGGGGGGCTTAACTCAAGTAAGTGGGCCTTTGGGGGTGGGTGGATCTTTGGGGGCTGTGTCTGAACAAACAAACAAACAAAATCAAGGTAGAAGGCTTATAAAAAAGTGGCACCCCAAGTAGATCTTGGGCCCCCACAATCGGATACCCACACATGCATATACCGCATGAAGACACACCCACTTGTGTGGTACACACAGAGAATAAAGCAGATAATTAAAGGCTAGAAGCCTCAAACTCTACCATGTATCCCTCTGTACTGTGCTGGGAGGGGCCAGACTGAGAAAGTGGTTGGGGCACTCACAGTTGGCAGGGGTGGGACAGGCCACACAGGGTCTGTTCCAGGCCTGCCCCATGCTGTGGAGCAGCAACACATCCTCCGGGTCACACTGAAGTTCAGCGTGTTCCCACATGTTCCATGACAGTGCCGGAAACGCATGCTCTTTCTCGTGTCTGCAGCTGAAGCGGGAGTAAAGAACACGGGCCGCAGACTGGCGAGATGGTTCAGCTGGGAATGGCGCTTACCACCAAGCTTGACAACCTGAGCTCGAATCCTGGGCTCACACAGTTGAAGGAAAGAACTGATCCTGCAAGTTGTCCTCTGACCTCCACGTGTGTGCCGTAATGCCCACACAGCCCCCATTTCTCATGTAATAAGTAAATAATAGGTAAGGAGAAAAAGAAAAGATATGGGAACAGGTCCAAGCCAGAGTAAGAATGCAGATTGGAGAGGAGATTTATCCATGAATTTATGTTAACACTTTGGCTTAAGGTCTTTTCTCCAATCTCTTTAAGCCTTTGTTGACCAGTGCATGGCCTGGGAGGACTACCCACAATTACTCTGGGTTCCCAAGTCCTGGGGTATCATTTTGTCACATATAAGCACATCAAATATATGCAGATGTACTGTTTCTTCTTTCAAATATACTGCTCTCTGCACCTTCCAAGGTTCTGGGGGTCTTTGCAGTCCTTCCCATAGCAACCACTAGCCTTCCACCCCTCAAGCCCAAGTCATCACACTTCCTACCCACACAGTTGTTACCACTGCTGACCTGCAGGAACTCTGCAGGGCAGATACCGGTGTGATTGCCTAAACTGTAGCCTGGGCTGCAGGTGTCTGGGTGTGTGGAGCATTCACCGATATCTGCAGACGAGGGAAGGGTGGAAGAGGACACGTGAGAAATGTCAGAGATTGTCTGGGTGACTCCCTCAGGGTGTTCGCTACCATGTGAGAAATGTCAGAGGCCGTCTGGGTGACTCCCTCAGGGGGCTCCCTACCCCATGTGAGAAATGTCAGAGACTGTCTGGGTGACTCCCTCAGGGTGTTCGCTACCCCATGTGAGAAATGTCAGAGGCTGTCTGGGTGACTCCCTCAGGGTGTTCCCTACCCCATGTGAGAAATGTCAGAGCTCGTCTGGGTGACTCCCTCGGGGTGTTCGCTACCCCATGTGAGAAATGTCAGAGACTGTCTGGGTGACTCCCTCGGGGTGTTCCCTACCCCATGTGAGAAATGTCAGAGACTGTCTGGGTGACTCCCTCAGGGTGTTCCCTACCCCATGTGAGAAATGTCAGAGACTGTCTGGGTGACTCCCTCGGGGTGTTCCCTACCCCATGTGAGAAATGTCAGAGTCTGTCTGGGTGACTCCCCAGGGGGTTCCTTACCCTAGGCCGACTGAAGACACTTTATTGTCTTCACTTCTATTTGTGAAATAGAAAATATAAAAGACTTCTATTTGGTTTCACTAGTTTAAAATCATACAGATATTTGGGCCAGGAAGGTGGCGATAGTTGCACACACATGAGGATCTGAGTCTGCATCCCCAGATCCCACATAGCTCTGGTAGCTATCCTGGAGCACACAGAGCAAACAGACCCTGTCTTAGATAAGGAGGAAGCAAAGACTGACCCAAGGCTGTCCTCTGGCTGTCACGTGCACATTGTGGCATGAGTGCCCACACTGACACTCCCTATGATGGTTTTGTTTGTTTGTTTCTTGGTCACGATATCCTATCTCAGCAACAGAAACTAGGGCTGACGCTAAGAGACAATACGAAAAAGACCAAGAGCAATGAAAACGTGAAGTGGGGCCATCACTTCCAACCCTACAGAAGCTAAGGAATCAGGGCCATCACTTCCAACCCTACAGAAGCTAAGGAATCAGGGCCATTACTTCCAACCATACAGAAACTCAGAAACCATAAGACTATAGAATGGATAATTGCATGCTGCCCCTAAATCAGGTTGATAAGAGGACATGAATACATTTCTAGAAGAGGAGCTGGACACATGGCTCAGTGGTTAAGAGCCTGTGCTGTTCTTGGAGATCATTCACTGAGCCAGCACCAGGGTATATGATGCCCTCTTCTGGCCTCCATGAGAACTGCATTTGTAAACACAAAATTAAAGTCTTTAGGTTTTACACACACACACACCACACACACACACACTCACTCACATGCACACGTACACATGCACGTACATGCACACACACACACACATGCATGCACATCAATAGATGGAATCCAACAGTATATTGTGGACATGGTACGCCATGACAGTCATGGTTGGTATTAATGCCACACATTAGAAGCACATGAGTAGGAAGCCTCACCGGAAGGATTGTCCCAATTGCCTTAATTGATGTGGGAAGACCTACTCAAAATGTGGACGGCACCTTCTGGGCACATCCCTGATAGAAAGGGTGTGGCAGGAGGAAGATAACTCGCCTATTGCTCACCTGACCTTTCTTCTTGCCTCTGAGTTGATTTATCCTGTTGCTGCAGCTTAGGATTCTTTATCTGATAGTAAAACCAGTATTGCCAGGTTTCCATACTAAGAACTGATGGCCCTTCAAGAACTTTCAAGGTTTTTAGCTCCCAACTGAGACTAGTGAGGCATCCAGTACCATGGACGGAGCAACTACCAGGTTGTTGGCCTCTCTAGTGTGACCCAGCCGCTGTGAGACTATTTCAATTACTGAGGTACCAGCCACAAGGATCAAGCAACTACTGGTAATATCTCAATATAAGCTGATATCAGGTATAAATCTATCCATTTCTATCTATCTATCTATCTATCTATCTATCTATCTATCTATCTATCTTCAACCATCTATTTATCCATCCATCCACCCACCCATCCATCCATCCATCCATCCATCCATCCATCCATCCAGTTGTCTAGGCGGCTGGGTGGCTGTGGCCTGTTGACTATATTAAAGAGCCCAGGCTTCAGTTTTAGAATGGTCAGGCTCAGGCTTACCCACACCACCTAGAAGTCACTTAATCCTCTTGAGCCTTAGTTTCTACATCTAAAATGTGGGATCATAATAGAAAACCCTTCCTTATGGGGACACTGTAGTAGATAGATATTAATTTAGGATCTCCAGCACAGTGGTAGCCCACAGCCCTGGCCCGGAGTCAGTGTTGGGCACTACTACATGCTCAATCAAGGACAATAGAGAGACATGTGAAGTGTATTTGAAGCCAAGGTGAGACCATTCCTTCTCATGACCTTTTCACACAGTTAGTCATGGACCTTGGTCATCTTTGGCTCAAGAGAGGAATATCAAGGTTGCTGTGAAGCTATGTTATTTACAAAGGAGTAGAAGGAAGAAGGAAGGGGACTGGACAGGATGGAAGGCGGGGCATTCAGTTAGCCTTGCATCCCTGACCTTAGAGAGCTTGGCAGAGCATCATGGCAGGGATGGAGAGGAAGTGCCCGGCCTAGCCCGGGCAGAGTCCACACTCACCCTCACAGGTGCGGGTATCTTCACTGAGGCTGTATCCAGGAGGACACTCACATTGGAAGGTACCGAAGGCGTTGGTGCAGTTGCCTCCCTGGCACAGACTGGGTAGCTCCTGGCACTCATTGATGTCTGTCAGGAATGGAGGAAGCTGAGTAGGAGAGCTAAATCCAGCAGAGGACTTGAGGGATCCCCACAGGCTGCTTGGGATCTTTATGGGCTCTTTAAAGTATTCCCCCAATAGTTATTTCCATGACTGTTGGGTATTTAGAGGATCTATTTCAATGGCTGGATACTTGAGTCAGTGCTGGCCTGAGCCCAACTCCTTTAATTCCACCTTAATTTCATCTCCTCATGCACGATAGTTTCCTCAGGCTAGAATATCTTTTCTAACATCACCATTCCCCAAGACTGATGGCTGGATATAAAGTAGTGACTGACGGAAGGATTGATTCTTGGATATGAAAAGAGTGACTGGGTGAGTGTGCAAGTAGGCCAATGGATGAGAAGATCATATGTGGATGAATGGAAGGATGGGTAGAGAGGCAAGTAGTTAGATGAATAAATAAGAATAGAGGATAGGCAGATGATATTGGTAGATGGAAGACGGGTCAATGAAGTACATGGAAAGTGGATGTTAACTTGGAGATGGAGGGATTGATGCTGCATGGATGAATAGATAGGTAAGAAATGGATAGATGAATGGTTGGATGGGGGTAGATGGCAGATGGATGAATGGATGGATGGGTAGATGGATAAATGGGGGTAACTGAATGAGCAGATGGTGTGGTGATCTGAATGAGAATGGACTGGACCCTCTATGTTGAATACTTGGTTCCCAGTTGGTTGAAATGTTTGGGAAGGATTAGAATGTGTGGCCTTGTTGGAGGAGGTTATGCCTGCCTGCTGCTGTGCTCCCTGCCATGATGGTAATGGGCTCTAACCTCTGAATTGTAAGATTTAAACAATCTCTTTCTTCTATAGATTGCCTTAGTCATGGTATTCTATCACAGTAGGAAAGTAACTAAGGCAGATGGTGACAGAGCATGGGTGAACGATATGGGTGGTTAAGTGGATGGGTGAGTGGATGGATAGGATGAGGATGAATGGAGTATATGGGTGGGTGGGAAATGGGATGGTTTGATGGATGATGAATGGATGGATGACCGGATGGATGAATGGGTATAGATAGATGGAGGATGGATGGATAGATAAAGGAATAGATGGGTATGTGGGTAGGTATCCATGGGTAGATAGGTGAATGAAGGCTGGCTGGCTAATTGACAGGTTGTCTGAAAGATTGGGTGGTTGGATGGATGGAAGAATTGATGGATGGATAAGTGGATAGATGGAAAGCTCAATTAATAAACAACTGACAGAAGAAATGACAGAACAGATTAAAATTTCCATGCATAATTTGGTTCTGCAACAAAGCCTCCAAGTAAGAGAACATATTTCCCCAGGATTCCCCCCCATACACTTGGCAATGTGCTAATGACAGAAAGACCATGCTAATGACAGAAAGACCCATCAGTGCGTAGCTGGATCAATAGTCTGTCAGGAACTCACCTTCCAGAATCAAAGTGATGGGATTTGGTCGGAAACCCTTACCACCGGGGCACAGGGTCTTATACTCTGCTGCAAGGGAAACAGATTTACATGAGGAACTATGAAGAGAGGCACTTGGGTAAAACCTAGTGGATGGGAGCGGGCCCCTTGAAAAAGATGCAACATGGGTCCCCCTTCCTTTGCTTTGCTGAACCAACCATGATTCATATCCTCAGCTTTGTGGGGCTGCCTAGTGATTCAGTATACTCTAGTGTTGGGGTATATGTATAAACATCTGTTCCCATCCAGAGCATGGATAGTGGATCCCGAGGGATCCTGGTCCTACTGCACCTCACTCTTTCCACTTTACTCATCCTCCAAGCCCGTACCTTACATGCAGTTCCCCGGATCCCTAGTCCCTAGCACAGGCATATAGGAACTCATTGTTTGCTGACTGATTGAGCGATGGATTGAATACAAACACAGAGAGAATTTATAGAAAGCAAAATTGGAGAGAGGCCTGGCCTTTGAACTGTCAAGGGCATGCTTTGTGACTGAAGATCCTTTTCCTTCCTGGTTCTACTTCCTTGTCCTCCAAAGCCTTCTGCAGGCAGAGATAACCTGCAAACTTCTGAGTCTCTGGCTCAGGCTCACTGTCCTGCAGGGACTCACAGGTGTTGCCTGCTGGACACAGCTTGCAGGGGTTTCCCCAGGCCCGACCCAGGGAACAACAACAAGACGCTCTGCTGACACCAACTCCAATCTCTGCACTACAGGAAATGCCACCGTCATCTTGGTCCTGCACATCCAGGAAACAGATCACGGTCTGGGTATCTGCACAGGCAAAAATGGGTGGTTAGCACATGAAGAAACTATGTATTTTTCTGTGTTACCATGAACTCCATGACTTCCTGGTTGCATGTGTGTGTGTTCCTGAGTGTGTAACTGTGGCCTCTCTGTTTTGTGTGTCTGTATGTGTGTAACTGTGAGTGAGTTTGTATGTACCATGTGCTGTGTGCATAAATGTGTGTAATTACCATCTCTGACTGTAACTGTATATCTTTGTATGACTTTGTGTATTTATGTGTCTAGTTGTGTCTGTAACTGTGAATTTGTGCATACCATGTGATATGTGTAACTATGTTTTTCTGTATGTAACTTTATATTGTGTTAGTGTGTTTCTCTGCATGTAACTTGCCTTTGTCTATAACTGTATTGTGTATAACTTTTCTGTATATGTGTACATTTGTGAATAGTTATAATTATAGTTTTTCTTAGTTATGATAAAAGATAAAGTAGATATAGATATTGTAACCATAATTCTTGCATAATATCTTTTTGTTATATGTAATTTTACTATGTTAAAGTTAAAATCTTTCTTTTTATTTAAATAGAAAAGGGGAAATAATGAGGGAAGTCCTTTTGTCTATGTGTCGCCTTTATTGGTTAATGAATAAAGAAACTGTCTTGGACCTGCACAGGGCAGAATAGAGGTAGGCGGGAAAAAATAAACTGAATTCTGGGAGAAAGAAGGCAGAGTCAGGAGATGCCATGTAGCTGCCAGAGGGAAAAGACGCAAGTTGCCAGTTAAAACCTTGCTGGTAGACCACAATCCTCATGATAAAGTATAAACTAATAGAAATGGGTTAAATTAAGATATAAGAGCTAGCCAATAAGAAGCTAGAGCTAATAGACCCAGCAGTGATTTAATTAATACAGTTTCTGTGTGGTTATTTCAGGGCTGAGCAGCCAGGAACAGTCTCCTACAACATGGTACCAGATTTCTAGGTGTATTACTGACTGTCTCTGTCTGTCTGTGTTTGAGCCAGGTTTTTCTTTGTGTAACTTGACCCCAACTGTTACTGTGTTACTATGCATCTGTGTGTTGCAAATCTGTGTGTATGTTTCTCTGTGTCTTTGTATACGTGCGTGTCATTTGTTTCTCACCACAGGTCTCTGTGTGATTGTGTGTCTATGTATTATTATGTATCTCTGTCTTACAATAGTCTCTCTGTATGTCTATGGATCTGTAGTTAAGGGTTTTTCTGTGTGCAATTTGATCTTGTATGTTAACTGCATGTATATGTATGTATGCAAATGGTATCTTTGACTATATTATATATATCCTTACATGTAACTGTATGTGCTTATGTATAGAATTGTGCTTCTTTGTGTGTAATGGTTGTCTCTGTATCTACCTGTGTCTGTGTAACTGTGAGTTTATATATATATCATGTGTAACTTTACTGTAACTGTGTATATATGTATAGATGTTGTCTCTGACTGTAATTATATGTGTGTGTAATTGTGTGTGCCTCTGTATATGCAGTTGCTGTCTCTCTATGTAACTGTGTCTGCACGCAGTTGTGTTTTTTTGTGGGTAACTGTAGTCTTCTAAGAAACTACATGTAATGTGTGTCTAAACCTTGTCTCTGTAAGTGTGTCTCTATGGTAATTGTGTGTGCCTCAGTGGTTTTCTCTGGGTGTAACCATGCTGTGTATAATTGCATGTCTCTGTGTAGTTGTCTGTCTTACCCTATGTAGTTCTTTGTATGTAACTATGTTTGCTGTTGTCCTTGACTAGAACCATGTATTTCTATGTGTAACAACTGTGTATGCCTCCATATATGCCTGCATGTTTGTATGTAGTGGTTGAATATATTCCTGAATGGGCAGGGAAGGTATGCACGTGTGTAAAATTGTGAGTGCATGTGACCATGTGTGTCTGGTCCAGAAGGCAGTATCACAACAGATGACTTCTCAGCCCACACTTGTCCTGCATGTTGGGAGCAGGAAAATCTACACAAGTTGACATCCAAGGTGACCCAGGCCATAGCCCTGCCAGTAATACCGACTCCTGAGTTCCCCAGCTGCTGCCAGGTGTGTACTCACCAACACAGCCGGTCCCACTGCGGGTAAGCTGAAAGTCCTGGGGGCAGTTGCAGAGGTAGCTGCCAGGGGTGTTAACACACAGGCCATTGATGCAGTTCACAGGATTTGCACACTCGTCGACATCTGTGAGGCACACACACCATCATCTGCTAAGAGACCTCACTGTACACCATCCCTCCCTTTCTCCTGAGTGGCCGTAGATTTCAATGGGCCCACTCAGGTGCTGGAGTATGAATCTTTGTTGTTCCCTTGGATGGAGCCAAAGAGGACATGGCCTCAAGAGTCTGCCTTGGCCATTCAGCAATCTCCCTTCCTCTGCTCAGTTCCATTTGGCCTAGGTTTATCCCCCTTTACACTCTTCATTCCTGGGTTTCCCAAGCCAACATATGAAACTAAGATGAGAAAACACCTTTGATTGAGGTGTTGGAAAACCACGCTGAAGGCCAAACGTGGCCAGTGTTTATTTGTATCAATAAAGTTTTATTGACACATGACTAAGCCCATATATTTACATATCATCTGCAGGAAAGCTAGTGGTGGCAAAAGACACCTAGAAAGAATGCAGAAAAATTTCACCACCTGTTATTAAAGACACTGGGGTAGGGGGCCATTTAGCAGATGTGGTGCAGAGGGCCACTGCATTTGCTCAGGAGATGATGAGAGGGCAATTGTGATGGTCACTTCTAATAACCAACTGAACACAACCTAGAATAACATGGGAAGAGAGTTTCAGTGAGAGACTGTCTCCATTGGATTGGCCTGGGACATGTCTGTGGGAGTTGTATTAGTTAAATTAACTGATGTGGGAAGATGAAGTTGCACCATTCCTAAGCACTCTTAGAGGGGCAGAGAAATGAAGCTTCTTTGCATAAGCATAGAAGCAAGCATGCATGAATTTATTTTCCACACATTTATTCTCTCTCTGCTCTTTGATGTGAATGTGATATGATTTGCTGTCTCAAGATCCTGCTGCTATGGTTTGCCCACAGTGGTAGACTTGGGGGTGGAAACTGACTTCTTTCCTTTCTCTCCTAAGTTGTTTGCTTTCAGGATACTTTATCAACCAACAGAAATGAAACTACACAGCAATGATCACAATGATTAAAAACAGGAAGTGGGGGTGGAAAGATGGCTCAGTAGTAGAGAGTATTTGTTGCTATTGCAAAGGACCTAAGTTCTGTTTCCAGCACCCACATGGTGGCTCACAACCGTCTGTAATTCCAGTTCCAGGGGAGTCCCTCTTCTGTTCTCCATGGGCACCTGGCATACATGTGGTGTACTTACACACATTCAGGGAAAGCTCTCATACATATAAAATAATAAATCTAAAAATAAAATTTTAAAATAAAGGAGTGATGAGGGCTGAAGAAGCTGCCTATGTGGGTAAGAACACTTGTTGTACAAGCACAAAGGCCTGGGTTCAAATTCTCAGCACCAATGTAAAAAGCTTGAATGTTCTCCTGCAACACTAGGGCTAATAGTGGAGACAGGAGGATTGCTCCAGCTTTCTGGCTGTCAGCTTTGCTCCAGGATCAGCTCCAGAGCCTGACTCAGGGGGATAAGGTGGGGCAGGATAGAGCAGGATGCCTGACATCCTCCTCTGGACTCATACATTTTTACCCACTTGTATCCCAGACACATATACATAGGTACATACCCCTAAATACACACATATGCACAAAAGGGGGTAGCGGAAACTATTTTAGAAGAGAAGTCAAGGTGGGTGTAGGGGGGACATGGCTTGCTCCCCAGCCGGGGTGACTCCATACCTGTGCAGTTGCTTCCAGTGTTGTCCAGTTCATAGCCACCCTCACAGATGCAGCGGAACATTCCAGGCAGGTTTTCACAGTTCCCGAACATGCACAGGTTCCCAAGAGCACACTCGTCCACATCTGTAGGGACCTCATTTCAGCCTACCATGTTTGATCGTATGCTCTGGAAACTAGCCCACTGTATACACCCACTGGCTTGGACAGGGCTAGGCTGAGACTTACCCCAGCAAGCTCGCTGGTTCTTGGTAGGGTTGAAGCCTATATCACATTCACAGTGGTACCCGCCAGCTACATTGAGGCACTGTCCATTATCACAGAGGCCCACATTCTCCATGCATTCATCCTTGTCTGAGAGAGCACAGGCCTGAGAACCAACTGGGTTAGGACCCACATTGAATGGGCAGGAAGTGCCTTGGATTTAACCATTTACTCTCGTCCAGAATCTCAGGTGAGAACCCCGGGAGCTCAGATGCTAACTCTGAATAGGCAGATAACCAAGATGGGGGATTCGGAGCGAAAAGGGGACCCCTGACATGAAGAGTCCAGTTGGATGCACACAGAGTCACAGTCAAGGAAGCAAGAAGAGGATTCAATTGACTACACTGGTGTAGATCATAAGGAAAAGCTAATAATGAAAGAATTGCGGAGCAAAAAGCCTGCGGAGATAGCTCAGCTGGTAAATTCTTGCTACACCAACATACGAATCAGAATTTGACCTCCAGCACCCGGGTGGAAAAAGCCAGGTGTGGTGGCACAAATGTGTGATCCATTCTGGGGAGATGGAGATCCCTGAATCCCTGGAGATCACTGGCCAACCAATATAGCTTAATTGGCGAGTCCTAGGGGTCCCAACCAGAAAAAATGCCTCCAAACAAAGCAAAAAAAAAAACACAAAACAAACGAACAACAATAATAACAACAACAACCCAACCCAAACCAACCAATAGACCAGCCAAACGAAAACCCATAACTAACCACCATCCCAAGGTGATTGTCTCCTGAGGAAGGAACTTGAAGTTAACCTCTGGCCTCCACATGTACTCACATATATGTGTACCTGCACATGTGTGCATCCTCCTACACATCTGTGCACACACACAAGGTAAAAACAAGAATTTTTTAAAAATCAGAAAAAATGTGGTAACCAAAAGAGAGGACAGGTGGGCATGCAGAGAGTGGCTGTGTGAGCTAAGGACGTAGACCCTCTAGTACCCATGGGGCAGGGGAGGACAACTTTGGCACCATGGTTGTCCCATTCAGGCCCTGCTCTCCACCTCACCTTCACAGAATAAGCCATCTCCAACAAATCCTGGTTGGCATGTGCAGTGGTAGGAGCCCAGGGTATTGAGGCAGTCAGCTTCCGGAGCACAACGATGTTGCTTGATCGCGCATTCATCCAGGTCTGCAGCAGACAGAGTCGGGATCCCCTGGTATGGACTGAGGCTGTGGGGAGGCTGACTCTCCACTCCGAGACCCACATGGTTCCCACATACCGTCTCCTAGTCTCCAGCCGTCACCCTGCCTTGCCTTCCATCGACCTCTTCACCTTTCAGCGATGTTCTGCCCCTAGGTACTCACCGTGGCATTTGAAGCCATCCCCAGTCCAGCCTGGGTGGCATCTACAGAAGAAACTCCCAGGGATGTTGAGACAGGAGGCATGCCTGTCACAGTTGTGTCTTTTAAACTCACATTCGTCCACATCTGAGGGGAGAGGGAACAGTCACAGCAGGGAAGACTCAGAGAGGCATTGACAGAAAAACAGATGGAAGACTGGCCTTCCCAAGGACCTTCGGTTTTCTCCTACAGCCCAAGAAAGAAGCCTCAAGGCCACCGGATCTGACTTGCAGTGGCCCTCAGAAATGATTGGAAATGTCAGGCAGCATGAAAGACTCGTGTAGGCATTAAGTGCAATTATACCAAGATTCCAGGCGTTCCAATTCTGAATCAGAGTGAGCCACTGTTTACTAAATAAACATTTTTCTATATAATTCCCCACTTTGACTTACATGAACATATTTTATTTTTCATCCACCAATCAATTCATTTTCTAAGGTTAGTTACCTATCATCTGTCTGTCATCCATCCTTCATTTTTTTAGGTATCTATTTATCTGTCTGTCTATCATCTTTCATCCATCGCTTTTTAATAAAGGTTATATATATCATCCATCCACCTATTTCAATCTGTATGTCTGTCTTCAGAAAGCCTGGCTATTGAACTCAGGGATTTGTACACTCCAAGCAGGGTCTCTAGCAGAGCCATACCCAAGCCCATTATTTTGTTGTTTTGAGACAGACATGGTTTCACTATGTAGAACACACACACACACACACACACACACACACACACACACACACGAGAGAGAGAGAGAGAGAGGGAGAGAGAGAGAGAGAGAGAGAGAGAGAGAGAGAGAGAGAGAGAGAGAGAGAGAATATTGTGACCTCTCACATCTATGAAGGTGACTTTAGTTAAAGATGATCTTTGGAGATGCCACTAAGTTACAGTGTTATCATGGTTTGTTTTGCATCCTGGTTCAATCAGCTCTTCTAAGAGGGAATTTGGGCACAGACAGACAGAGAAGAATACCAGGCAAATACCAGGCAAATATGAAGGCAGCTGTGGGTGTAATGTTCTTATGAATCAAATCCTACCACAGTCTGCCAACAATAAGCAGAAGTTAGAGAGATGCCTAGGGCAGGTCCTTTCTCTGTACCAAGAAGAAACCTACCCACCCATCATCCCCTGATTCCAGCCTTCTAGCTGTCATTCTGGATCGAGAAAATATCCTGGGGTTTAAAGTTTGATCTGAGATGTGAATTCTCTAACTGGTTAGATGTTTAAATACTAATCCATGTATCATGCGAAAACCATCTGGCTTGCTTGCTTTGGGAATGCTGCTCTCTCCTTTGGGGTTCCCTCCATTGAGCTCTTTAAGAGGCTCCCAGGGTGCTTTATTGTCAAGAGGTTTCATTAGTAGAAACGGTAAGAATGAGTCTCGTTGCCTTCTATCCTAAGGCATGGAGACAGTGCTAATGATCTTCAAGCTGGCTCTTTGGATCTCTCTGGCTCCAGCTGGCTGACTTTTCACTCACCAGAGCAGCCTGGAGCTCCCTTCCTGATGGCATAGCCCAGCTGGCAATGACAGGTAAAGGATCCTTTTGTGTTCTCACAGTTCCCATGGAGACAGAGGTGGGGATTCATGTCACACTCATTCACATCTGTGGTGAGGACAGGGTCTGGGTTATGTGGGTAGGGTGATGGCAGAGGAATAGGGCCAGGGCTAGGGCAGGGAGGCAGGAGAGTAGTTGCCACACAGCAGAATCTCCTACTAGGCTGTGTGGGTGTCTGCAAAGAAAAGTGTGATGGTTAGTTTTGATGTCAACTTGTCACAACCTAGCATTACCTAGGAAGACATCCTCAGGGAAGGACTGTCTACACTGGGTTGGCTTGTGTAGGGGAAGCCCAGCCAATCACCTTGCTTCAAGGGTGGGATCCCCTGAGGTTATTTTTTACTTATAAAGATTGGGGGGGGGGCGCGCTCCCCGTGGTTCCTTATGTTTTCCTGTTCTCCGCGGGAACCTCGTCCCCTTATTAAAGCTGAATATTTTATAATAAATTTTGTCTGCCGTTCTTTTACGCCGTAACAGGCCTGTGAGCATATCTGTAGGGGACTGTTGTAAGTTTACTAATGTGGAAAGACCCAGATCACTGTGGGTGGTCCTGAACTAGGGAAGAGTGGAGACATGGAGCTGAGTCAGGCAGCACGTGAGCATGCAGGTATTCACGTCTCCCAGCTGTTAACTATGGATGTGACATGACCACCCTGTGTCTGAAGTTCCTGCCTTGACCTCCCACACAGACAGATGAATTCCAACATGAAATTATAAGCTACAATAGACTCCTTTAACCCTTACATTGATTTTTGTTGGGGTTTTTTTTTATCACAGCAACAGAAACAAATTACTAACACAGGTTGAGCGCTCCCTCTAGGACCAGCATTAGATAGTGAGTCAGGCTGATCCAAGGTTTTCTCAAATGCCCCAATGAAAGGACAAACGGGACCTAGCTCTGTGTCCTTGCCCAGTGGCAGACTTGCCAAGGTTCAGTCTGGGTCTAGGGTTAACACCTCAAAAGAGTGAAGGTTTTAGTTCCTGGAAACTTGACTTTTTCCTCTGAAGATACTGTAGTTACCAGTCCCAAGGCTGCTGTGTGTTCAGATTGTGATGAAGTTGAGATCTACTGTGTTCCCTTTGTGTAACATGGCTTGATTAGCTTCATGCAATGAAGATCCCATTGTATGATGCTCCCTTTGTGTAACATGGCTTGATTAGTTTCACGCTGACTTCATCCCATTGTATGATGGCTTTGTGCTGACTCTGTTCCATCGCCTGCCTTGAAAACTATATATAAGATGTTGTCCTTCCTAATAAACTTGATTGGTATGAGACATAGCTAGTATAAGACCTCTTGGTCCTAAACTTTCTTGTTGTCTTTATCTTCTGGTCCCCTGGTCTTCTCCCTCAGGCTACTGTCACTGAAGAACGACCTGCTGGCTCAGGTCAGGGTATTTATAAGTCTTCTATGAGCATTTCACAGTGCATTTTTCATGGAACACAACTTACATGTGTTCCCCAAAGTAATACATGTTCAAATATATGTAACAAGGGCTGCATTTGACCAAGATATCCAGGTTTTCCTCTCTGGTCCTCACAGCCTAAGCAGAGGAAAGAGGCCCCACACACTCAGCTGCCTTTCACAAAGCTAGCCAGGTTTGTCAATGCGTTTATGCTAACTTATATTTGGATGGTGTGCTGGGGTGTCTAACCCTTGTCTTATAGACTACATGTAGGATAGTTATGAGTGTGGCCCCAAATAAAATTATAAACTTACTTAAAACTCTTAGAGAACTGGCTTGAAAAGTTCTGGGGGTGACTAACGGAATTGCATGGTTCTGGAGTTTGAACTTCATAGGTGATGTCCTGTCATGTTAAAAAGCAGGACATGCTTTTGGGTAGAAGTGTTGCCTCAATTGTATTTCTCATTAGCACCTTCTGAAAGATATTCTCTGACATTCCTCCTAGCTGAAACTCTCAGGATCTACTGGGTTAGAAAGCCTTTGGTGGGCTTGTTACCACCGGGGACTTGTCTGCTCTAGCTCAGCTCTGCCCTGACAAGGCGCCCAGTATGCGTCTACTCCCCAGGAGGAAGAACTGCCTGTGGCCTGGTGAAGACGGATTTGTGCTATCCAAAGAGCTTTGGGGAGGTCTTCAAACAGAGATCAGCACACAGTTATGTTCTGAACAATGCTCAACACCTTTAGTTAAACCAACCAACCAACCAACCAACCAACCAACCACCCACCCACCCTTTGCCTGTAGTTATTAGTGCATAGCCTGTGGAACAAGCATAGGTCTCTGATAGGTGTTGGGCGTATGGTGAATGTAAAATGCGGAGGGGAATAAAAAAGTTGGGGGCAGGTCTCTGTTTCTATGACAGGATCACACAGGCTATGGAGAGGTGTGTTCAGGTGTGTCCCTAACCACCAGCCCCCGCTGCTTACCTACACAAATCTTCATGTCCGGTGAGACTGAGAAGCCATCATAGCAAATGCAATGGTAAGATCCCGGCACATTGGTACACTGGCCTTCTCCACAGATGCCTAGGTTGTCTTCACATTCATCCACATCTTGAGAAGCAAGGATAGGGGATGGGTTGAAGGGGGACAGGGACATAGGAAGAGTTCAGGATCCTTCCCAGGGCTTGGATATTTGGGATCTGGCTGATCCTGCCAGGCTCTGTGTGAGGTTGCTGTCTAGCCTAGGCCTTCTCTGGTGCTCACATCCCAAGCAGAGGGCATAGGACACACTCACTACCCTGTGCACGCCCTCCTATTGGGCATCCTGCCAAAAGCTGCACTGGAAGCTTCCCTTCCCATTTGTGCACTGCACTTCACAGCCTCTATTCCGGACTTGGTATTTATTGATGTCTGCAGGGGCAGACAAGAGGGGAACCAGGTTGGTGAGCTTGGGCTGGATTAGGGGCAGGAAGTCAGAGGAGTTTGGAAATAAGGCTGGGGAGAATTGCAGAGAGCATCGTAGAGATGGCATAGTCTCACCCACGCAGCCCTGGCCGTCAGGAGTGCTCTGGAAACCTGTGTGGCAGGAGCAATGGAAAGCACCGATGACGTTGATGCACTGGCCATGGGGACAGGGGCTGTCACTCGTGGTGCATTCATCAATGTCTGGTGGGAGGAACACATATGGCTGGTGACAGAGTTTCAGGTGAAAGAGCAGCCTTACTGTCCCTCATCCCCTATCCGCCATCACATGCATCCCAGTGAGCTCACTCTGGCTGCTTGCACCAGCATCCCACCGTTTGATTGCCTGTCTGCTCACAAATATATCTTTTAATCATGCGCAACTCAACGTCATGCACGTTTGTAGACACATGCATTTGCCTGAAGAAACATGCTCACACCTAGAGGCATGATAGAAACACACCTTATATGCACACACTCATCCTTGTGCAAATATGAACCCACACCCAAACATACTCAGATACACTCATACTGTGTGTGCTTACATAAATGAACACAGAAACACAGCCTTATATTTACTCATATCGTAAGCTCTTGTGATTGAACATGGTCCCAGGCTCGTGCTATTTGAGATGGCTGTGGAACCGTTAGAAGGTGAGCCTCACTGGGAGAAGTGGGTCATTGTGGACCAGTTTTGACATTTTGTAACTCAGCTGCACTTCATAAATACTTTGCTTCCTGACTATGGATACAATGTGGCTAATTGCTCCTGTAGCCATGGCTTCCCTGCCAGGCTGGACTGCACTCCTTCAGACCACGGGACCACAGTCTTGGTCACAGAAAGGAGAGTCTCCAACATGAATGCTTCTCCCTTGTACCAACATGAATCTGTACCTCATCCTCACATATACTCTTATAGGTACACACACACACACACACACACACACACACACACACCAATGTCCATTCACATGCAAATACATAGACCTGCTCATCACTTATACATTCACATCCAAATATACACTTCTGTCCTCTGATAGGCTCATCTATATGCACACATACTCAAATGCAAAAATTTGCCATTGCACATCCACACACACCTGCACATAGATTCACAAACACACTTGCTTTTGCACAGATACAGCTTCATCGATATTCACATGGCTGCGTTCACAGATACACTTCCCATTTGTATTTGTTTCTTTCCTCATTACTGTGACAAAATGTCTGAGAAAAGCAACTCAAGGGAGAAGCATTTACTTAGGCTCACAGTTTGATACAGTCCATCACGTAGGGTAGTCATGGTGATGGGAGCATAAGGCAGCTGGTCAACTGCATCCAACAGGAAACAGAGCAGGACGAACACAGCACTCAGCTCCCTTCTCCTTTTTAGTCAGACCAGAACCCCAGCCCATGGGATAGATAATGCCACCTACATTCAGGTCGAGCATCCCCCACCTCCATTAACTTAACGTAGGAACTTGAACTCCCCCACAGACATGCTGGAGCTTTGTCTCCTAGGTGATTTTAGATCCTGTCAGGTGGACAATATGAACCACCTCACTCTCTTGCACACACGAGACACAACTATACAAGCCACTACTCATGCACATATGTTGACACACGCGCACACTTTTCCATTTCACACTCACACACCCACACACAATCTTGTGGATGCAAACACACACACACAGAGGTTGATCTTCAGAGACACATGCATACACTTCATCTCACATTTTTACTGTGCATTTGGATAGACACACAGATGTGAGCACGTGCCAGACCCTGCCCCTCTTTCATACCTTGCTGCAAGCTCACCTTCACAGGCAGTGCCTTGGGCCTTCAGCTCACGTCCAGGGGGACAGTGACACTCATAGCTCCCTTCCGTGTTGATGCAGGTGCCTCTCTGGCAGAGCAGTGGGTCTCTAGCACATTCGTCTACATCTGGACACGTGGAAAGACAGCAGGATGATGCTGACCCGAGAATGGGTGGTTAGGGAAGCTTCTCTGTGTGGCATCCCTTCAGCACCCGTTTGCAGTCCAGCCAAACCTATCTTTCTACCTCTCACACCCACCCCGGGGCTTTTGCATGTGTCCTCTGGCCTCCATGTCATTTCTCAGAATTTCCCTAAACCCTTAGGTGCACCCCAGATCCTTCACACATGCTGTTCCTCCAGCCACTGTGGCGTGCGTGTGGAGGTCACAGTGGACAATTGTGGCAGCTTCTTTTCCCCTTGTATGATGTGGGTACCATGGATCAAACTCAGATTGTTATGCTTGGCCTCATGCACCTTTAACCACTGGTCCATCCCACTCATCCCCATCTCTCAGCCACTTCCTGGGCTCTCCACTTCAGTGACTCTCAGTGTCCTCAGCCACCTTTCCGACCTCACAGAATAGGTGTGTCCCCTGGGTCCTTATTCCCATCAGACCACATAAGAATTTTGCTTTCTTGGGAAAGGCTCTTTAGCTAGTTCTTTGAGAGTTTGAACACACTTTGATCTTCCCTTACTCTTACTCCCACTTACAGTCCCCTTCCTTACTTCACCCAACTTTGTGTCCTTTTTTTTTAACCCTTCAAGACCAACTTCATTTGTCTTCCCATGGAGTTATGAAGCCCTTTGTGCTTAAACTCTCTGCATTACCCCAATCCAGTGAATGCGTGTGACATGTTTGCTGAGTAAATACCAAAGTGAATGACAGGGACCTCTTTTATTTTGGAGAAAGGGCCTTGTTATATAGCTCAGGTTGGCCTAGATAGAATTGGTAACCCTCCTGCCCTAGCCTTCTGAGAGATGGTATTATAAATCTATGCCCAAGCTAGATTCTTCTTAAATGGTTTCTCTGGGGGTAGCCCCTTTCCCCAAAAGGCACACATTCTCAATGTGCTGTCTTAATGGCAGTATCCCACGGTAGTCCAACAGCACACTACAGCTTCTCCTCATATCTGCACAGCAGCAGCAAGCTTGGCACCCCTCTTCTGGATGTCTCTCCTGCCCATGGCTCTCTCTCTGCCATGGCCTCCCCCTGCCACCACTCACCCACGCAGTTCTTCATCAGCAAAGAGCCACTAGTGAAACCGGGAAAGCAATCACACTCAAAGCTGCCTGGGGTGTTGATGCAGGAACCATGGCCACAGACGTCAGGTGAGATACGACATTCATCGATGTCTGTGGGGACAGAGACATATGGGCTAGAGGTCTGTGTGGGCAAACATGAGGATCTACAGGCCAGAGGTTTCAAATAAGAGGACATATGGAGCTGGGTCTCTGTAGACTCGAGGGTTGCCCAAGAGCCCCCAAAAACTGAGCTGAGTCCAGGAAGGAGAAATGCCTCAGATGAACACAGAAAAGGCACAAGATATTTCCTTTCAGAGGTGGTCTTGGCTGGCCCTCCATAGACTGTAGAGATCCCTGCAGCACAGACAGGGTGGTGAGCTGTCTTAGGCCACACCCATAGCTGGGTATGTTAAAAGGAGATTGAAGAATAAACCTTGTCCTCACATTCAATACAGGGACCCTCCCACAAATTCCTGCATGCATGACCTGTCCTCACCAGATGGGGAGTGGCACCTACCTATGCAGTTCCTTTCTCGGGCATCCAGGGCAAAGCCTTTGTCACAGGAGCAGTGGAAGCTGCCCACAGAATTGCGGCAGGTGCCATGTGTGCACAGGCCAGGGAACATCTGGCATTCATTCACATCTGGAGTATGGGTTGGAAACAAGGTCAGGTAAACCACACCGAAGGTCTTTAGTCTGGGATTCATACCCTAAGCCTTCCCTAGGTTCTTACCTCTTGAGCTTGCTAACATCCCTCTCTCTTAAGTCTTTCATATTTATGTTTTATGCATGTATGTGGGTGCATACACTGTAGAGGTCAGAAAAACAATGTGAGAGTTGGTTCTCTCCTTCCACTGTGTGCCTCCTGAGGCTTGAACTCAGTGTCAGGCTCCTCAGAGGAAAATGATGCCTCTACTTGCTGAGCCATCCTGCCCTCCTCCTCCTCCTCCTTCTCCTCCTCCTCCTCCTCCTCCTCCTCCTCCTCCTCCTCCTCCTCTTCTTCTTCTTCTTCTTCTTCTTCTTCTTCTTCTTTTCTTCTTCTTCTTTTTAATACAGTACCAAACTCATTCTGCAGCTCCTGCTTCTACTTTCCAAGCACTGGCTTGAGAGGCATGTACCGCCACACTTTGTGTGTGTGCGCATGCGCACGCACACACCTGTGTATGTGGAGGCCAGAAGACAGCCTTAACTGTTGTTTCTCAGGAGCTTTGAGGAGGGAAAATCATCTTTGATTTTTCAGACAGGCTTTCTCACTGTCCCAGGACTGACCTAGGCTGGCTGGCCAGTGAGTCCCGGGGAGCTATCTGTCTCTGTCTGCTCAGCTATCAGATTACATCTGTTTAACTTGTACCTGAGAGTTTACATGGTTGTTGGGAATTGAACTCAGGTCCTCATGCTTGCAAGGCAAACATTACATCAACTGCATTATCATACCAAACCTGTTTTTTTGATTTATATTGAAAGAGTCTCATGTAGACCAACCGAAGCTGACCTTGAATCTCTGGTGCTCCTGCCTTTACTTCCTGAGTGCTGGGATGACAGTCTTATATCACTTGGATACTAAACTTCCTACCTGCAAATAATGCTTCCTACCATCAGACCTTTGCCCCTGCTGTGCCCTTTACCACTTTCCCTTCCAGGACCTTTCTCCTTTGGTGTGCCCCTCCCCAGACTAACCTTTATAGAATGGTCGGCCAGACAGGAAGTCCTGGCTGGCAAAGCCCAGCCCTTGGGGACACAGTTTGAAGAATTCTGGGGAGCTGGGCTCTGGGCAAACCTTGCACTCAGCTCCCCATGATGTCCCAACAGAGCAGCAACAGACGTCCATCCGGTACTTGCCAGGCAGGGGAATTCCACAGTCATCCTCATCCCAATGTAGGAAACACAGCCCCAGCCTCACATCTGCACAGAGGAATGGTTGATCACTGGGTCCCATCACTGCTACACTTTGGTAGGACTATCAGTTGGTATCACTTGCCTGAGATCCCCACCCCCAACAGAGAGAGATTCAAAGAGTGATAAGATGTGGCATTCTCATGCTGAAGGTTGAGGTCACCACACTGCCTGGGTCCTTATTATGTACTAAGTATTATTCTAAGTAACTCCGTCCATTTACCTTTCAAAGTAATGCCTGTAGTTCAGCAGGAGAGCTCCTTCCTAGAATCCCCAGTGAAAGTCTTGGGTATGTGGCTCAGTGGTAGAGACTCGGTCTAGAATATACTGGGATAGTCTAGAATAGGATGTACTATAATATACCAGAATATGGCCAGGAGATTTGCTCAGCAGTAGAGCACCTGCTTAGGATCTTCCAGTGAGGGCTTGGATGATGGACCAGCAGTGGAGTGAGTGCCTGTCCAGAATCTGCCAATCAGGAGCTGGGACATGGCTTCAGTAGTAGAGAATTTGCTCAGAATCCACCATTGAGGAGTCAGGTTGTCCTTGGCAAATTCTAAAACTAAGTCACTGTCTAATCCCTAGCCTTGGTTTCCACTGCACCAAGACAACATAAAGTGATTCACAAACGCCACATATGTGTGTGGAAAGCAAGATCTAAATGTTGACACAACAGCAAAAGTACTAAGTCGTCCATTTCTCAAGATGTGTTCCCTTTGTCAAGCAATGTGTTCCCTTTGTCAAGCAATGCCATGCTAGTATTCTCTCTGTGTATGTGTATGTATATCTCTGTGTGTGTAAAAGAGAGAAAGAACTTATGTGTGAGTATGTATGTGGGTGTTTGGGTGTGTGCATATATTTATTTTTAAAAGATTTACTTTTTTGTGCCCATGTGTGTATGCACACAAGTGCAAAGTTCCTTCAGAGGCCAGACTTTTCTGGTATTGGATTCTCTGGAGCTGGAGTTACAGGCAGTTGTGGGCTTTCAATTTGGATCTCTGGAAGAGCCAGCTCCTACAGATAGTTCCTATATGTTGTTCATAAAACAATGAAGTGAGTTGGCAGATGTTTTCTTCTCCAGTATTTTCTAATGTTAGTTTAAACAGTAAATATGGAAGGGCAACTATAGTTGCCCTCTGGGACTCCTTATCCAAAACCCCAACTCCATCAAAGAGAAGCTTCCTTCCCTTCTTCAGAATTGCTTCCTCAGGCTCAAGTTCAGCCCTAGCTTTTGAACCCCCTACCCCACCAGGGCTCACCACTGTTGGAGTTGCCAGAGCTCAGTGTGGAACGTTGGTGCCCATGCCCATTGGAACCATGGTGGTTGTGTTGTGCTGGCCCTAGGGCAGAGCCCAGGTTATTGGATCCAACTTCTGAGAGTCCAGGGAAGAGGTCTGCATAGGCGGGCAGCAGTGGGAGCCTTTGGGCACACAGTCTCAGGAATGCACCTGCAAAGAACAGAGTTTGAAGGCCAGTGATGAAGGGTGTTTGCCTTGCGAGCGTGGGGAGCTGAACAAAGGCAGAGGGAGAGAACCGACTTCATGTAGTTGTTCTCTAACTCCCGCATGCACGTGCACGGATGGTTCTCCCATCACACAATAATGAATGTGAGTAAATTTGTGCCCTGGCAATGCTGAAGCATGGGCAGTCCATATATGGTGGTTCATCACACAATAATAATAACAACAACAACAATAACAATAATAAAACATAGAACAGAATCTGAAGCCAGACCATAGATCCCACCCATGACCTCTCTACTTAGAAGCTCAAGCTATCACTCACCAGAACCCCGTGGAGGACACAGCTTTGGGGATGGACCAGTCGCCCAGCACCTGCCCTTGTCACAGCAGCACTGTCTGTGAGTGTAGTGACCAGTGAGACCTGCGGCACACTGACCTCTGATAAGCACTGAGAAGCAGGTGCCCACCTGGCGCTCTGTAACAGGATACAGGGAGGGGAAGTTAAGCACAAACTGAGCACAGATGGCTTCAAATTCCAGTGGTACCTACACTGCTCTAGAACGGCTCTCCTTGACAGTCACAGTTATGTTTTCTCATCAATAAATCAGGGTGCTCCAAGCACCCACAGTGCCCCAGAAGAGTGTTGCCTTGAGGAAAAATCGGGCATTGAGCTGGAGAGATGGAAAGTACAGGGTCTGAGTTTGGTCCTCAGAACCACATAAAAAGCAAACAATCTGGGTGTGATGGCATGCATTTTCAATCCCAGCACTGAGGAGGCAGAGAAGAGTAGATTCCTAGGGATCCCTGGTCAGTCACCCTAGCTAATGTGGTGAGTTCCAGACTAGGGAGATCCTGCTTCAGAAAGGGGTAGTCAAAGCAGGAGGTGCCCTCCATGGTTAAGAGACTTGCTTCTTTCTAGAGAACATGAGTCCAGTTTCCAGCACTCACATTGGGTGGCCAACAACCCCTTGTAATTTCAGCTTTAGGGGACCCAATGCTCCCTTCTGGGTTCTGCAGGCACCTGCACATAGATGGCACACACTCACACCGATACATACACATAAATAAAATATACACAATAAATAACATCAATTGTGGTTCCACTGAGGCCCAAAGCCAGGACCTTCTGCATGTAAAGCAGACATGAAAACTACTACTACTACACACACACACACACACACACACACACGCACACACACACACTTTAGCATGTGGGTAAACCCTGCTCAGTACTTCCTATTTTAAAGCTTTCTAAATCATTATAGAAGATGAACTGGGCTTTCATCTGGACCATGGCTCCAATATCTCAAGTTGCCACCACCAGCAAACTCTTCTTCAAGCACAACGAGGAAGACCTCTTACTTCTTAGCGGTAGGGGGGTACCTGTTGCAAACTCAGGCAATATGTCCATGTGTCCTTGCTTACTGACCTTGGCTGTCACAGGGAAGCATGGAGAAGCATTCCCATGGGGCAAGTGGATGCACTAGGAGCCACTGCCCTTGGAAGAAACTGATCCCGTAGTTACCTTGGCATGAGAAACACAGACACTCCTCTGCTTCTCACCAGACTCTTGGGCCCATGGCTTTGCATGGAGATCAGAGTTCTCAGGCTTATTTTTGGGTTCAGTTACTGAAAATACTAGCTGGTGTCCTTTGGTTGAGAAACTCCTCCCACCAGCAGAGAGGGCTGCTGGCAGCTGGCTCTGTCCGACATTATGCTGGAAAGTCATGCCAATTTTTCCCCCTGTGTACCTGGGGACTTCCCAGGTGTGTGTGTGTGTGTGTGTGTGTGTGTGTGTGTGTGTGTGTGTGTGTGAGAGAGAGAGAGAGAGAGAGAGAGAGAGAGAGAGAGAGAGAGAGAGACGGCCACTCAGAAGAGACCTGTTCAGATGAGAAGACGACAACACTATGGTTCAAGGTTACCCAGATATTAGATTTGGTTGAACGTGGGGAACCAGATTCTCTAACCACATGGGGTCTGACAAACAGCTGTGTCTCCAGTAGGGAAAAAAGAGATAGAATATTGAGAATTTTAATGTAAACTACAGCTGTCAATGATTTAAACACACTCGCTGACAGGCGTTCCTGCCTCAACCTCCCCATGATACTCCTTATATCCAATGTATGTACTGAGCATACTGTGGACCAGTCATCTACAAACCATTTCAACTTCTGTCTCACTACATCTTGCTATGCGTATTCTCTTTTTCTCCTCTCTCCCTTTCCCCGCCTCCCTAGGGTGGCCTTAAACTCATTCTGTAGTCAAGGGTAACGTTGAACTTCTGATCATCCTGTGTCCACTTAGAGTGCTAGAATTGACAGATGTACACCACTATGACCATTGTACATAGTGCAGAAGCTGGAACCCAGGATTTCGTGAATGCTACCCAAACATTCTATCAACTGAACCTTATCCCCAGCTCTATCACTGTTCATCCTCAAAACAACCATTCAAGATTGGTATGACTACTATCCCCATTTTATAGATGGAGAAACTAAGATTTTTTTTAAAAGAAAAGTCAGTTGAGTAAAATCACATAGTCTTGGAACAACTCAGCTAGAACTAAAAACTCAGGATTGAGAGGCTAGAGAGATGGTTTGGCAGAGGACCCAGGTTCAGTTGCCAGCATTCACATGGTGGGTCACAGTTGTCTGTAACTCTAGTCCCAAGGGACCTAATGCACTCTTCTGACCTCCTCAGGCATCATACATGCATACGATATAGAGACATACACGCTGGCAAACACACATACACACACACACACACACACCAAACAAACACACCCAGGACCAAATCAAAGTCCATGTTCAGAGACAATTGGATTCTGTAGCTAGATCAGTCCCTTGAAATCCAGAGGACATGTTGGTCCTCTGGCGGAAGACCTCCTATTATGGCTATGAAGGACCCTGGAGGTGGAGACTGGACAAATTCCAATACAATATTCTTAGTTCTGTCTTATACAGGCCTAGCCTGAGGGGTTAGAGGTGATGCTGAGAATGGGCCATACCTCCTTCTCTTTACTGCAAACAGAATCCTGTTCATTCTCCACTTTCATTTACATCCGTATTCCTAGGCAGCCTTGTGGACCCCCCAAATTATCTAGATTTGGAAGCTCATGACACCTGTGTGCGAGGTAGAACCACTCTTGACTGGCTGAAGCATTGGAGATCCAGACAAGGGGCACTTTCAAACCTCATGTGGGTCTGGGCAGCTGGATGTAGGCATTTCTGTTATGGACTTGTTGAGTCTATCCAAGCCAGTCTTGCTTTTCTGAGCCCCAGTTTCTTCTTTTCAAAAAAATTGAAGGGGTAGTGAGAACAGTTCCTAAAAGATTAGGGGCACAGAGGGGCTAATGGGCAGAAGGGCATGGACGTGAATGAAGGAAGACAGCAAAGGTAAAGACTCAACGGTCAGAAGGGGTCCAAGTTGAAAGCTGGGAGGGGAATCATTTTGCCCCCTGTTGAAAGCTACAGGGTCAGAGGAGTAACAGAGATTGAAGCTAGAAGATCACCGGGGGCACAGAAATGAAGGTTAGCGGGTATAGAAAGACATAAAGATCAAGACTGGAGGATTCGAGGTTGGCAAAAAGATGGATACCAGAGGGAATGGGGGGGGCATAGAGTTGAAGGCTATGGGAGCTTACAGAGATGACACAACAGGGTGGGGGAGGTGTGGTGGGAACAGAAGTTAAGGATAAAGTGTGATATTAGGGTAAATATGTCCATCAACCCCAAAGGGCATAGAACCGGAGAAACAAACAGGCATAGTGGAAGCATGTTTGTTTTTAGGAAGATAGGGAACAGAAGAATCAAGAGACTGAGTTGGGAGACCAGAGCGCCAAAGGACATAGAAAAAGAGCGTCAAAAGGACCCCCAGACCAGAGTCAGTGAGAGCATAGATGCTGGGAAGACAATTGCTAGATGGGAGGAAACAAGGGCCCAGAGAGGCAGAGGAACATTGTATCAGTGACCAGAGTGATGATGGTCTTGGGGTGAGGGAGAGGTATTTTAGCACTGTGTCCCTCTTCAGCCCATTGGCCCATCTCAGCCAGGCAGTGAGCTCCATCCAGGTTTCTGACTAAGCCTCGTGATAGGTGCACACATAGCTCCCAACGTGTTTGTGCAGCCACCCCCAGAGCAGGGCCCGGATACGCTAAGACACTCAATCAGATCTGCACAGGCAGACAGGGTCGAAGCCAGGCTTCTCATCTGCCCAATCCCTCCACCCTTCTGCAGGGAGCCAAGGTAACACACACATACCCTACCTTCACATTTGGCGCCTCTGATATTGAACTGGTGTCCAGCAGGACAGCGGCACTTGAAGGAGCCCACTGTATTGAGACAGCTGCCGCCCTGGCACAGGCCCGAGATGACCTGGCACTCATCCACATCTGCAGGAATAAAGTCCAGGTAGGGAGTCAGAGAGAAGAACCAACTCGTGGTGCATGCGTGTGTGTGTGTGGTATGTATGTGTCTGTGGTGTCTATGTATGTGGTGTGTGTGTGTGTGGTTTGTATGTGTGTGTGGTGTGTATGTGTGTGTGGTGTGTGTGTGGTATGTGTGTGTGTGTGTGTGTGTGGTATGTATGTGTATGTGTTGGGGGAATCTCCATTCAGCTCTGGCTACCTAGGGGCTCCATTCTCCCTTGCATACCCCACAACTCACCTTGGCAGGCTCCTGTATGAACATTTGGGGTAAAGCCTCGGCGGCAGGGGTGTGGCTGTGCAGGGCAGAGCTGGCAGGGAAGTCCCCAGGCATGGCCCACAGTGGCACAACAGAGAGCTTTGGTGCACATAAGACCTGTCAGCTGGTGCTGGCACCCCTCGGGACTCACGTGGGGGTAGCAGGGCCCCATCTGGAAGTCTGTGGACAGACAGACACAGGCATCTGACTTTGAACTGTCTCTGTTCCACTGTTCTCTGCAGGTGCCCAGGCCTCTATACCAACATATCTGGCCTTTTCTTTCCAATGAGCCTTTCAACTTCCCCTTTCGGAGATGATGCCTTTTCTACCTAACAAACTCCTATTGATCCTTCAAAATATTCAGTACCTTCACACAAATAACCTCCAGCAGAGAATCTTCAGATTTTCTCAGACTTGCTCTCTCTCACCCTGCCTTCAAGCAGAGACCACGGATACCTGGCAGGAGAGCCCGTCTCACCTCTGACTGCACACCGGGCCCGGATGAATCTCCTCTTGGCTCTCATGACACCATGTCCCTGAACCCTCAAACCTAGTACAAGGGAGCTGCGTCAGTTTCCCCAAGCGCAGTGCCCAGGGTCCATTTGTGACTGCTTGGCTCCTCCCACCCTTCAGATACTTCCAATAATAGGGCTGGCACAGGACCAAGGACAGCCCCTCCCAGAATAAGCCAACCACTCTCCTTTCCGGGCCCCTTATGAAGGAGGGCATCAGAGGTAGCTTGGTACCCAGCCTTCCTGGGCCTTTGATACCCACCACCTGCCCTGGCCCCCTTCTCCCCCCCCCACTGACCTACACTCTTCTCATCTCTTACAGTCCTTATTCCATTTTTTTCTCTTTTGGTTGAAGTGTTTCCAAAGACATCATTCCATAACCCAGGTATACATCCTGCAGCTCCTCCACCTTCCAATTCATGACAAGTCTCTCTTTATCTATAAACTGACTCTTGCCACCATCAATAACCTCAGCCCCTCACTGGGGGATTCTAGGTGGATGCCGTCAGGCAGAGTCTCATCTGTAGTTCCTTTCTGGGAGGTGGTAGGCCAGAGGAAATGAAAAATTCCCTTAAAGAAATGGAGGAAAAGGCAAACAAAAAATTAGAAGAAATCAACAAATCCCTTAAAGAAAGCAAAGAAAACCAAGAAAAAAACAATCAAATAGGTGAAAGAAATGGTTCAAGACTTGAAGACTGGAATAGAGGCAATAAAGAAAATGCAAACTGAGGTAATTCTGGAAATGGAAAATCTGGGTAAATGATCAGGAACTACAGATGCAAGCATAATCAAAAGAATACAAGAAATGGAAGAGAGAATCTCAGGCATTGAAGATACAATAGAGGAAACAGATCCATCAGTCAAAGAACATGTTAAATTCAGCAAATTTTTAACAGAAAATATCCAGGAAATCTTGGACTCCATGAAAAGATCAAACCTGAAAATAATAGGAATAGAGGAAGGAGAAGTCCAACTCAAAGGCACAGAAAATATATCCAAAAAATCATAGAAGAAAACTTTTCCAACCTAAAGAAGGACATGCCTATGAAAGTACAATAAGCTTACAGAACACCAAATAGACTGAGCCAAAAAAAGAATTCCCCTCATCACATAATAATCAAAACACTAAACATACAGAATAAAGAAAAAGTATTAAGAGCTGTAAAGGAAAAAGGTCAAGTAACATATAAAGGTGAATCTAACAGAATTACACCCGACTTCCCAATAGAAACTCTGAAAGCAAGAAGATCCTGGATAGAGATTCTGTAGACACTAAGAGACATGGATGCCAGGCCAGACTACTATACCTAGCAAAGCTTTCAATCACCATAGAGGGAGAAAACAAGATGTTACATGACAAAACCATATTTAAACAATACGTATCCATAAATCCAGCACTACAGAAAGTACTAGAAGAAAAATTCCAACCCAATGAAGTTAGCTACACCTACAAAAACAAAGCAATAGATAATCCCACACCAGTAAAACCCAAAGAAGGGAAACACATGCACAACACAATACCACCACCAAAACCAAAAATAACATGAACTAACAGTCACTGGTCATTAATATTTTTAATATCAAAGGCCTCATTTTGCCTATAATAGATACAGGCGGGGGCTGGAGAGATGGCTCAGTGGTTAAGAGCATTGTCTGCTCTTCCAAAGGTCCTGAGTTCAATTCCCAGCAACCACATGGTGGCTCACAACCATCTGTAAAGAGGTCTGGTGCCCTCTTCCAGCCTTCAGGCATACAGACAGAATATTGTATACATAATAAATAAATAAATATTAAAAAAAGAAAGAAAAAAGATATAGGCTAACAAAATGGATACAAAACAGGATCCTTCTGCTGTATACAAGAAAGACACCTCAACTTCAAAGTCAGACATTACCTCAGAGTAAAGGGTTGGGAAAAGACTTTCCAATCAAATAGACCTAAGAAACAAGCTGGTGTAGCTATCCTAATATCTAACAAAATAGATCTCAAACTAAAATTAATCAAATTCATCATAGGAAAAATCCATCAAGATGAAGTCTCAATTCTGAACATCTGTGCCCCAAATACAAGAGAACCCACATATGTAAAAGAAACATTACTAAAGCTTAACTCACACATTAAACCCCACACACTAATAGTGGGAGACTTCAATATCCCACTCTCACCACTGGACAGGACTGCCAGACAGAAACTTAACAGAGAAATAAGAAACTAATAGATGTTATGACTCAAATTTTAAAAGACATTCATAGAATATTCTACCCAGATACCAAAGAATATACCTTCTTCTTAGCACCACATGGAACCTTCTCTAAAGAAGGAAGGAAGGAAGGAAGGAAGGAAGGAAGGAAGGAAGGAAGGAAGGAAGGAAGGAAGGAAGAATTTCCTTTTTCCTCATGGGGCTGTAAAGATGGCTCAACCATTAAAAGCATCTTCTGTTCTTGCTTCAATCCCTAGCACCCATACGAAGCAACTCACAACCACCTGGCTGTAACTCCAGCTCCAGGGGATCTGATGCCTTCTTCTGGTCTCTACGGACACCTGCCTTCATGTGCGCATACTCTCCCACACACATAACTTTAAAATAGTAAACTGAACCATTTTAAGAATAAAAGGTAGAAAGGGGACCTGGTGAGGTGATGGCTGAGCTAGTAAGGGTGGATGCCACCAAGTCTGACCTCCTGAGTTTCATCTCAGACCCACAGGATGGGAGGTGAGAATCAACTTCTGCAAGCTTCCCACTCACCTCCACACTTTGCCATGGTATTTGTTTCCTCATCATCTTCTAAGTAAGTAAATACGATTTAAAAAAAACAAGCAGAAAGAGGTCTATGGGCATGGCTAACTGTTAAGCATGGTCCTACAGTTCTTCAGTGAGGGGCTGGGAAGTGGCTCAAGGGTAGAGTCCCTCCTAGAATCCCCTAGTGAGGGGCTATGGCTGGAAGTGTGGTTCAGTTGAGTGCCTGTTTAGTTCTCAAATAAGACCTGAGCTCAGTCACTAGTAACAGAGACAGAGAGAGATGGCGAGGTGGTGGTGGTGGGGCGAGGTTTCGGTAAAGTGTCCATTCCCTGTGGATCATTTTCAGAGCCAGGGGTCGGGAGAGCAAGGTGGCGCATGCCTGGGATCCTAGGTATTTAAGAGGCTGAGGCAGGAGGATCAAGGGTAAGCTTGACATGAACCTGGACTGAATAATGAAATCGAAGCCTACCTGGGTGACTCACTGTGACCTGACTCAAGAAGTTAAGATCCTGGCTTGGGAGGTGACTCAGGGAGGAAACGCACTGCCACCAAACACGATGACTTGAGTTTGATCCCCAAACCCTCCATTGTGGAAGGACAGATGACTCCTGCAAGCTGTCCTCTGACCTCCACATGCATGGTAGCACGAGCACACACACAAATTAATAAATGTATCAAATTATTTAAAAGTAAAACCTTTGCAAGATTCAGCAGAGAGGTCTCTTTCCCCAGAAAGTCCTCTCTCACTCCATGGCTCATGACCTCTCTGCCCTTTATATCCCCTTCATCATGGCAATTGATCCCAAGGTCAGTGTTTTCTTCTTCCAATTCCCAAGCCAATACAAACTCTTTTTCTTCTAAACAAAGGAGCTAATTTTTATCCCATGTGTATTGGTGTCTTGCCTGCATATATGTGAGGGTGTCTGATCTGACCCTGGAGTCACAGACAGTTGTCAGATGGGTGCTGGGAATTGAACCCGGGTACTTTGGAAGGGCAGCAAGTGCTTCTAATCTCTGAGCCATCTCTCCATCTGACCCCCTAACCCCCAATGCAAATTCTTTTGAAGTAGGCCAATGAGCAATAACTGCTATGCAGAGTGGATGAGCAAAGGAAGCCCATTGTCCTCAGACTGCCCTGGAAGGAGCGAAGCAGCCATCTGTCTGCACTTGGAACCCAGCCATGTCTTGCTCACGGCCCATTTTCCTCCCCGAATTCTTCTCAGTACCTCTCTCACACTGAGGCCCCATGAATCCATAGACACACGCACAGAGGTTTGGCCCGATGCAGCGTCCTCCGTTACGGCAGCCGTGGACACAGATGGCTGTGGACAGACAGGGGAGGACGACTGAAGGTTTCCTGGAAGCAGAGGGGGCTGGGACCTAAGTAGCCTTTCTTTATCCAGGGATCCCGCCATCTGGACCAGGGGGAGTAAGACTGACTAATGAGCGATGGTTTGGTCAGTAAAGTGCTTGCCGTGTAAACATGAGAATCTGAGCTCGGATCCTCATCACCCATGGGAAAGTCACAAGCAATGGTGCTCTGTAATTCCCTTGCTGGGGAGCCAGAGGCAGATGGTCTCTGAAAGCTCACTGGCCAGGTAGCCTAGCTGAATAGGTGAGCTCCAGGTTCAATAAGAGACTCTGTCTCTGATAATAAGATGGAGAACAATTGATGGAGATACCTAACATCGATCTTTGGCCTTCACATGCACACATACACACATGCACACATACACACATGCACACATACACACATGCACACATACACACATGCACACATGCACACATGCACACATACACACATGCACACATGCACACATGCACACATACACACATACACACATGCACACATACACACATGCACACACGCACACACGCACACATGCACACATGCACACATGCACACACGCACACATGCACACATACACACATACACACATGCACACATACACACATGCACACATACACACATGCACACATACACACATGCACACATACACACATGCACACATACACACATGCACACATGCTGGCATACATACATGCTCACACATCTGCACAAACACCTGCCCCCGTCCCCGACTTGTGCAGCTGTAACAATGAGCCTGTCACCTTTGATCTCTGATCAAAGTGAACAAGTGATGAACAAATCCATTTCCTGGGATTCTCTGTGTAAGTGAGGTCAGCAATGGGGGTACTCACGTTGTCCACACACAGTGCCCGTGTAGCCTTCCTGGCATAGACAGGATTCCCCTCGGCAGCTGCCCCCATTCATGCAGCTCATGCTACACCCCAGTGATGCTTTGGATAAGGAAAAACATACAGTAAGGGGAAGATGTTCCGGGAAGGCTTGACCAGGGCCTCTACTTGGCTTGGCTCTTATCCTTCAACAAAAACAACCTGGGCTCCTAGTGGCATTCAGATGCCTAGGGTCTTCTCTTCCTTCTTCAAGAGGCCACTGACCACTCACCTCTACCTACGGCACAGCTGGGGGCCAGGGTCCCATCCATACAGGTACACAGGTTGGGCTGGGAGCAGAAGCCATTGCCACAGGCATGCCTGCAGACAGCTGGAAAGGCAGAGCGTACAGCATCAAAATCAGGACCCACGGCCTTAGTGATTTCTCATTAGGTAGAGGCACTTGCTGCACAAGCCTGGTGATCCAACCTCAACTCACCAGTGAAGATGGAAAGGAAGAAGAGAACTGACTTCACATAATTGTTCTCTGACATCCATAGGTGTATCATGGTACGTGTGCCTCCACACACTCAACATGCACATACACAGTACTAACTAAATACTACCCAGCAAAATGTGGTAGTGTGCCTATATCAGCCCAACACTTGGGAGGGAAGAGAGCGGGGGAATGGAGGGGGAATGCTGAAGGATGGGAGAGAGAAAGGATGTAAGTCTCATGTCATCCTCATTCCAAAGATTCCCATAGGCCACCAGAAGCCTCAAGGTGAACCAGTTGGTCTTCCCCAGCTCTAGCTCTGCTCATACCCTGAATAATGGCAAATAACCCCAACCAAGTCTCTATCTAGGCTGAGCAGGTGCTGCGACCTTCAGCTCCAGGATTTTGCTACATCATCAGGAGAGATGATGTGGGCATGAAGGGCTGACTTCAGGGCACAGAGGCTGGAGTGGTGAGGACCCTGATGCTGAGTCTGGAGACAGAGAAGCTAGAGTTGGGGGAGAGAGTGTAAGACTGACATAAAGACAGTGTGAGAGGCCCGATGGAGACAGATAGGAAAACAGGAAAGCCAGACAGCAACAACAAGATGGGAGGACAAAGGAAATGAATGCAGGGTGGGGAAGATGATTCAGAAGGTAAAGGCACTCACTCCCAAGTCTGATGACGTTTTGGTCCTCAAGAGCTACATGATCGAAGGTGAGAACCGACTACCGTCAACTGCCCTCATGTACACCATGGCGTGCTTCACCCACCCAACAAAATAAACGAAATACATATTTTCTAAAAAGAGATAAACGAATGCATCAAGTCACAATGGAGTCTAAGGACAAAAGCATGGGACATGAGTGAGGCTCACCCAGCAGCCCTGAGCTAAGTTCCAACTTCATATGTAGACAAGGCTGGGATTGCTGACAGGTAGCTGGGAGGACCCCAAGCATCCCCTGCCTGTACCCTCCATCTCCTCTCTTCAACACTCACGGACAACACACTGGTTCCTGCCAGGAAGAGTCCTCCAGCCAGGGCAACAGTAGGCATGAAAGCGGGAACCACAGACATTAGGCCTTTGGGAGAAAGTGGTGATGTCACTACCAGTCCCCTTACCCCAGCATAGCCTTCCCTGCCTGCACCCCAGGTACTTTCAGCATTCCAGATACACGCACCCCTGCAAAATGATGGCAGGCCTGCCACGCCTTCTCACATGGTCTGGACTCGCAGATTCCAGGGTCCCATCCCAGTAGCCTTGACCATTTTCCATGCACGATAGAACCACCCAGGCCAGCAGAATCTGAGCTGCAGGACCCCAGGCTGTAAGGAAGCCTCCAGGTTCTCTCCTTGCCCAACACGGGCCTTCCAGAATCATGATGTGTCTTTGGAGGCTGCAAGGAGCAAGCAGAGTCAGCTGCCAAGTGAACTACATGGTGAAGGGCACCCCATAGAATGGACAGCTGTGAGGAGTCTGCCTGGGAAGACACCAGTTCTGCAGGGGAGAGCAGGGGAACAACCACAGCAGACTTTTGAAAGGGGTTTGATTGATTTTAGTGTGTTTGTCATGTGTGCATACACACGTGCTTGTGGAGGCAACGTCTACTGTCATTCTCAGGAGCCGTCAGATTGTTTTTTGAGACTGGACTTCTCCCTGGAGTGGAATTCACCAAGTAGGCTAGGCTGGTTGGTGAATGAGCCCCAGGATCCTTCTGTCTACACATGCTCAGGGCTATCATATTTAAGTGGGTCCTAGGCGATCGAACAAAAGCCTTTAAGTTTCAAAGCAGGGGTTTTACTGACTGAGCTATCATCTAGCCTCAGGATATGATATTTCACAGGTGAAGCCACTATAGATAATGATTCTGGGGAAGCGGGTTTGTGGGGGGAAAAGGGAGTAGAGAGTGGGAGAAAGGGAAGGCGGTCCATGGTTGTGCATCAAGGGCAATGGAGAGCTCTTGAAATATTTTTGGTGAGAGACAAATATGAGCTTGGAGTAAGGAAGGGATGTGGGGTCCAGCAAAAGCTGGGCAGGGAGATGGCAGGGCCAGATGACAAGGGTTGATAACAAGGAATAACAGAGAACTCAAACAATCAAAAAGAGTAGGTGGGGATTCCAGAGGAGGAAGGAAGATTGAGGACACCCCAGAATTCTGGCTGGGAGGGTAGAGAAGGACTGGTTAAAGACTGGGAATACGGCTTGGGCTTGCGTTGCAACATGGAGATCTGAATTTTACCTCCCAGAACCCACATAAGACGGCCAAGCATCATGGAGGTTTTCTCTCTCTCTCTCTCTCTCTCTCTCTCTCTCTCTCTCTCTCTCTCTCTCTCTCTCATATTTTGTTTTATTTTATGTGTGGTTATTTTTGCCTTCATATATGCCTGAGCACTATGTAAGTGTCTGGTGCCCAAGGGAGCCTGAAGAGGGCATTTGATCCCCTGAAACTGGAGTGTAGTTGATTTTAAGTCTCCATATGGATGCTGGGAATTGACCCTAGGACCTCTGAAAGATCAACAAATGCTCTTAACCCCTGAGCCATCCACTCCAGTCCCACAGGACGTGCTTTTATTCCAGCGCTGGGGAAGAGGAGGCAGGCAGATCCTTGGCTCACTGACTCGTCAGTCTAGCCTACTTGGTGAGTTTCAGGTCAGTGAGAGACCCTGAGGAACAGAACCTGAGGTTGACCTCTGACCTCCACACACATGTGTACATGTGTGCACCCACACATGTGTGTACATCACACATTCCAAACTTAAATAAGTGGCTAAGTCAAAGGAGGCAGCTGGGCATTCTGACAACATTTGCATCTTGTTCACTTTGGACAAAGCAAGACTATCACATGGTTAGTGAGAAGATGCAAGGTCCAGCCATCTCCTCCTCCCAGAACGGTTGACTCTATCCTTGGCCGGGAAGAATGAGTGTGGGAGCAGGTCAAGGCGATTTCCCAAAAGAGTCGGTTGGGCTGGTGAGAAGGCTCAGCCCAGTAAAGGCACTTGAGGACTTAAGTTTGATTCACATGGACTCACACGGTGGAGGGAGAGACCCAACTCCCACAAGCTGTTCCCTGACCTCCACACATGCTTCCTCCCTGGCCCCAGCCCCGCCCCACTCCGCGTTCCATAAACTAAATACATTTCTAAACTGTAAGAAAATCAGTGTGTTATGTTTCTTTTGTAAAAGGTTTGGACGGAGACCAGGATGTAACTCAGTTGGCAGAGTGCTTCCCCAGAATGCATGAAACCCTAGGTTTGATCCCCGGGGCCAGCTCTGGTGTGGTGGTGCGTACATATAATAACACCCTGTGGAAAAGTAGAGGCAAGAAGATAGTGAGTTTAAGGCCTTCTGGGATACATAGCCCATACACAGTTTGCAGAATGAAAACTCTGGGCCTTTGAGGAGAAGCGAAAGTCTGACCGGGTGTTCCCAAGCTTTTGTTAACTTAAAGCAGTGGTTCTCAACCTTCCTAACTTATTAACTGTATTAATACTTTAATACAGTTCCTGGTGTTGTGATGACCCCATCCAAGAATTATTGTCGTTGCTACTTCATAACTGTAATTTTGCTATTGTTCTGAATTGTAATGTAAATATTTCTGGAGATGATTTATTAAAGGGGGTGGCGACCCACAGGTTAAGACACTCTGACGTAGAGGCACGACCAGGCAGGGGAAGGGGACAGGGACACTTGTCTTGCTTCCAGGGGATCTGATTAACATGGCCAACTCACCGGACCCTCCCACACTCCCAAGCTCTGAAAATTAGGTCCCCAAGATTAGTTGGATGAGTTAAGCTGCCTCAAAGGCAAGCGGAACTTGGATGGGAAGATGTGCCCCCCTCGCCCCCCTCTGCAGCCTCAGCGAAGAACGAGGAGTCCTAGGAAAGAGGCATCCCCGAGAGTGCTTGGGCAGCGACCTCCAGTCACCATTGTCAAAGCTACAGCACCTTGTGGGATCCTCAGGGTGGTGCTTCGCTCCGCCCTCACCTGCAGATCAGACACTGGAAGCTCAGGTCCTGCGGAGTACGGGGTTTCCCCGGCATCCTACAAGAGCGCGCCCAGTGGATAGTGGAGAGGGGAAGGGGGCTGGGCCAGGGGCTGCCTGGCTGCAGACAAAGGAATCCCCCACTCCGTCGTCGCGGCCAACCGACCTCCCTCCGCTACTTCTGGACCTCCCTTCCTCCGCGTTCCCGGCGGTCACTGTTTCACAGGCACCGCCTTTCCCTACCTGAGGGTGCTGCTCGAAGAGGCAGCTGACAAGATGCGCAAGCCAAGGGGACCCCGGGAGCAGCAAGGCAAAAGCCTGGGAGGGCTGAGCCGCCGCGTGCCTAGCTCCGAATTGAGGGCGGGAGGGGTTTGGGGGAGGGTGCGGTTGCACCTCTCAGCCTGGGCGGGGAGAATTGAGAGAGGCTGAGGCTGGGGGAAGGCCTGAAGCTGGCTTGCAACTCCAAGGAGAGGCAAGGGGTTCCTGGAACTACTGACCTCCTATGGTCATGTTTACAATGGAGTTAGGGGTGGTCCTGAGGTGGGGCTGGGGTGTGCGGGGTGATCAGAGGTAGTAGGCACAGGGAGGCCCCAAGACTTACCTGGGAGATCTCCCCTGTTCCTGCTGGGGCAAGGATAATTGTAGGTATGGTAATTCACCTGTGTGTTAGTCAGGGTTCTCTAGAGGAATAAAACTGATAAAATATACATATACATCATATACATACATACAAGCTGTGGTCCAGCTAGTTCAACAATGGCTGTCTAAGTTCATAGGAAAGTCCAAGAATCCAGTAGTTGTTCAGTCCTGAGGCTGCCTGTCTCAGCTGGTCATCAGTATAAGGCCAGAATCTCAAAGCAGGAGGTTGTAATGCCCGGGAAGGAATGAGGGCAAGAGTGAGGGCAAGCAGGCAAAGAGAGCAAGCTTCCTCTTCCACGTCCTTTACATAGGCTGCCTCCAGAAAGTGTGGGCCAGACTTACGGTGGAGCTTCTCACCTCAAAAGATCTGGGTTATGGTGGGTCTTCCCACTTCAAATGACTTAATTAGGAAAAATTCCTAAAAAAGAAGAAAAAAAGAAAAGGTCCACAAAATGTACATCGACTTTTAGTTTAATGTGCGTTTACACAGGCGTGTGCAGGATAGAAGATGGTTGTTATCTTCAGGGACACTACCTCCGCCGAGACAAAATGAAAACATTAGCATAGAGAAGATGTAGAATTCAGCGTTCCAGCTCAGTTACTGGAGACTGAGCTCAGGGTCTCACACCCGCGAAACAAGTGCTCTGTAGATGAGCCACACTCCTAGTCCCACTGGGGGATTCTAGGCAGAGGCTCTAGAACTGGTTAGATGCAGACTCTAGATACTGCTGAGCCTGTATCTAACCCCGCATGGGGGGGATCTTAGGGAATTTTATCCTCCCTTGTGGCTGAGCTTCATCCCCTAGACTCTGGAGGCATCTCCTTGATTGGCATTTCTGGCAATTTCACTGCCACTGTGGGAATAACTCACCACCAATACTCTTGAATATGACAGAAGCTGTTTCTTGGATCTAAAATGGTTACTCCACCCAGCAAAATTCTATGTAGCTAGCAGACCCAATTTGTTTTAGTTTCCCTTTCCCCCAAAACATCAGCTTTCTCAGTGTAATCCCCAAAGCTAAATGTGCTGACCATGCATCATCATAGCAATTCTAGAATGTAGCAAACAAACAAACAAACAAACCTCTCTGCTGATGCAAACAATCCCAATCAAACCAAATCAGACCCAATTAAAAGATACCCATATTTAATGGATGACAATACTCCCGAGTGACCCTGGGAAAACGTGGAGAAGCAAAGAGAGAGGAGGGGAGACCACCCAAAACTGGGAGACCATGTGTTTATTCTCTGGGGGGCAGTTTAAATAGCCTGTGGGAGTGGTCTTGACCTTCCCTGGGGAGGGGTTACCAGTTGGCAGGCTTTCTCATAGGTGGAGTTTGGACTAAGGCAACTCCCAGGGGAGGAAGCTTATGCCAGGAGTGGGGTGAAGCCTCCAGCTAAATACTTATAAACAATCTGAAGAGGTGCCAGGTGGTAGTGGTGTACAACTTTAACCTCTCAGGCGTCAGTGGCAGGCAGATCTCTGAGTTCAAGGCCAGCCTGGTCTACACAGCAAGTGCCAGGACAGCCAGGGTTAAACAGAGAAATGCTGTATTAAAAAACAAAAGCAAAAACCAAAACAGTTTGAAGCATTGTTGAGTGGTTTCAATTTGACAGGCCTGATTTAAACTTTAGTATATCATATCTCATTTTATTTCAGTTAAACCCTTCCCCCCCCACTGTTACTTTTGATTGTGTTGTTTAGTATAGGAATAAAGCAAACCTGGACAGGTCCCATATGTAGGGAGGTGTATGTGTGTACGTGTGCATGAGTGTGTGCGCATGCATACATGTGTGCATATGTGCGTGTGTGTGTGTTTGTGTGTGTGTGTATAGAGGCTGGGGCAACCTCAGGAGTCATCTTGTATCTGACAGAGGATCTCTCACTGGACCAGAACTGACCAGCTAGGCTAGGCCTACTGGACAGTAAGCCCCAGGGATCTTCCAGTTTCTAAAGATAAAACTTAGATGTTTTTGTGTGCAATTTTATCGACTGAGCCATCGCCTCAGCACAATCTCAGTATCTTGAATTCCCGTTTCTTACCATCGTTTCTGATCTCCACCAAACTCCTGCTGAAACCTATCACAATCTTAGGCTCTTATTTGGACATTCCAGTACCACCTTGTGCCTGCTAGGACCCTACACTTTTTGTCTACTTAATTCCCTTTCTTTTCTTTTCATTCTCTTTTTTGTTTCATTTTATTTTTATTTTTTAGTTTTAGTTTTTCAAGACAGAGCTTCTCTGCCCTGGCTGTTCTGAAATTCACTTTGTAGACCAGGCTGGCCTTGAACTCACAGAGAGCCACCTGCCTCTGCCTCCTGAGTGTTGGGATTCAAGGCATGTGCCGCTACCCCTGGCTTGATTTTCTTTTCAGGATCTTACTGTGTGACTCAGGCTAGCTTTTGACTTGAGGTGATCCATCTGCTTCAGCTTTGTGAGTGCCAGGATTGCAGACAGGGGCCACCATGTCTGGGTCCTTTATCAGACACATTCATACACATTGTTCTTTGTCACCAAACATTAGCTTCCCTACGAAGATGCTTTGAACTCATTAAGGGACTCTGACCAGCTCAAGTGAGGCAAACATGGCTTTGGCAGGCCTTGCCCCTTTCCCCCATTCCCTTTGCCTTGCTAAAAAATTATTAGATTACATTCCTAAAGCTAGCCCCCAAGGTCTATTCCCTTATTTGGCCACTTTCTCCTCCTGAGGTTAACCACCAAGGTCCAGCAATCAGAAACCCCTTTGAGTATCCTGATTAACATACCCAATTAAAACTAAACACCTTATCCTCACACAGGTTTTCCCCTTGTACCTTTATAAACTGCTGTTTTCCTAAGGGCCATATCTGTCTTCTGTCTATCCAGAGGCAGTCCTTTGTTCCCTGGGACAAACACCCCTGCCCCCTCTTCCTTGTTTCCTTCTGCTTCTTCCTCATTCTCTGTCTCCTGCCTTTGTCTCTTATTCCCTGCCCTCTGTCATTCTGGGGCAAATAAATATTTGTGCTGAGAACTTGACCTTGGGATGGTCTTCTGCCTGGACCTTCCTTTCAAGTGCCAAGATGAGAGACACGTACCACCACGCCTGGCTTAAGATTCCATTCTTTACAAATCACTTGGTCTCTGGTACTTGAGTGTTTTCTAAAGTCAACATAGGTCAAATATTGCTTTCCACTTTAATTTTTAATTGCATATATTTATTTATGTGTATTATGTGTGTTGAGGTACACGTGTATCATGATATGTATGTTACATACAACTTATAGGTCCTGGGGCTCAGACCCAGGTAGCCAGAGTTGGCAGCAGGTGTCTTTACCTGCCAAGCAATCTTGATAACCCCTACCTTATTTTTGGAGAAAATGTCTCTCAGTGAACCTACATCTCATTGTTTTGTCTAGACTAGCTGGCCAGCAGGCTCCAGACATTTTCCTGTCTTGCCTGTCTCTGAGTCACATGAGTACAATGTCATGCTGGCGGTCTGAACTCAGGTTCTTGTCCTTGTGTAGCAAACACTTTACTCCCTGAACCATCTCTAAAGATTCATGGTCTCTGGTATTTGTTTATGAGATAGGGTCTCATAAAGCCTGTGCTGGCCTCAGACTCACCATATTAGGCAGGGTTCTCTAAAGAAACAGAACTAAAGAATGAGTACAGTGTGTGTGTGTGTGTGTGTGTGTGTGTGTATACATAAGTGTGATCTATTAGAGCGGCTTATGGTCTGTGATCCTGGTAGTCCAACATTGACTGTCTCGTGTGTGTGTGTGTGTGTGTGTGTGTGTGTGTGTGTGTGTGTGTACATGAGTGTGATCTATTAGAGCCGCTTATAGTCTGTGGTCCTGGTAGCTCAATAGTTCAACATTGACTATCTCGTGTGTGTGTGTGTGTGTGTGTGTGTGTGTGTACATGAGTGTGATCTATTAGAGAGGCTTATAGTCTGTGGTCCTGGTAGTCCAACATTGACTGTCTCACAAAGGAAAGTTTGAAAATATCTGTTTAGTCCGCTTGGTTGGGTGTTTTACCAGTCCCAATCTGGTGCTGAAGTCCTGGAGGATTCTTAGAGAACTACTGGTCTTCAATCAACATTAGAATGTCCCCCAAAACTAATTCCTGATTCTAATACCAGTGAAGGACGGATAAACTTGCCAGTGAGAGAGAGGGCAAGCCGGCAAAAACCAAAAGCTTTCTTCTTCATGGTCTTTTTTTTTCATATTAACTTTTTGATGAATCTATAATAATTACATAATTTCCCTTCTTTTCTTCCTCCCTCCAACCCCTCCTCCCATGCACTCGCCCTTGCCTCTTTAATTGTTACACATGTATATGCCTGTGTATATATATACTTCCATATTCCTAAATACAGAACTACAACCTGCTCATTCTGTATAATGTTATTTGTATGTATATGTTTTCAGGGCTGACCATTTGGGATTGAATAACCAGTTGGTATGTTTATGCCACTAGAAGGTGCGATCCAGATTTAGGATGGGTCTTTCCAACTAAAATTATCCAGTCAAGAAAATCCCTCACAGGTGTATCATCTGTTTAGAATTTAGTTGGTTCCAGATGTAGTCAAGTTGACAACTAAGATTAGCTATGGAGTGTTTTGTCATGGTCAGCTCTGCTCCACCAACTGAAGCCCAAATAACTATTCAGAGACTTACTATTAGTTGTAAATGCTCGGCCAATAGTTCAGGCTTGTTACTAGCTAACTCTTACAACTTAAATTAACCCATTACTATATATCTACACTCTATCATGTGGCATTAACTCTCTTTCATCTTGTACCTCCTGTTTCCTCTCATGTCTGACTGGTGACTCCTCTGACTCTGCCCTTCTTTTTCCCAGCATTCTCTCTGCCTCCAAAATATTACCTAGCCATCAGCCAGTTTTTTTTAACAATGAGCACAATACATATTTGCAGTGTACAAAGATTGCTCCACAGCAGACTTGAACTCCCAATCTTCCTGCTTCAGTCTCCCAAGTTCTGAATAACTCCTGTCCCCCACTCCAATCTGGCCATGTAGTTCAGATTGGTCAAAAATGCACAGTCCTCCTGTTTCATCCTCCCAAGTGCTGGAATTACACATGTGTACCACCTTCTGACATCAAAGAGCTTCACATTCTCCCTTTTCCCACAATGGCATTGCTGTGTGTTATGATGTCACACCCCTGAGATCCCCCTCTACACCCCCTGCCATTCTTCTAATGTGACTTTAGCCCTCCCTTTTATATACACCATCCTTTGATTTTCTGTGCTTCCCCAGAGGCCCCTCTTAGGGACAGGCATTAGGGCTGTAAGCCCAGAGTGGGGGTATCTGTAATTCTGTCCACTTGTGTGATCTTGAGCTGAAGATCTGGATAGAGGAGGTAGGATGTGTTCAAGAGCCCAAGGCCAGGACTGGGGACAGGCTGGTGTGACTGACTGGCTAAGATGGATGGAGATAATCTGCAGAGACATTTGTGTCCTTGGCTGAGGCTGTTAGACTGTGGTAATAACAGACCCTTAAAAACTGGAATTCCCCAGAACAGGTCAGCGATGGGCAGGGTCACACCTTGACTAGAGGATGGCATGAATAGCTGTTAAAATTTATTTAAAAATGGTATGAAGGGAGTCACGTCATATAACAGAGCCCACATAGGAGGTTTATTGGAAGAGAGAAGGGGCAGAGAATGGGGCGGGGGGGCAGAGAGCTGTCCCTGGGGACAAGAGTGGTAGAAGAGAAAGAGACAGAGAGGAAGAGAGAGAGAAAGAGAGGGAGGGGAGGTGGCAAGGTCCACCTTTTATAAGGGAATGTAGCAAATGTGCACAGGAGGTGTTCTCAGTGACTGCAGCTGAGGATGGATCCTGTCAGGACCCCATGGGCAGGCCGGTACAGATGCCTGAATACTAACATTTCTCTCCCCGCTTTGCTTATTATAAGTAGTTAGGGGTAGCAGATGAGGTGGGAATGAGGACAGCATGTTCTCGAGACTGCTTCCTGCTAACCTGTGGGGTGTGGATCATCTTTGGGAGGACCTGAGGAGTGTAGGATCCTGCCTACATCCTGAGGTAGCTAGCTGTTTTACCTCATTGTCCAGGCGCTGTGGAACCATTGGGTGCTGCTTGGTCCTAGCAAAATGCTGTCTGAGACAGATCTAAGTCAACTCTCTGGAGCTCATAAGAATTCTCTGAGTTTGTGAAAAGGTAAGTTTTAGAAACATTAGCATTGCCATTTCAGTACTGTAATCTGTACTGAAATCTACATTACAAAAATAGTACTCTGCCAGATTCATAGCTTATCAGAATTCCATTGATTAATGTTAAGACTATGGACTTTTGGAGTCTCTTTTTTATTGATTTTTATTGAGCTTTCCATTTTTCTCTGCTCCCCTCCCTACCTCTCCCCTCCCCGTCAACCTTCTCCCAAGGTCCCCATGCTCCCAATTTACTCAGAAGATCTTGTCTTTTTCTACTTCCCATGTAGATTAGATCCATGTATGTCTCTTTTAGCATCCTCATTGTTGTCTAGGTTCTCTGGGATTGTGATTTGTAGGCTGGTTATCCTTGCTTTATGTCTAAAAACCAATTATGAGTGAGTAATATGATAATTGAACTTTTGGAGTCTTACTATCCTTCCCCATCACCACAGCACCACCTACACCCCTGCTTTCTATCTAATTTACCAGGAGACATAGGTGGTTGATTTCTGAGGGCGGCCATTATAGAATTAGCTCCTTTTAAATAAAAGAATAGTACAGAGTTACATTAGAATTTGTTCTGTGAGTTTCTTTTCTGAATCTGGGGGACATGGATACCTCTGGGGTGCTGTTGGTTCCCACCATCTGGACAAGTTTAGTAGTCTTATGCCTCTAGCTCTGTGGCTAACAGTTGATAGTCCTGTGACAATAGCTAATTAGTTATTTGATCAGAGAGTTTTGAATGTATCATTGGAAATACACAGAGAAGAAATTGATGAAGGAGGGTGTAGTTGTTAAAGGTAGGAGAACCAGGAGAGGGGTCAGGAAGGAGAGCATCCACTTCCATATGGACTTTCTGATTTGGTAGAGTTTGCGGGGCGAAGCCTCATTCTTCTAGCATTCGGGGTTAAGGCAGTTGATCTCAGTGTCCTCTGAAGCTTAAGGGTGCTGGGTCCCAGTAGAGGTGAAGTTCCTGTGACATTTTAACAAGGGTGTGTTTTAAGAAGCGGTTAGTTCATTCTATCTTTCCTGAGGACTGTCTCCATCTCTGAGTCCCACATTCAGCAGACCCAGACAGGACATTTAGGGCAGGAGAACAGACACAAGCAGCTTTTGGAGCAATAAAAAAGAAAGTGGAGAATTCTTTCTTGGTTCCACAACTGCCTGGTCCAACGAATACTGAGGCCAGATTCAGTTTGAAAGGAGTGGTCAGTGGGTCTCCAAAGACAGCCCACTGGGAGCGAAGAGGTGTATGACACGGTCCCAAGGATGAGACAGAGGAAGACTGAGTTGGCACAGTGAGTGGGGTAGAGAAAGAAGATCCATTGGTCTGAACACACTGGCATCCCAGGGACCCAGGGAGGATCAGACTGAGTGGGCACAAGCTGTTCAGTATGTCTTCACGCAGGAACAGGGTCCAAGGGCTCTGAGCCCAAGAGAAACACAGTTGTCTGGTACCAGGACTTTGAGAAAAGCCAGAAGATGAAAACAGGCCTGTGCTCTAGAAAGGAAACCTCACACCCAAGGGGAATCGTCAGAGGCCGGTAGCTCTGTCAGAGACCCAATTGCCAGTATTGAATGGGAGTCAAAGCCGACCTTGAACAAGAAAGCAGATTTGTTGCAGGTGGAAGAGAGCAGATCAGAATGCAGTGTCTAAGGGGTATTTGGGCCAGATCTGACAGCAAAGGCGGATGAGGTTAGAAGCCCTTAAATTGGGCACTGAGTGCACAAATTGGAGGTATAGATGGTGCCAAAGTTCCCATGAATGAGGCAGATAAGTGAGACCCAATGGTCTGTAATTTCTAGAGTCCCAGGAATTCAGAGAGGGTCGATTTCAAGAAGGCACAGGCTGCTCAGTGATTCGTCAGACACGGAGCAGGGTCCAAGGGCTCCAAGCCCGAGAGAGCCGTGGTTACCTGGTACCAGGGCTTAACGAGGCCACAAGGCAAGAAACCACGCTTGAGAGATGAGTCCTCACTGGTGGAAAATGGCCAGAGGTGAGAAGAGAGTCTGACCAACCATGCCGGTGTTGGATGGAGGAGCCAAGTGCTCCATTAGTTGGAGAAGTGGGGTTGTCGTATGTGAACCAGGTTCGAGGGTCCCGGCCTGCCTCAGAGTACTGGGAGGGCCTGTCAAGTTTCATGGCACCAAAGTTATAATTTAAAAATTGGCTGGAGAGAGAGAGTCATGTCATACAGCAGGGCACACATAGGAGGATTTTTGGAAGAGGAGAGAGAAGGGGCAGAGAAGGAGACAGAGAGGGGGCGAGAGACCAGTCCCTGGGGACAAGAGTGGCAGAAGAAAGAGTGGCAGAAGAGAAAGACATGGAAGAGAAAGAGAGAGAAAGAAAGAGAGAGAGGATGAGAGAGAGAGAGAGAGAGGGGAAGAGAGAGAGAGGATGAAAGAGAGAGAAAGAAAGAAAGAGAGAGAGAGAGAGAGGATGAGAGAGCAAGAACATAAAGAACATAGCACATGTGCACAGGAGGTACTCCTAGTGGCTGCAGCTGAGGACGTATCCTGTCAGGACCCCAACAGCAGGCCAGCACAGATGCCTGAATACTAACAACAGCTCTGGCTTCTACTTAAACATTTAGGGGTTGAGGGGGGGGGGTCACTGTGTCTCTTTGTCTGTCTTCTCAATATGATCACATTGAATAAATCTGCTTTTCACTTTTAATTTGACTACTTTAATTGACTTATCTAGGGAGTACTATCTTAGGGCCCAAACTGTGGCCCTAAGTCCAATACCAGTGACATGGTGGATGGGGGAAGGGCGGAAACTCACAGTCTAGTGTGTAATGTGCTGGGCTTGCTGGGGTGGGTGGCTGGGACAGAGCCTTCTTTGTCTGCACTCAGGAAGCAGCTGGTGGACGGGAAGCTGCAGCACATGGCTGGATGAGCTTGGCTGGATGCCTGGGAATGAGGCTGAGGGAGAACCTGGGAAGGGCTCAGTGGAGGCCAGGCAAGACCCCAGAGGAGGCAGGGAGTGGAGCTGACCCCTGAGGGCATACTGTTTAGTTCTACAGTAAACACACTCATGCCATCTCTACCTATCCAGGCTCTCTTCTCATGGTCAACCTTGATGGCTGAGGCTCTTCTTAGAAGCATCCTACCCTGCCCCAAATCTGCAGTTTATTAATAAAGTAAACATTAATCCAACATCTACTGTGTATGCCAAGTACATTTATTGTTGCAAGGAGTCTTTCCAACAATCCTACACACAAGGTGTACAGCTCAGGATCAGTTGTAAAAAACTAAGGCCTAGCCGGGCGGTGGTGGCGCAGGCCTTTAATCCCATCACTCGGGAGGCAGAGGCAGGCGGATCTCTGTGAGTTCAAGGCCAGCCTGGTCTACAAGAGCTAGTTCCAGGACAGGAACCAAAAGCTCCGGAGAAACCCTGTCTCGAAAATCCAAAAAAAACCAGAAAACAACAGCAACAACAACAAAAAACACCTAAGGCCTGAGGACAGAATTGGTTAAATGCAAGCTCTCAAACCCAGACGTGCGAGCTTGACTAAAGGACTTTCCGGCATCATCCTCAGTACTCAATAAGAGCTCACGGAATCAGACCGAGTGAATGAATAAATCTGAGCACGCCTGGTGTGGGTGGGAGAAATGGGTGGCAGTGCCTTGCGAAGACTGGAATGGGGTTCAGACTGAGAGGGGGCCTGGAAAGCTGGGAGGCTGGGTATATCCTGGAGGCAGGAGGACCAGATCTAAATTGGAAGACACAGATGGCAAGAAATGCGGTTCAGGGGCTTTGTCACTAGAGGGCACCCAAGTCTTGGCCTAGATCATTTTTTCCTCCCTAAAATTCAAATTTACCTTTATTCGTGTGTGTGTGTGTGTGTGTGTGTGTGTGTGTGTGTTGTGTAGTGCGTATGTAAGTGCATGTCTGTGCGTGTGTGTACACCCACATATCACCACGTACTCACGTGGAGGTCAGAAACAACTTGTAGGGAGGGATTGATTCTGTTTTTTTCCATGTTTTTTGGTTGGTCCTGGTGATTGAAGGCAGGTTCTTAAGTTTAGCAGCAGGTACCTTTACTGGCTGAACTATCTCATTGACTGTCACGTCTCTCTCTTCTCCCTTCCCCTTTAAAGGATCTTTTATTTATTCTTTGACAATTTCACGCACATATACAATGCATCTGTCTGAATTCTGTAGACACACTTCAACATGCCCCTTCTTCATATCCTCTCCCTTTTTTTTCTTTTAAAAATAACACAGTGAGTGTAATGAGCCGCCTGTGGGAATGTTGACTGAACTTGGCTTGACCCTGTGCAGACCGTTGTGCAGGGAGCTCATGAGGGCAGTGGCCACGGCAGGTCCAGAATGGCCATTCACAGCACCCTTCCACATTCTCCAGTTCTTACTTTCTTTCTGACCCCCCTTCTGCAGTGTTCCCTTGGTGGGGTCGATATAGACATCTCATATAGGGCTAAGCATTCAAAGGCCACTTATTCTCAACCTTGATCAGACACGAGTCTCTGCATTACCTGCTGCAGAAAGAGGCTGTGAGCACATGTATATACAGAAACACTTAGAAGGCACTTTGACAACATGATCAGTTAGCAAAACAACAGCAGTAGGGTCCCTCCTAGAGTTATGACCTCCCAAGTTCTGGGATTTTGATCCGTACTGAAGGACCAGGCATGAATTCCTCTTTATGAAGCAGGTCTCAGGTCTAATCTGAAAGTTATGCCATGATTATGCTGGCAGTTATACCTTGTGGCATAAATTTTCTTCAGAAAGGTGCTACTTCTAGGTGGTCAGTAGCCCAGGTGACTCTGTGTGAGTATTAGAAATGAAGCCATGCAAAACTGAGATGCAAATGGCAAATATATACCACATTTAGAATGCTTTGTGCAGGAAAGGAAAATAACATGCCTCCTAAATACTTTAAAAAAAAATACCAACGAGAAGGCTAGGGAGAAGGCTACGTCAGTAAAGTGTCTGCTGTGAGAGCCAGGGGACCTGAGTTTGGAACCTAGCATACACAGAGAAGCCAGTGTGCCGTGTGTATGAGCCCAGCACTGGGGAGATACAAAGAAGCAGATCTTTGGGTCTTACAAGCCAGTCACCCCAGAAAACTCAACAAGCTCCAGGTCAATGAGAGACTTGTCTCAAAAAATAACAGACAATGGAGGAAGACACCTGACACGTATTTCTGGTCTTCCACACAGTCACACACACATGATGCACAGACATGAACACACAAATCAACAGAAAATGAAAGGGACGGTGTTTGGGTCCATTGGGAATAAGTGTCTTATTGAAATGTCATCTTGGGCCGTGTGTGATCACTCAGCAGGTAATAACCTTGCACACGGCCTGATGATCTGATTTGATACCCGAGACCCATATGGTGGAAGGAGAGAACTGACTCCTACAGGTTGTCTTCTGACCTCCACACAAGTGCTGTGGCATGTACATACCCCCCCCCCCACACATGCACATGCACATGTGCACACACACAAATAAAATGTAATTAAAAATTTAAATGTCATTTTGTTTTCTTTAAAAATGTGGCTCGTAGGGACTGGAGAGATGTTCTGGGGTTAAGAGCCCTGGCTACTATTGCCATGGTTCTGAATTTGGTTCTAAGCACCTATGTTGAGGAGCTCACAACTGCTCTCTTTTCTGGCCTACTTGTGTTTGTGTGTGCCTGCACACACACACACACACACACACACACACACACACACACATGAAAAACAACAAAAATAAATCTCAGAAAACCCTAGAATGTTTAAAACATGTGTATGATGGGCTGGAAAATTGGCTCAGTGCTTAAGAGCACTGCTTCTCTTGCAGAGGACCGGAGTTTGACTCCCTGCACCCACACGGCAGCTCACAACTGTCAGTAATTCCCATTCCAGGAGCTATAACAACCTCTTCTGGCTTTCTAGGGCAGCAGGCATACATACGGGGCACATACATACAAGTGGGGAGAATACTCATACATATAAGATAGTAAAATAAATCTAAAATTAAATAAAAGGTATATGAAAGAATCATGGTTATGTAGATGGACCAGATCTCTCTCTTTTTCTTTTCTTTTCTTTTTTTCCGAGACAGGGTTTCTCTGTAGCTTTGGCACCTGTCCTGGAAGTAGCTCTTATAGACCAGGCTGGCCACGAACTCACAGAGATCTGCCTGCCTCTGCCTCCCAAGTGCTGGGATTAAAGGTGTGTGCCATTACCATTTGGCCAGATGTCTTTTTCTGTTGAAATCAATACCTAAAGAAAGATGTTGTGTGAATTTTGCCAAAAAAAAAAAAGATTTTGAGATTCTCAAAACCAAAGAGAGAGCCTCTCTCCAGAGCTCAACTCTTAGCAGTCCTCCTGTCTCTGCTTTCGAATCCCGGGTTTAAGGTGTGTGAGCCACCACATCTAGTTTAGGAGTTAGTATTTCTGGAACAAACTATTCTCTCGTCTTTCGTATTCATAACAGGGTCTCCGCTAGCTCCAGCTGCCCTTGAATTCATTGTGTGACCTACAATGATGTTCCTGCCTCTACCTCCCGAGTGCTAGGATGACATGCGCCACCCTGGCCAGCTTTCTTGCTCTGATATTTAGTTTTAGAATGTTATTCTTCTCAATCTATGATATTTTAGTAAAAAGTTTAAAAGTTGCTTGTTACTCCCCCACTCTGTGCGTGTGGTACGTGGTGTGATGTGTGTATGGTGCACTTGTGCCGCAGTGAACATACGGATGTCAAAGAATGACTTTTGGGGGTCAGTCCTCTCCTTCATGTTTTGTGGGTCCTGAGAAATCAGCTCATGTTTCTGAGTTTGGCAGCAAGTGCCCTTTCCCACTGAACCATCTCACCAGCACTGGCTCCCTCTCTCTCTCTCTCTCTCTCTTCTCTCTTCTCTCTTCTCTCTTCTCTCTTCTCTCTTCTCTCTTCTCTCTTCTCTCTTCTCTCTTCTCTCTTCTCTCTCTCTCTCTCTCTCTCTCTCTCTCTCTCTCTCTCTCTCTCTCTCTCTCTCTCTCTGAACCTAGGGGAGTTATGTGCGCCTGTGCATGTGCACAGAGACTAAAGGAAGAAGCTGGGCGTCCTTCTCTATCGCTCTCTGCCTTGTTTTCTTGAGTCAGAGTCTCTTACCGAGCCTGGAGCTAGACTGGCAGCCAGCAAGTCCCAACAACTTCTACAGTATTGAAAAGTCTTATGCAGCCACAGTTTAGCTCTTTAAATAAGTGCTGGGGGTGGGGTGGGGTGAGGGGGATTTGAACTCAGGTCTTCACACTTGCACAGCAAGCACTCTTAGGCACTACGCCTCCCCAGCCCTGAATATAGCTATTTATCAAGGTATCTAAAGAAATTTCTCAGCCCACTCACTACAGTTCAAGTTCATTTAAAAAATTGCTTGATAATTATCTGCGATGTGAATGGACCCCAACTCACTCAGTGCCGTCATCGCTGAGAAGCTTACACTTCATTCCCAGGTTTTATTTTCACCATCACTAAAGAGGAGCGCAAGCTCAACATGCTGCAACTTTCTGTCTGTGCTCCTTTGTAAGGACTTGTTCTGCTTTGCTTTTGTGGTACTTGCTAAGTATTGGATCCCCAGTTACTGGGTTCCCCCGCTGATGCAATAAGCCGAATCTGACCTAATTAACAAATCCAGATTTAATAAAGAGAGCAGAGTGAAGCAATTCCCAGTGACTCTTGGGAAGGCAGGAGAGAGCATGTGGCAGGGCTGGCGACTAGGTCTTAAATAGCCTGAAGGTGGTCTTGAGCAGTTCCAGAGGAGCAGCTGCTGATGGACTTTCTGAGGGGCGGGGTCTGGGATGGGAGGAGTGAAACCCCTGTGGAGCTTCCCAACATCACGTAATTTGGATACTTACTGGTACGGGTTCAAGTGTGACTACTTCAAGTCTGGCAAAGGACAATAGGGGGAGGGAGGAGTCAGGAGTTGGTGGGCGGTGCATGCTCGGTGGGAGGTGAAGGTGAAGAAGCATTTAGTTAACTGCCTTCCAGGAGACCTCAGGCATCTGTCTCTTGAGGAGGCAGAGGAGGCAGGATTACAAGGAGAAAAATAGATTTTTAACACTGGTCCCATAAATAGGGCTAGGTGCGGGGAGAGTGACGACGGCCAGAAAGAATGAGACGGAGATATGCCCTGGTTGTACAAAGAGACAAAGGGTGAATGTGCGAGACACGAGAGCAGATATGCCCTTCACTGGGACATCTTGGAAAATCAGACCCCAGTTGCTGGATAGGTGCCTGCTTGAACCTGACTAGGTGGTACCAGCCCTAATGTTCCAGGAACTTGGGGAGATGGCATGCCAACTCGAGGGAAGTACCTGCTGCTACTTAGGGCGTGGGAAATGCCTCTATGCATCCTATAAAAGTGTCAACAAGAGTTAGGAGACAAAGGATTTTTTTTTTTTTAATGAGTGGGCATGTGGGTGAAGTCAACCTGCCAGCTCTGAATCTGTTGGTGTCCTCGTAGTTGGTGTAGGGATGGCATATCTGGAGGGCCGCCTGCAGGTTGGGCTTGACATGCTTTTCCCAGGAACATTCAGGCACCTGTAAACAGTTGGAGTTGATTTCTCTTCTTTGGTGTCATAGCAGAAGACTTTGGCTTTGGGTAAAAGGCATAAACATTTTTCCTAGGGCCTGGTTTCAGCCCAGTGAAACACACCTTTAAGCCTTTTTTTTTTCTTGGGAGGAGCAGATTGAGAAGATTTATTGAACAACACGGTGACAGCAAAGCAAACACTGGAAAAATCTCAGAGTACATTTAGAGAACTCACATCACAAAAGCAACGTGAAGAAATCCATGTTAATTAGGCATTCCACAATGCCTGCCAATTTCAAATCATACATATGTACAATTTTGTTAGTTTAAAAATGAAAAATAATATTTGACAATACTTTTTTAAAAATAATTAATAACCATTGGTTAACTTCATTCATTGCCTTAAATTCTCAGCCAGCTTTGTCTTGTTCCCCAAGGCTGAAATGGAACATGAGGTCCTAATGAACCCAGGACTCAGCACTTGCTTCTGTCCAGCATCCCTTTTCTGTGTTCCAGCAGCAAAAGTTAAGCCTGCATTAGTTCCTCCCTCAGCAAGGAAATTGGTAGTTTGTACTTATTAGCAGTGATTCGTAGCTATGGTTGCACAAGAGAATCACCCAGGGAGCTTTAGAAAACCTCAGTGCCCAATTAAGTGAGGGACACAGCAGGTGGGAGCAGTTATTAGCATTTCTTCATAGCTCTCTGGGTGATTTCCTTGTGCAGCCAAACTGCAGATCCAAACTCCTACTCCCATCTGCCTGAAGCTATGTGGCCACAGGTGAGATACTCGGGTCTGAATCTGTTCAATCCCTTCCCATGCAGAGGAGATATGATTCTCCAACCGAGCTAACACAAAGAGCATCCTCTCTCAGCACGGTGACCAACACAGTCAATGTTGGCTTGGGAATTAATTCTCTAAGTGACATTATGGTCATTAAATAAATCTTTCATTTCTGTTCCACTCAAGATTTTGCTTTAGAATGAGACATGGAGGAGGAGCCGGCTGTGGATAAAAAAATTCAGCAGAAGCAATAGCTGATTCAAGTTTCTGTGGCTCATTTTTTAAAGTCTTCCCTCATCCTCAGGTGAAAACAATCTCCTGACAGCCCCGTGCCAACTGGATACAGCTCAACACCGTGCTGCATCCAAATGGCTCCTTTCCATCTGAAAGCCTGCCTTCTATTTCGTCCTAATTTCTTTAGCTTTCATCCAAAGGAGCCAAACAGTTTCTAAATTGCTCAACACAAAGAAATTAGAACTCAGACGATAGAATCTGCAACTGGCAACTGCTGAACCTTCTGTGACTGAGTCTGTGAGTCAAATCCAACCCCACTATAGAAGAATCCCTTGTGTCGCCAGGGTGGTCAAGTGGTGAAGGCACTGAACTCAAGATCCAACAGATATGAGTTTACAGTGGTCTGAGCCACACTCTCAGTAACACCTTTAAGTCTTAATTCACTGAACGAAAGAGGTTGGGCAAGTGGAGGAGGAGGGAGTTGAACATACCTGCAGGGTTCCAAACCCTCTCTAATGCTAACCTGTCTCTAAAAGCTGGGAGCAGTAAAATCCACAGAAATTTAAGGACCCCAAGAAAACTGTTTGTAGTTGGTCCTCTATCGGTTCATCAAGGTTGTGTTTATCAATGCTAAAACTCTGAACCTCCAAAGTTACATCAGAAACCAGTTTATCTTGAACCATGAAACCTGTGAATGAGGCACACACCTGTCTGTACTTTTAACAGGAAACTTAGCCAATGAACCAATGAGCTACCAAGCTGGCTGTGGCCAGGGTCGGGGCAGAGGATAAGGTTGGGGGAGAGCTGTTAAACTGGTAAGGCTATCAGTACCCTAGTCATCAAATGCCATCAGATCTGAGAAAGACAAACAGAAGTGAGACAACTACCAGCCACCTAGGCAGTCCCGGATTTCTCCGTGGTCACTGGGGAGCAGAAGTCCCAAAGGCAGTACCAGTCTTTGACTGCCGAGTCCAGAAGATCTGACAGACTTCGCTGTGGGGCAGGGATTTGGGAAGAGTGACCTACCTTGTCTTGGTAAAGTGGGGGAATCAATTCCCAGTGCCCTGTTGTCCAGTCTAGGCAGGGTCTTGGCAGCAATTTAAAGTGCGAAGCATTTGGTATCAGAATTGAATTGTATACCACTGTGTATGTCTATAATCTCAGCACTCTGTAAGCAGAGACAGGAGTATTGGGGTTTCCCCCAACAGTCTGATATTTAGCAAGACTCTTTTAAAATAAAGAAATAAAGATTATGGTATCCCAGTTGGGATTGAAATACAAAAAAAAAAAAAAAAAAGAAGCAGCTTTTTTTTTGCTGCATGACTGGCTTTGTCACATTTAAAGCAAACTTCCAGTTTGGAGGAGATACAGGATGTTGCTAGTAGCTGGTATGTCTCTATAAGCTTTTTTATTATTAAAATGCTATATTCTCAGCTCTCTGAAGGGCTTTCGGATCAGGGTATAATTATCTGTTAGGTATATCTGAATTAGACAAATGTTGTTTAGGCTTAACTTTGAAAGCATATATAAGTTAAATCTGGAAATACGGTTTGCTCAATTAGTTGCATCTTACCAATGTTAGTGAAAGCAAAAAGGTTAGACATATTGTTATGATTTTAGCCAACCAGCGTGGCTGGCACTTCCGGGTTCCAGGGCCACGCATGTGTGGACAGCCCTCAGGTAAAAATACTTCTCTGCCCCAGCGACCTTAAAAGGTCCTGCGAGACCCATGTACGGCATGGTTTCATCACATACATATGACACAGCTATGTGACCTTGTGTGCATGCGTGAGCTCTGTCATCACGTGTGACATAGCAGACCATAACACTTCCCATCTCTTTCTTATAATAAAAAGGCGGGAAGTTAGACACAACAGTTAAAGGAATCGTGATGGTGGATTCTCAAGACTGCTTCCTGCTTATTTGTGGGCATTGTTTTGTGGGGGGACCTGAGAAAGCTGGGTGCTGGTCACATCCTGGGATAGCTGTACTCTTTCCTCTTGTCCATGTTTTGTGGTATGGAACTGTCCCGTGTCTCTTGGACCTGGCAAGGTATTGGCAGAACAGAGGACAAAGTTAAATTTAGGAAGAAAAAATTTTTTAGTACCAGGGAATAGGGGTGTATCTGACCTATTTAAGGTGTATCCTTCATCAGTTAGCATTTTCAACTATTTTTGTATCTTACTGAAATTTGTTTTGTGAGGCTGTCCTTTTAAACCGACAAAACTTCTCAGCTGTCAAACTGCATCAGAGATCTTTGAGAAGGATAAAATTTACTTGAGTTATTGATTAAAAAGCAACAGAGAACTTACTTGGTTGGCTACCTAGAGTTACTCCTCAGGGGCCTCCATGGTCGCTGAGGGTTGCATTTGCCTTTTGCTGTTCAGCACAGGGCCTGCCAGGCTTTTGAAGATCCCCGTGGGTTAGAAATCTGTAAAGACAAGTCTACTTGGACCTGAGCAGCTAGGCTGTTGATTCCAGCGATTCTGTCCACATCTGGAGATCGTCAGTTTAGATGAAGGCAGTTTTCCCAGTGGTCAGTGCTTGGCAGTTGAAGTGAATTGCGGATGGACGTTGTTGTGTGCCCATTTGTCTTCTGTCTTCTTTGGAGGAAGTAGAGTGCTGCTGCTAGGAGCCAACCTGTCTCTCTCTGTTATGAAAAGTCTTTTAATAATTAAACATTTAAACGCCATATCCCCAGATCTCTGAGCAGCTGAGGGCTGTTTATGGGGTATAGATAAGCTATAACTACAGCATAGAATTTGCCTGGAGAGCTGGGTCTAAGCTCGACTGTACTGGCTCTCAACTTAACAGGTAAGATTTGTACTTGTAAAAGGCAAAGAAGATAAAACTGCTTGCAATAGAAGCTTAACGGTAGAACTGACAATAGTAGAGAACAGCTTAATATTTTAAAGCAGGTTTGGGTTAAATATACCGTATTTTTGCAAGAAATTTAAGAGAACATACCAATTTAAAACATTTAAAACATGAGACTTATTGCTTTCTTAGTCTGGAATGAGAGATAATGGACAGACAATTATAACATTTAACAGTAAACATATGTGCATTTATACCCAGTTGAATTTAAGTTTTATACACATATACACAGAGTTAAAGCTAAGTTATCACATACACACACGTATATTAAACAGGATGCTTGGGCAAAGTGGATGCTTTTGGTGGGCTCTACCAAAGGCATGCCACTGCGTAAAACACATGGCAAAAAACAAAAACAAAAACAAAACAAAAGCTGCTTTCTTTTGTATAAAAAAAGGTGTGTCCTTCAATTTGGCTCTCTGGAACTCACAAGAATTTCTTGGATTTGTGAAAACATAAGTTTAAACAACTTATCATGTTTATACCAGAATGACAGAGTAGCAGCTCAGCATGCTCAAGATCGAAAGAAAGCCCAAATGAATGAGCTGGAACAGCAACTGGAGGATTTGGAAGGAGATTTTTATTTATTTTTTATTTTTTTAGGAGAGAGTAAGGTGTAGCAGAGTTCAAGGAGAATGGATTTGTCACGGGTGAAGCAGGAGCAGAGGGGAAAGAGCTGGGTGGGTGGGGGACCAAACTTGGACTCAGAAGTATCCCCTCACAAACCATTAGCCAGAGACTGGAGATCGGGGCGGGATGGTGTGGTGGGTGCAGGCAGCATCCCCCAGAAAGTCTGGGGCCAAAACAGTGGGGGGTTGGAGTTTCCCTGTGCAGGACATCTCCCAAACCAAGGAAGCCCAAGGGGCAGGGATTGTCCCTATCCCAGAACAGGCTGAAGTCACCTGGGACTGCAGTGGCTCTGAAGGCAAATCAGAAGCCTTTCCCCCAGAAGGGGTGAAGACTCAAAAGGGATCCTAGATCCCTTTATAGGCTTTTGGTTTGGAATGGATGACTTACCAAGCAAGGGTCAGTCTGAGGTGGGGAGGGAGAGTGGCTTTCCATGGCCACGGGGTCACCAGAAAAACTCAATTCTACTCGGGTCTGGCATGAATCAGACTGAATTAATAAATCCAGATTTAATAAACAGAGCAGAGGGAAGCAACTCCCAGGTGATTCTCGGGGAGGCAGGAGAGAGAGCACTGGGTACGTCTGGTGACTAGATCTTAAGCTTCTAAGTGGTCTTGAGCAGTTCCAGGGGAGACCAATGGCAGACTTTCTGAGGGGTGGGGTCTGGAATGGGAGCAGTGAAACTGGAATGAGCTTCCCAACACTATTGTGGAGTCAACCCAGCACCTTGTACGTTCTAGGCAGGAGGGTGTTAGAAGGGTTCTAGGCAGCTGCTGCATCACTGAGTCCTCTTCATAGTTATTTGAGACAGGATCTTCCTAGGTTGCCCAGGCTGGTCATGAACTCAGGCACATTGTGCTTCAACCTCCCCAGGTAGCTGAGATCACCACCTTGAAGACCGAGGTCTGGCAGTGAGTTTTTTTCTAAGGGAAAGATTTCTAACAGAGACTGCTGGGTAAGGGGTGAATGTGTTTGTGATTTTAATAGATACTGTTGGTTGTAGATGCAAACAGATTCTAAAGTTTGTTCAAAGCCTGGAGACACAGATCAATTGACAGAGGGGCTGCTTAGCACTCAGGAAGCCCTGGGTTCTTTCCTTATCACTTCATAAAACCAGGCACAGGCTTGTCATTCTGCTCTGGGAAGTTGGAGGCAGGAGGATCAAAAGTTAGCTCCTAGCAAGTTTGAGGTCAGCTTAGGCTGTCATCTTATTTTGTTGTCGATTGCTAGGATAAACACCACAGCCAAAAGCAACTTTGGGAGAAAAGGTGTGCTGGACTTACAGTTTATACTCTATAATGAAAGGAGGCCAGGAGCTCAGGGAAGGAACCTGGAATCAGGAACGGAAGAAGTAGTCATGGAGGAACGACTACTGCTTACTGGTTTGATCTCCGTGGCTCAATGGCTTGCTTTTTTATACAACCCAAGACTCCTTGCCCAGGAGATGGCACCACCTACAATGAACTGGATCCTCCTACATTAAGTACCAATTAAGAAAATGCCCCAAAAGCTTGCCTGTGGGCAATATAATGGAAGCATTTTCTCAGGGGAGGTTCTCTCTTCCCAGATGACTCTAGCTTGTGTCAAGTTTTGTCAAGCTGACAGAAAATTAACCAGCACAGTTATAAAAAGAAACAAAACAATCCCTTAAATCAGAAAATAGGACATTATGGTATTGACAGCAACAACAGCAAAAAAAGACATTGAAAATCAATAGTAAAGGGAAGATTGCCCAAATTCAGACATGTACAAATATGATCAATTGATTTCTACCAAAGGAGCAAAGGTGATTCAATGAGAGAGAGAAGACTGTTACAGAACATACTGGGAACATTAGATATACAAATGTTATACAAAGATTTCATGGTTGAGGGCAAGGCTCAGGGGTAGAGCCCTTGCCTAGAACTCCCAGTGAGGGGCTTAGCTGAACAGTACTTGCTTAACACATACAGGACCCTGGATTCTGAACTAAGACCCACAAACAATAATAATGTCTAAAGTCTAACCTTACAGCTTAACAAAGGAAAAGTTTGTTGTAATGAGATACAGAGAATAGGCAAGTTCATAGGAGCAGGGACTAGAATAGAGACGACATGCTTATATAAAAGGAGAGTTAGCTTGGAATGAGGAAAGAGTTTTTGTTTGGAGAAGTTTCTTCAGATGGCAATAGCTGCACAACAGCATAAATGTGCTTAATATGAACGAGTTCCTCCCTTAAAGTAGATAGAATAGGCCTGAGGGGAGTACATCTATAATCTTAGCACTGAGGAGGCCGGGGTCAGGCTAAGGTGCATAGTGAGGACCTGTCTTAGAAAGTCAAAAGATAGAGCTCAGTAGTCAAGCCTTTGTTTACTGTGCACAAGGCCAAGGTCAACACTCAGCATTGAAGTAATTCTTTTACTCCAATGTCAGGTCTAGAGAAATTCTTTGGAATCTCTCTCTCTCTCTCTGTCTCTCTCTCTGTCTCTGTCTCTCTCTCTCTGTCTCTCTCTGTCTCTCTCTCTGTCTCTCTGTCTCTCTGTCTCTCTCTCTCTCTGTGTGTGTGTGTGTGTGTGTGTGTGTGTGAATCACCAACATAGACACAAAGAATCAGAGACCTGGTGTAACACAAAAACCTGCTGTCTATAGAAGGGAACAAGAGAAAAACCTAGATGACTTTGAGTTTGGTGGTGAATTTTTAGAAACACAATCTCCACAAAAAAATTGACACTAAATTTTATTGAAACAGAAACTTAAGAGATATGGGTGTTGAAGCTAAGCAGTAAAGTTCTGGCTGAGCAAGTGGGAGGCCCGAGGCTCTCAATCCTGTGAGTAGAAATTAAAATAAAATTAGAATTTTTTTTTGTAAGAATCAGTAGAGAGAGAATAGAAAGATGAACAGCAGAATGGAAGAAATCTTCATAAAACACATTGCCCACAGATTCACACAGATGCAGATTAAGTTATCGCCTCAACCAAGCCTAGTGTTATAAGCCTGTCGTCAGAGCTGCTTGGGAGGCTGAGACAAGAGGTTGGGTAGTTCAAGGGTAATGTGGACTACACAGTGAGTTTAAAGATATCCCAGACAATGGAGTGAGATCCTGTCTCCAAAGGGTAAAAAGAGGGCTGGTAATGTGACTCAGTGACTGAACACTTGTCTAGCAAATCTTGAGGTCGGTCTCAGCACACACACACACACATGCACACACACAGTAATGTGTTGTGGTTAGAAAGGATATCTCTCTAAATCTGTGTTTTCCAAGGTGGTAGTATGGGGGGTGGGAGTGGGTACTGTGCACCCTTAAGAGGTAGAGACTCTAGGGGGAACTTACTACAGTTGTTTAGCTATTGTTTAGTTTTTCAGGCACTGGACTTTATTCATACATCTATGTTTATAGAAACACCCAGCCTCAGCCAGAGAAGCTTCTCTTTGCAAAGAATGATGGTGAGCACAGAGTGTGGATGTGCAAGGTAAGGGGAATAAGTGACATCTGAGTGCTGAGCCCTAACTAGGACATTTATCACACTCAGTGAATGTCACTGAAGGGGCAGAGAATGCAAGAACCAGATACAGAGAGAAGGGTCAAAACGTTATCTTCTGGACATGACACATCCGTTACAAGTATGAACGCCCAGTAACTGTCAACAGTCAATCATGGAAGGGGAGGGGCTTATGGGATCATATCCCACCCTGCTGAATTATTGACTACTGATGGATTTTGTCTGAGGCACCCATTGTCTTCAGTTCCAAGTCTATGCTCACCTAACCAGGTTGCCATGATTAAACACAGCTGGTCACAAAGCAAACAGATATGAATGCTAGAAAGGGAGGAGAGGGGAAAGAGTTGACAGGGGGTGGGAGGAGATTAGAAGAGGGAGGGAGAGAGTAGCCAGAATATGTTATAGACCTGTATGGCACTGTTAAAGAAGAAAATTAGTAAGAATTATGTATAAAAAAATCAAGAAGTAGGGTCCAGTAATATGTGCTTCCTGGCTCAAGATGTGAGTCATTTTCTTAGATACATGTTCCTACCATTGAAATGGAATCCTCTTAACAGAAGCTAAGCCCAGTGGGTCACTTGAATTTGGATTTGAACCTCCAACAGCGAGGAAATGAACCTCTTCTCTTTGTAGCTTAAGTACTTATGTTATTTCATGATAGCGATAGAGAATTGACTAACACTTGTATCTTATTTTTAATACAGTTTTTTATTGATTCTTAGAGAATTTCACATCATGTACCCGATCTCACTCATTTCCCAGTTCTTCCATATTCACCCCTCACCCCTGTAGCATGCCTCAAAATAAAATTTAAAAAATATTAATTAAAAATAAAACCAACACATAAATCAACAAAAAGTCACCCTGTTCTCCCATCTTTCCCACCTCCCCATCACCTCTTCATTTGTCTTTTGGCATCGGGAGCTGCTGTGTGTCATGTAGTAGACCCTTTGTCCACTCAGCGTTACTTGCAAATGTTCATTATGTAATGTATAATGTATTGTGGTCAGATCCAAGGCTTCTGGTCCCTGGTACACCAATCAATACTGGACCCTCACCAAAACTCCTCTCAGATTTCCTGCTGTTGCCCTGAGTCATGGGGATCTTGTAGCTATGGTGCTGCAGGACAGTCCCTTCTTGGTCATAGATGGGGTAGATGTGGGAAGAGCCAACTCAAAACCCTGAATGTGGGTCTGGGTGGTAGCTGACTTGGTCAGTCCGGGTCCCTGGTACACTGCCTACCAACCCCAGGCCTGGATGTCACCATGGCTCCAGTAGCAGCTCAGCTTAGCCAGATCAGTGTGGCCCCTTTGGCAGCATGGTCCTAGGCTGGGTCCATGGCCCTAGGCTGCAGCTTGGGCTGGACATCACCATGGTCCTGGGGAGCAGTGCAGGTCACTCAGGTCCATATGGTCCCAGCTACGGCATGACTTTCAGACACCAATATGGCCACAGATGGCGGCCCAGACCTTGGGCATCTTCATAACTTCAGATCAGCATGACTTCTGCAGCAGCTCAGCCCTTGGATGCCAACAAGCGCATAGATGGTGGCCTCACATCGGGTATTTGTGTGGTCTTTGGCAGGAACATGGGCCACAGATGTCAACACAGACCCCAGATGGGGTAGAACCACTGAGCCAGACATGGCACTTGGCAGCAGCCTGGACCCAGACATCACCAAGACCCAGGGTGGCAGTCAGGCCACCCACAGCAGCCTGTTTCCCAATACCTTTGCTTCTTCAGTTCTGCCTCTTTCCACAGCACATGGACTGGTCTGCTTCTCTTTCTCTCCCATTTCTCCACTATATATTTGCTCATCATAATGGCCCCTTCCACAAGGACACCCAGGCAGACCTGTGCCTATCTTCTGCCCACCTGGGCTGTGGGACCCAGGAAGGCCTGTGGATGTCTTCTGCTAGCCCGGGCCACGAGGCCTCAGACATTATATGGCTGTATTCCATCTGCCTAGGCAGAGAGGACCCAGGTAGGCTGTGGCTATGTTCAACTTGTCTGAGCAGAGAAGACCCAGGCAGGCCTGTGAACGTGTTCAGCTGTCCAGGGACATCAGTACTTATATGGTAACAATTAAAATATCACCTGTGGTTCAAAGATGTCCTATCAATTTAATCCTCAGAATCAGAGGTAGACAATGTGTGAGATGTGGGGAGGTGAGTGGATTACTAGGTTCATGGAATTATCATGGGAGTAACTTTATCATAAAAATGAGTTCTTTCTAGCTCACTTGGTTTGTATGTGCCAAACACTTTTACATGTATAATACAAGATGGGCACCCTTAATCCAAAATTTGAAACACACACACACACACACACACCTATCTAGGGATATATAAAAAATATATAAATCAATATGCATACAGCTTCTTAATTCAGGAGCTGGAAAGATGACTCATTCAATAAAGATATGTAAAAGCCAGGTGGAAAGAGAGAACGGATTCCAAGAAATTCTCTCCTGTCTATGTCTGCCTCTGGAGTCCTGGGATTAAAGGTGTTCACCATCATCACCTGTTCTAACAATATTAGTGTTTTTAAAGTGTTGCTTAAGCTTTTTCACTAGTTTTTTTGTTCCACATCTGAGAAGTAAGTCAGATATACTGTCATATTCCAGTCTCTGATACAAGAAAGCTGAGTTTGAGGCAAGCCTAGGCAATGTAGAAAGAACTTGTCCCAGAAAAGAGAAAATAGAGAGGGAAAAGACCAAGTCATCAAGTAGTATTTCTGGGACAAAGGCCATTTATTCAACTTAAAAACTAATTAACATCAGCCAGTGTTGGCATCTGCCTTTAATTCCAGCACTTTGGAGGCAGAGGCAGGTGTATCTCTGATTTTGAGGCCAACCTTGTCTACAGAGCTAGTTCCAGGACAACCAGAGCTATATAGAGAAACCCTGTCTCTAGAAAACAAAACAAAACAAAAATAAAAACAAAAACTATTTACTTAATTTGTGTGTGTATGTTTGTATATATGTTGTGTACACATGTGGTACACCACACGTGTTTGTGGGTTCACATATGTGTATCATACATTGAAGCCAGAGGAAGACACTGGGTGCTCTGTGCTATCACTCTCCACTTTATTCCTATGAGACAGGGTCTCTCATTGAACTTGGAGCTGGACTGATGTCCAGCAAGCACCAGTGAGCATCCTATTTCTGCCTCCCATAGCACTAGGGTTATAGGCCATGCCTGGTGACCCTTTGTACAAGGGTGCTGGTGTAGCAAGTACTTACTCATTGAGCTATTTTCACATTGTATATACATCAGTGTGCAGGATAGAGGACAGTCTTGGGTATTATTTTCAGGAACATTGTCTCTTTTAAGACAGGTCTCCCACTGGTCTGGAATTCATCAATTAGACTAGACTGGCTGATCAGAGGACCCAGGAATATCCCTGTCTTCATCTCTAGTGCTGGCATTACAAGTGCATAGTAATATTCAACATTTTCGTGTGGGTTCTGGAGCTTGAATTCATGTCCTCATGCTTACATAGCAAGCACTCCCCCTGACTGAGTCATCTTGCTAGTCTCATTTATTTGGCTTTTAGTATATGCTGGTATTTGACTTCCAGAGATGCCTACACCTGGGCAAAGCAGAAGCTTCAGCAAGTGGCTATCTCCAGACATAAACTCAAATGAGTTCAGATAAATACACAAACAGGGAGTCTTGGCTACACAGAGAGAGACTGTGTCTCCAAAAAATAAAAATAAAAACAATCAAAAACCAAAATTTGGGAAATCTGCATGCATGCATGTCCAGATGACCCCAAGAGCGATCCACATGCTGGGTTCATAGCCTATCTCTGGCCTAGACAAAAGGAATAGAGAGATGAGTGAGTGTCTTCCTGGAATGCTGGACAAGAGCCTGAACTCTTGATAGAAGTGGAGAAGGGCGTGGGAACCCCTCAGGGGACTCAACTCCTCTTAGTTCCTTTCATAGACCCACCCTGGGTTTTTGTCTTGTGCTGGTCAGGATGAAGGATAAATACTCTAATTTTGGGACAGCAGAGAGAACAGGCCAAACCCATCCCTACTCCTGTCAATCCATTACCCTGGATGTTCAGGTTTCATTTCTTATTTTGTTTGTTTTATTTGATGTGTATGCATCCGTGTGGGTGTCAGAGAATAATGTAGGGTGTTTTCTTTACCTGCTCCCCACCGTGCTATCTATCCATATGTTTATTCTGAGTGTGTGAGTGGTTTTGTGTGTCTGCACATGTGTGTGAGTACATGTGTAGGTATAAGGAGACTGGAGGAAGATTTTGGGTATTTTACTTGATAATTATTCACCATCTATCATCTATCTATCTATCTATCTATCTATCTATCTATCTATCTATCTATCATCTATCTATCTATCATCTATATGTCTATATATCTATTAACTTTTGAGACAGGATCTTACTAATTAGTCCTGGTTGACTTGGAACTAGACATATAGTCCAGGGTGGCCTCAAATGCACAGAAATCAGCCTGCCTCTGATTCTCAAGTACTGGAATTAAAGATATGTACCACCATGCCTAGTCCCCTCTAATTTTTTGAGACAGGGTCATTCATTGGCTCTGGAGCTTCTGGTTTATTCTAGTATAACTTGCTATCAAGATCCTTGGATCCACCTGTCTGCACCCTCCAACACTTTGTTTTAGGCATGTGTGATCTACTTTTATATTTGTACTGGGGAATCAAAATCTCTGCTCTGCTTGCTTTCTCAGCAACTTCTCTTACCATGGAGGTTTCTCCCCAGCCTCTCTGGTTTTAGAGACTGTGTCTCACCCACTGTGGTGGTTTGAACAGAAGTGGTCTCCATTGGCACATATATTTGAATGCTTGGTCATTAGGGAATGTTTCCCTAATCCAAAGTCCCAAAATCTTCGGCATTCCACCAGCAAGCAGCATGGTCAAGCCTAATCACTCCTTGACATGGGTTAGAGGTGTGGCCATGTTATAGTAGGAGTGGCCTTGTTGGAGGAAGTGTGTCACTGGAGGTGGGCTTTGGGGTTTCAAGTGCTTAAGTTAGGACCAGTGTCTCCCTTCTTCCTGCTGCCTGCCAATCTGTACACAGAACTCTCAGCACTTCTCATGTCTGCCTGTATGCCATCATGCTCTCAGCCATGACTATAATGGACTGAACCTCTGAAACCATAAGCAAACCCAATTACATGCTTTCCTTTACAAGAGTTGTTATGGCCATGGTGTCTCTTCACAGCAATAGAACACTAAGAGAGAAGTTGGTATCAGGAGTAAGATATTGCTTTGACAGGCCTGACCATGTTGTTTGTTGGTGAAATGCGGAAGACTTTGGGACTTGGGTTAGAAAAGCAGTTGAACACATTAACCGATGCCTAATGAGCCATACTAGTAGGAGCATGGAAGACAATGCTGAGGTTGATTTGAACTTGGGGTCCTAGTTCAAGAAGTTTCAGAAGGAAAGAAGTGGCCTAGAGATGGTTCTTATAATCTAGTGCTATCTGCTGCTGTATATAACATTCATAGTTACTAAGAAAACCAAGCTCCTGGGCTCACAAAATTGATCATTTTTGATCTTTGAGGACCTCACTGTTGGTTTTGAGAAGGTTCTGATGTAGAATTCAAGGGACGCACTGAGAAGGGTTGCTGGAGAAAAAGTTTATTAGAAAGGTTACTAATGCCATGGACAGACAGACGACATCATGGTGGCACAAACTCTAAGTAGAATCAAGTGCTAGCACCGGGGACACACAGCTTGACCGGGGTTCTGGAGTAGAATGGGAGAGTATCACAAAGTTAGGGGGCATCTCTTCTAATGTGTCTTTGAGGAAGTAGGGTAGAAGTAGGTTTACACTGTGAGACGTCAGCCAAGCTCTCTGATTTCCTAGAAGGGGAACAGGATGTATGGCCATATGGTAGCATTTTGATAGTCCCAGAGCCTGTAAACTCAATTCCTCAAGAGGGAAATCCCAGCACCTGAAATCTGTCCTCATTAAATTTTTATTGCTGTGTGTGATGGCTATTCTTGATTGTCAGGTTGACTACCCAAGTGGGTAGGTACGTCTGTGAAGGATTTTTCTTAATCATTTGAGTGGGAAGATGAACCTTTAATCCAGATCTTTTGAGGTGGGAAGATATACCTTAAATCTGGGCCACAGTTTCTGGTAGCAGTCTCTATAAAGGACATGGAAGAAGGAAGCTTTTGCTTTTTGTCTGCTTGCCTTCATGTCCACTGGCATTAGAGCATATTCCTTCTGGATTCTGGCCTTATACTGAAGACAGGCTGAGACCTGCAGCCTCATGGACGGAGCAGCTACTGGATTTTTGGGTTTTCCATTGGTAGAAAGTCATTGTTGAACTAGTTGGACCATAGCCTTCAAACTGCTCTAATAAATCCTCTTTATAAATATTTATATAGATATATTCATTCTACTAGTTCTGTTCCTCTAGGTAATTCTAATTAATGCATTGTGGTAAACTCTATGACCACAGGCTATTTGAGGAGAAAAGGCTTTATTGTACTTCATTTATAGCTTACAGACATTCATTAAGGGAAGTCAAGGCAGGGACTCAAGGCAGGAAACAGGAGACAGGAACTGAAGCAGAGGCCACAGAGGAGGATTGTTTACTGACTTGTTCCTCATGGCTTGCTCAGCCTGCTTTATTAGACCACCCAGGACCATCTGCCAAGGATGGCACTGCCAGAGAACGGGACCCTCCCACATCAATCGTTAACTAAGAAAATGCCCTACAGACTTGCCTATTTCAATATGATGGAGTCATTTTCTCAGCAGAGTTCCCACATTCACAAATAACTCTGTCTTGTGTAATGTTGATTAAATTTAACAAGGACAATGTCTGATTCAAAGGCAGTAATCTCAGTAGGGAGCCTGTCAGTGTCTGTGATGCTGTAGCTATTGTGACTTGAGCAAAATTCTGGATCCTAACAATTTTCATTCATTCTAGAAGTATAAAATGCGAGGACATGGGTAGGAACAGGGCCTTTGCTAGCTCATCCTCTCCCTTTCCAGCCTGGGTCCCAGACCTGGCTCTACCCTCCAATTTAGTCAGCTCACATTGTATCATGGGGGTGATGTTGTATCTTTAAAAAAAATACATTTATGTAGCTCTATGTGTATATGCACATGCACACCAGGGCATGAGTGAAGAGGCCAGGGGACATTCTTTCCTTCTATATATCCTGGAGCATAAACTCAGGTGTCAGTCTTGGTGGCAAGTGTCTTTGCCCTCTGAGTCATCTTGCCAGCTCACGTGGCATTGTTTTCTTTTCTTCCTTCTGTTCCCAGTTAGCTTAGTAGTGAGGATTTGATTGTGTGGTGAGCAAATGACCTGGGACCCCTCCCACTCCCAACGCATGAACTAAAGAGTCTCCTAGCTTCATTCAACAATACTCTCTCTGATGGCCTGGTAGTCATTGTCCTTGGAAAAATCTCATCTCCATGTATGATGGGATAGAGAAGTTATATGGATTATGCAAACCTAGAGGGAGGAATCTACCCAGTAGGCAGCCTCAGGTGCCACTCAGGTGTCCTGTTCTGCAGGCACTAAGCTCTCATAATTTCCATGACCTGGCCTTTGTACAGATCCTGCCCTCCACCCAGCCCTACTTTCTCCTCCAAGTCCATCTGTCCCTTTGAGTCCCACGAAACTTTTCAAGGCTTCCTCCAATTTTCTTCCTTCCAAGAACCTTTCCTTAACTTCACTCTCTGCCCTCGTCCAGGCTAAGCTTGGACAACACCTTTGAACACACTCCTCTGGTCACCTTCTCCCCTTCCACCCCTTCTCCTCCCATTCAGTCTTCCTCTTCTTTCTTTATACTATCTCCTTCTTTATCTCACTCCCTCCTCTCTCTTTTTCCTTCTCCCCTCTTTCTTCACTCCTCACACTCCTCCTCTTCTTCTCTCTGTTCTCTTTCCATCCTCCCATCCTTTTCCTTCCTCCCTTCCTTCTCCTTCTGTGTTAAGGATACACCCTACTTACGCCTTCAGGACTAACTGTTAGGCACTAGACCACCAATTGGTATGCCCGTCCCTGGGCAAAACCACCTCTGCTCCCAGCTCTCCTTGGCTGCTTGTAGTTATTTGTGTAGGACTGAGGCCTCTCAGGCTTCCCCCCACCTCAACTCTGTTCACTTAGGTGTGTTCATTGCTATATAGAGGCTTCCCCCCACCTCAACTCTGTTCACTTAGGTGTGTTCATTGCTATATAGAGGCTTCCCCCCACCTCAACTCTGTTCACTTAGGTGTGTTCATTGCTATATAGAGGCTTCTCCCACCTCAACTCTGTTCACTTAGGTGTGTTCATTGCTGTATAGAGGCTTCTCCCACCTCAACTCTGTTCACTTGGGTGTATTCATTGCTGTATGTGTTCAGCTCATGTTTACGCAGTCATGTGGAGAGTGAGACTTAGTGGGTGTAGCTTTCAATATTCCCAGGTGAAACAATCTCACAGCAAACTCCCCGACCCTCTTACAGTCTTTCTGCCTCCTCTTCTGCAATATCCCCTAAGATTTAGGGTCAGGAGTGTTTCGTAGATGTATCCATTGAGACTGGGCTCCCAATTCTGCATTTTGATTGGTTATGGTTTTCTGTAATGACCTCTGTTTACTGCAAAGAGAAATTTACTTGATGAAAGTTGAAAAACTATACTTTTCTGTGGGTGTAAGGACAAATGTTTAAAGATTGTGACATTATATGGACTGACCAGGTTATATTTAGCAATATATATATATATATATATATATATATATATATACTTATATACATGCAATAACAATAGTGAAAAAAGAGGCTATGAATTTAAAGGAGAGTGGGGAGATATATATGGCAGGGTTTGGATGGAGGAAGTGAAGGGAGAAATGTGATTTTATTATAATCTAAAACCAACCAAACAAAAAAGGGTGCAGCCCACGGCCTTGCGTTTGTCTAGTGTGTACCAACACTGGCCTGCGGGACTGTTTCCTTTCCGCACCGTGTCTCTCTGCATAACACATTTCCTTCCAAGTGTTGAGTGAACTCAGCCTTCACTTTTTAAAAATATTTATTTATTATGTATACAATATTCTGTCTGTGTGTGTGTGTGCAGGCCAGAACAGGGTACCAAGCCTCATTACAGATGGTTGTGAGCTACCATGTGGTTGCTGGGAATTGAACTCATGACCTTTGGAAGAGAAGGCAATGTTCTTAACCACTGAGCCATCTCTCTAGCCACTTAACCTTCACTTTTGCTTCATTGTCTCTGCAATGACCTTTCCCTTCTTCAAGGAGGTTACAGAAGGAGGTGACAGGCTCCGATGTGTAACATAAAAAGATTAAGATAAGATTTGGGTATTGGCAGGAGGCCTAGTCAGCCAAGACAGATGGGTGATTAGATTTGTCCCTTAGTCTTAGCAAAGCATAGGCTCCTTTCCCCGACTGACTGGTTAATTCTCTGTAGACACCAAAGCATCTGGGGCAGAAAGAAGAGTTCCATGGAAGCTTTGCGACTCACCTGCTGGGTGTCCACCTCATGCCTTCTGAGCTAGGATATGGGGTGGGGTGAGTGAGAACCACAGGGAGTGTCAGACCAGGTGCATCACATAAAGAAAGACAGAACCTAGATCCGGGTTTTGCCTGGCCCCCTATAGGGCAAAGAGGGGGAAACAAGAGTGTTGGTGACTGGGTCACTTTGGAGGCTGGAAGGGGCATTGGTGCAGAGGGGAATTAGGAATGGCTGCCAGAGGAGGGCAGGTGAGAACTCTAAAGTAGTACATCCTTCGTTGTCTCTTGTTTTAAATACTACATTCATTTGTTACATGTTATATGCACATGAGCTTGTGTGTGTGTGTTCACATATACAGGAGCATGTGGAGGTCAGAGGTTGACATCAGACACTTCACCCCTTTTGCTAATAACTTAGGAGTCACAACCTGTTCTCCAAGTTAGGTCCAGTCACCTGTCCTCAATAAGCCAAAGAAAAGGGCTAAATTAAAGGTGAAAAGCAAAGATTGGGCATGATAGCACACACCTTTAATCTTAGCAGAGGTGGCAGAGGCAGGAGGAGCTTTGTGGTCTACATCATGAGTTCCAGGACAGACAGAGCTACATAGAGAGACCATGTCTCAAAAATATAAACAAACAAACAAATAAATGTGAAAAGCAAAAAGGAGGACTTCCACATTGAGAAAAGGGACAAAGAGATCCAGTGACCCCCAAACCTGTCTTTGGGGTCTTGAAGTGAGATCAAAGTTTAAATGGATCCCCAAGACTATTCATGTTTATGCAGTCTCCAAGGTGGGGTCAGGTCTCAGACCACCCACTTTTTTCTGGGTGTCAGTCTCATCCCGTAAAGTGGTCTGAATAGAAAAGGTAGCTTCAAATAGTCGTTAGAACTATTTAAAATCTTTTTCTAGGAGACAAGTTTCCCCTTTTGCTGATGATCTTTCCTTCTCTCAGCATAAGATTCCTGGAGAAATTCCCATTTCTGTTGCTGTCCAACCACAGCCTAGGTTCAGGTCCTGAGTTGGGGAAGAGGCGTTATGTGAAGAAATGAATGATCTGACCACTGATGAGTGAAGAAATGAACTGTCTGACCACCGATGAGTCTTACACAAGTGGCTGGGTCCCAATAGCTCCATCCATTTTTATTTATACATCAAAAACAAGCATGTTTCTTCCAATACTAACAAACACGTTTTTCCCATCTTTCAACATTAACCTCTGGTAAAAACAAATATGTCGAATATGTTTTTTCCCCAAGTTTTACATCAAAACATCTTTAAACCAAAAACACTTATCATTTTGCTAGCTTGGCCAAATATAGAGCCAGGTGCATCCTATTTTTGCAAAACTAAAAGGTGATTGACATAGGCACACATTTTCAAGAGCAACAATCCCATTCAAGTCACATTTACAGTAATAGGGGTGATCTGCCTCCGATCCTGTCAGCACTGAGTCAGAACAGCTCCCAGGTCTGAAGCAACAGCTGGTATCCCCAGACAAGAAACCTGAGAAGCATCAAGTCGCAAAGAATTTTAGGGGAAAATACTCAAGAAAAAAATGGGGTTTCCAAGAATGACCACATTTGTCCCATGCATGATTGACAAAATGACACTAAAATCACTAAGAGAATCATCAATATTACAAGACAGAAGAGGGCAAGCAGGCATCATGGTCCCAGCAGTATTCTGCACCGTCCCGAAGTCCACGGGTCCTTGCAGAGTGAGACTCCCCCTGTGGGCTTTTGCCTCATCTGGAGACCTGTTGGACAAGCACTCATATACTGGTTCAAAACTAGGCTTCACGGTGCCTAACACATTTGTTTGGGATCTTTTATTTCATCAGTATGTTAGTCAGTGTCTCTTTAGAGCATCTTCATTTCTGCCAGGCCAGTGACACTTTTCTTGAGACAGGGTCTCACAGTGTAGCCTGGCTGACCTGGAACTCTCTATGTAGACCATCTGGCCTGAAACTCACAGATATCTGACTACCTCTGCCTCCTGAGTGCTAGGATTAAAGTAATGCACCCATGCCTAGCTGCTCTTCATCTTAAAAAAATAAAAAGAAGAAAAAAAAAAAGGACTATTTGATTTAATTTATGAGAACACAAGGGTCTCATTGGAGCAGGAACTACAGGTATTTGTGAGATACCTAATGTGGGTGCTGAGATTTGAACTCCTCTTTTAAATTGTAAAGACACTTCTATTGACTGGACCAGCTATCCGCATGTTGATGTTAATGATGATGAGGAAAAAGTGGAGGAGGAGAAAGACAAGATCTTTCACTGAACCTGGAGCTTACTGCTTCATCTAGGCCAATGAGCCTGTCTCTTCCTCTCAGTGCTTGAGTTGCAGAAGCATGCCCCCACACTTGGCTTTTATGTGGGCACCAGGCTCTGCAGCACTTTACCCATGGAGATATCTCCCCATCACCTGAAATACTTTTATACTGTGGTGTATACAGTATGTGCCTGCTCATGTGTGTGTGTGTTTGTTCTCACTCCTTCTCCCTATAACTTTCTATCTTTTTCTTTCAGTTGTGCTAAAAATCTACATCAGATGGTCTGCGGCTGGAGGGTCATGGTAGAACACTTGCACAACATGCATGGAGTCCCTAGGTTCTGTGTCTGGCTATAGAAAATAACTAATTATGGGCTAGAGATGGTACAGTGGTTAAGAGATCTTCCTACCTAGTTTGGTTTCCAGCACCCACACTCGGTGGCTCACAGTTATCTGTAACTCTAGCTCCAGATGGATCCAGTTCCTTCTTCTGACCTCTTATACACACAAATACACATATACACACATACACAAAATAAATTAATCATTAAATAGATGAATAAAAAAAACTAAATCTATAAAGAAAGATCACCATGTTTTCCTTCCTTACTTCATTGCCAGAGAGTGAACCCAGGGCCTTGAACATGCTAGTTAAATGCTCTACCATTGACCAACAGCTCCAGCCAGAATTTCTTTCCTTTTTAAGGTTGAATAATATTCCATTGTTGGCATGGATCACGCTTCATCTATCCATTTATTTGCCATACATAGATTTCTTTTTCCATCTTAAAAATGTTGTTTTGGCTGGTGGTGGCTCAGGACTTTAATCTAACACTGGGGAGGCTGTTGCGGGAGGTCCTCCCACTCCTCCAGCCTATCACTGCTGAGATACCAGCCCCTTGGGGCGTGGTCTCTCTCCCTTTAAAAAAGCGGCCACTTCCCTCTCCTCTCTCTCTTCACTTCCTGCTCCGCCGGCGTCTAGACTCCTGGTCGCGTAGAGGGCTGTTGCCTGGGACAGTGATCTGTAAGTCTTTCCCCCTTAAATAAATATCACCCTATTAATCATAATCCCACATTGGTGTGGCATTGTTTGTGACATACGCCTTCAATTTGGCACCCAACGTTTGGTTTTAGAACCTCTCCCGGCTCGCAGCCGCGAGTTCGGCTTGGCGGCCGGAAGTTCAGCTTGGCGGCCGGAAGTTCAGCTTGGCGGCCGCGAGTTAAGCTTGGCGGGCGCTAGTTCGGCTTGGCGGGAGCCGTCCCTTCCTCAGCCACTGCCTGTGACTTGCAGCAGCGGCCTTGGCCTCTTCACGTGGATTTAAACTCCACAGGCCCGCGTAGTCTCTGCCCGCATGGTTTGCTCTTTTCTGAGTCGTTTTTAAATCTCCCTCGCAAGCACAACTCTTAAGTGGCGCTAACCAGAGCAAGCGGTTGCTGAAAGCTGCAACCCCTCAGGGTGACTCTGTCACGTGGAGGCATAAGCGGCTTCCAGATTGCTCTTCTCTGCCCCTGGATTCTGGGTTTCTGGTTCCATCTCTGGAATTGATTTAATTACATTTACTTTGTTGAGAAACTTGCGTTTTCCAGTTTTTAACATCTACTAAGGCACTGAAACAGGACCATGTTTTCATCGCGATTCTGCAACAGCGCCACCTGCTGGACAATAGGTAATATGGCAATTTTCGTTTCTAACGCAAATTTTACTGCTTTGTTTTCACTAATACAATGGATTAGTAATTTTGTATTTACTAATACAATGAATTACATCATACAAGGTCTATATGATTATGGGATTACCTTAATTTGCTTGTTACTAGGCTTCAGTTTTCTTTTCCATATTCTATCATTAAGGAAGAATATGGCACTCCTAAGAATGATAGAATCTTTACGAACTAATAATGAACAACTAATTGACAGGATTAAAATTATTGAAAATCAGAGGTTATCTGAACAAGTGGATACTATGACAGACAAAATTGATTCCATATCCAAGGGTATTAGAAAGTTACCTGAAAGGGTTCAGGCTATTGAATTTGACCTTCAGAGTTTATCACAAAGTTTTGATAAGGTAACAGACAGAATGTACCTCCAAGATGGGAATCTACATGATATACAAGAAAAGTTTAAGGAGGACATGTTATCTTTGAAGGAAAAAATTAAAGCTTTGGAATCACAGGTGCAGAATGGGGACCAAAAAATTGATACCTCAGTGAAATCACTGGAAATATATACAGGTCAAGAGATTCAGGATTTAAGAGAGACAATGATAAAAAGATTTGAAAAGATTGGAGAAATTATTGCAGCTGGTGAACAGAGTAAGGAGGCACAAGGACAGGATACAATGCCTCCACCAGCTATTAGAACTGGCTTACCCAGGTTCTAGCGACATACCCTATACTTGATTCTGACAAAGCGTCAACTTCTAAAGGCTCAAAGGGAGTCAGAGAAGCTAGATGGACACCAATAGCAATGAATGATCTGAAAGAAATTAAGCAAGCTGTTGTTAATTTTGGCTTGCACAATGCATATGTAAAGGAAATGATAAAGACTTGGGCTTCTAATGCTAGAGCTATCCCCCATGATTTCCATCAGTTAGTGTCTGCAGTTTTAGATAAGGGACCTTCCTTGATGTTTGGAATTTATTTCAGAGAAGAATCCAAACATATGGAACAGCAAGGAAGAGCAAAAGGTATTGAGGTTTTCCAAGATCAAATTCTTGGTGCAGGAGAATATGCTGATCCACAGGTCCAAGCTCTTTATGATGATGAAGTACTGTGTCTATGTCACCAAGCAGCTTTAAATGCTTTGAATAGGATACAAGATCCAGCAAAAAGGGTTGAATCATATACCAGAATTAGGCAGGGACAGAGAGAACCCTTTATTGACTTTTTGCAAAGATTGATTAAGGCTCTGGACATAGGGGTAACAGACCCAGAATCTAGACGAATACTTCTTGAATCTCTAGCTTTTGAGAATGCAAACATAGAATGCAAAAAGATAATTGGGCCTTTAAAGTCTAGATCAGCACCTATGGATGAATGGATTCAGCATACGATGAATGTTGAGACGTTTAGCTATAATGATGAATCTTGGGTAGGAGAAGTGATTTCCAAAGCAATGAGGAGACATCAAACTGCCAGGTGTTTTAATTGTGGTAAATTAGGACATTTACAAAGGGATTGCAGGCAAAGAATTTCTAGGAATAATATCTCTTCTGGGAATGACAAAAATAGGAGACCTCGGCCTTCAGGTATATGTAGGAGATGCGGTAAAGGCAGGCATTGGTCCAACGAATGTAGGTCAACAACAGATAGACGGGGCAATCCGATATCATCGGGAAACTCCATGGGGGGCCTCTCGCAGGCCCCCAAGCCAACAGTGGCCCAGTCATTCCCAGTCACAGTGGAGAACGTGCCTCACCAAGAAAATTAAAAGCTCCAATTTCTGCTGTAAAAAGTAATACTGGTCTAAATGATGAATTACGTGTGGAGGATGAGTCAAAAAACCCAGTAGGACAGAGTAAACGTATATTTTGGCAGACTTCTATTAATGATCAAAGACCAAAGCTAAGAGTCTGTATAAATGGCACTTTTATTGAAGGCTTATTAGACACAGGTGCGGATGTAAGTATCATTACCCCAGAATCTTGGCATCCGAATTGGCCTCTTCAAGAGGTAGATGTTCAGTTCCTAGGAATTGGAACCCTATCTCGTGTAAAACAAAGCACAAGATGGGTTGAATGCATAGGGCCCGAAGGGCAAATAGGAAGACTAAGGCCATATATAGCCAATATTGCCATAAATTTATGGGGCCGTGACCTGCTACAGCAATGGAATACCCAGATTAACATTCCTGTATTTCCAGGAATTCATAATTCGGGGAAGGATATGATGAGGTATTATGGAAAAAGGTCACCAGCCATTCAGGCTGTACAAGAACATACAGCAAATACCAAACCTTTAGAGGTACCAACAGCCCTACCTTTAAAATGGCTAACTGAGAAGCCAATATGGATCAAACAGTGGCCTCTAGCTGAAGATAAACTACAGGCATTGGAACAGCTGGTGCAAGAGCAACTAGATGCTCACCATATTGAAGAATCAACCAGCCCTTGGAATTCTCCTGTGTTTGTTGTAAAAAAGAAATCTGGTAAATGGAGAATGGTGACAGATCTAAGAGCTGTCAACAAAGTAATTCAACCTATGGGCCCACTACAGTCTGGAATTCCTTTGCCTTCTCTGTTACCAAAAGGATGGCCTCTTATAGTTATTGATTTGAAAGATTGTTTTTTCACTATACCATTACAAGAAAAGGATAGAGAAAAATTTGCCTTCACAGTGCCTACTTATAATAATTCTCAGCCTAATAAGAGATATCAATGGACTGTCCTCCCACAGGGTATGCTCAATAGTCCTACACTGTGCCAATATTTTGTAAGTAAGCCATTGGAAATAATTCGTAAACAATTCCCCAAGTCCATCATTTATCATTACATGGATGACATCTTGTTATCTGATTCAAATAAAGATACTTTAGAAAGGATGTTTGAAGAAGTAAAGAAAGTCTTGCCTAGGTGGGGATTACAAATTGCCCCTGAAAAGATTCAAAGAGGAAATTCTATTAATTACCTAGGTTACAGAATAGGGTTAGAGAAAATTAAAACGCAAAAGGCACAAATTAGGAGAGACCGCTTAAAGACTCTTAATGACTTCCAAAGATTGTTAGGAGACATTTCCAGTCTACGACCAGCGGTTGGGATAACACCTGATCTAATAGTTCATTTAAACAAAACCTTAGATGGTGATAAAGATTTGAATAGTCCAAGAGAACTGACAGCTGAAGCAGAAAAGGAACTGACAATGATTGAGGAAAAATTACAGGAGGCACATGTGGATAGGGTGAACCCAAATCTTAGCTGCATCCTAGTCATATTGCCTTCCAGAATTTCTCCTACAGGGATTCTAATGCAGAGGGAAGATATTATTTTAGAGTGGATATTTATACCTAATAAACCAAGTAAAAAATTAAAAACTTATGTGGAAAAAGTCTCTGAATTAATTATAAAAGGTAAGCTGAGACTTCGTCAACTAGCAGGTATAGACCCAGCAGAAATTATAGTGCCTTTTACTACTGATGAAATAAAAAAGTTATGGGAAGACAATGAACCGTGGCAAAGAGCTTGTGCTAATTTTTTGGGAGAAATTAATAGCAACTATCCCAAAAGTGGTAGACTTAACCTCATAAAAAGAACTTCTTGGATTCTTCCTAGAATTGTACGTGATGCTCCAATAACTGGAGCCCGTACTTTCTATACTGATGCAAATAAATCAGGGAAAGCAGGTTACAAGTCAGATGAATTGAGTAAGGTGGAACAAAGCCCTTATAATTCTGTCCAGAAGGCAGAATTATATGCCATCCTTATGGTGCTAAGGGATTTTAAAGAACCTCTTAATATAGTTACAGATTCACAATATGCAGAAAGAGTTATCTTGCATATTGAGACAGCTGAATTTATACCAGATGACACAGAGTTGACTTCATTGTTTATCCAGGTACAAGACATAATCAGGAACAGGCTTTGTCCGATGTACATAACACACATCCGGTCCCATACAGGTCTGCCTGGTCCTCTAGCCCAAGGCAATGCTGAGATTGATCAATTATTGATTGGAAGTGTGTTGCAGGCCTCAGAATTTCATAAGAAGCATCATGTCAATAGTAAAGGCCTAAAGAAAGAATTTTCCATTACTTGGCAACAAGCTAAGGACATTATAAAGAGATGTCCTACTTGTTCTTTCTATAATCAAACACCGTTGCCTGCAGGGAGTAACCCAAAGGGCACTAAGAGAAATGAAATCTGGCAGATGGATGTGTTCCACTTTATGGAATTTGGTAAATTAAAATATGTACACCACACCATAGACACGTATTCAGGTTTTCAATGGGCTACTGCCCTGAGCTCAGAAAAGGCTGATTCAGTAATCACACATTTATTGGAAGTTATGGCCATCATGGGTATACCTGCACAAATAAAGACAGATAATGGTCCAGCATATGTATCTAAGAAAATGAAATGCTTTTTTGATTATTATAATATAAAACACATTACAGGTATACCAAACAATCCTACAGGTCAGGCAGTTATAGAAAGATCAAATCGTACTATAAAGGATATGCTGAACAAACAGAAAGGGACTGAAAATACCCCCAGAAATAGATTACATAATGCTTTATTAACCTTGAATTTTCTCAACGCTAATGAGAAAGGAACGACAGCAGCAGAAAGACATTGGATAATGGAAAAGTCTGCTGAACTAAATCAACCAATTTATTTCAAAGATGTGCTGACCTCTCAGTGGAAGCCAGGAGATGTGCTACGTTGGGGAAGGGGTTTTGCTCTTGTTTCCACAGGAGAAGAAAAATTGTGGATACCATCAAAATTAATAAAGTTTCGATTTGAAGAGGAGAAACCTCTTGGAAAGGAGAAATGACAACTTATCTACAATGATGATATTCATACAGATGGTAAGAAAAACATATAGAATGGGGGCAGGGTTCTGTTCTTATCTCCACAGGAAAACACTCATCTTTGAAAAATTCAAGGGACCCTGGATATTTGGATACTGACAGATGGAAAAATACCTGCCCAATAGGAAATATCAAGAAAACTGAAAGGGTTGTGTAAGTAATATTAAACCATATTTCTAAATTTATAAAGCTGGTTTTGAAGTTGGACTCTGGCTCAGTCCTTCTCCAATTCCAAGCCTGTTAGTAAGAGAAAAACCCAGAGTTTCTGGAGTTTCTGTCTCATGTCAAGAGCCATGATATGGGACAGAAAGAAATATGAGTTTAGAAAACATCTTTGCTTTTCTTCATATCTATCATACTTTTCATTGAATATATCTATCATGTCTTTCATTGAATATATATATATATATATATATGTCTATATGATTAATGCTTAAGTTTTTCATAATGAACAATGAGTTTTTCCTGAAGTGACATTTGAAGTTTCCAGGAAGAAGATGGGGCCCCATAACAACTCCACCTGGTTGATATGACGTCATGATACTGATAGCGCTACAACAAGACCTGCTTTGGGTACCAGCTGCACAAGACAGTTCCAACTTGGTTAGCTGAAATGGTGCACATCTTATACAACATTTTGGCCAGACCTGCACAAAATACTCAGAGACTATTGGCAATTTTAAAAGACATTGATCTTGAAATTTAACCATCATTTTACTTTCACAGGATCCCCCAGAAAGAACGTCGCCCCCATGACAGCTGGAAGTAATTTTAGAGGACGACGTCCCCTCTCCCAGTAAAGTTTGCCCTTGGGTTTAGGGACATCATTTAGGGGTTGATTATAATTAGTATATGATTGAGGGTTGGGGGAGGAATTTTATAAGCTCAGGGATCATTTTGAAAAAAAAAAAAAAGAGGGATGATGGGATAATAGATTTGTAATTGTGAGTTACTGTTGTTAGACAAATATATTGGTATAGATTCTTGTATATTGATACAAAGTTAAATTGTATTGACTATTGTATGCATTCATGTTTCTACCTCTGTTTAAAACATTTTTTATGTATTGACATATATTGTATTGATATATATATATTGTATATATTTACCATATTGCAGTGTACATTTCTACCTCTGATTAAGATACTTATATAATGTTTGTGTATTGATATATATTTACCTACTGCAATGTATATTTGTACATTGTTTATATTTGGAGGTCATTGTCCTCATTTGTTTCACAGTCGTTTATTGTCTTAGTCTTTAAGTTAGATAGATATTGAGAATTATATAGACTAATAGTCATCTAAGTTTGTCATTTATAATTAGACTAATCAGGTTCTTTAGATATATAGAGATTATACTCAGTATAGATAGATAATCTTCAACTTCTTCAAAGAGCTGTAGAAAATGGCCTTTAATCTAACTCAGAGTTTTGTGGTAGTGAGACACAATTGCTCCTGGCAACACCACTCTATTCCCGAGAGAATGTTGAGCACCAAAGACACTCCACCTGGAGCATTTCTTTTTGGCAGAACTGGCCTTGGGGCAAAGAAATGCCCATACCTCAACCACTGACAAAGATACAGAGCATGCATCAATGGATAAAACAGGGCTGTCTTATCCTGCCAAGACAGGGTAAGATAGTTTTGAAAGTTGCTTGCCTTTGAAAATGGTGTGTCAGTTATGTTAGGCCTTAGCCAAAGTTGGTTGCTTCAACGCTGCTAATGTGACTTTGGGTGATTGCCTAGGTAGCTAGTTGTCTCTGTGATTTGTTGCATGTTTTGGAAGTTGTTTTACTGAACTTCCTAATTACCCAGGTAACATTATTTCCCTTCTCAGATCTTTGATGGGGTTGAAGACTATATAAATATAGTTACTTTCTCTCATGACTTGGCCAAGTTATTTATTATACAAGACCTAAGCTAGTTAGAATAGGATATTTATACTTATTGTATATAATTTCATAGTAGGTTTAGAACTCTCTTATTTAAACAGAAGGGGGAGGTGTTGCGGGAGGTCCTCCCACTCCTCCAGCCTATCACTGCTGAGATACCAGCCCCTTGGGGCGTGGTCTCTCTCCCTTTAAAAAAGCGGCCACTTCCCTCTCCTCTCTCTCTTCACTTCCTGCTCCGCCGGCGTCTAGACTCCTGGTCGCGTAGAGGGCTGTTGCCTGGGACAGTGATCTGTAAGTCTTTCCCCCTTAAATAAATATCACCCTATTAATCATAATCCCACATTGGTGTGGCATTGTTTGTGACATACGCCTTCAGGAGGCGGAGACAGATCTCTGTGAGTTCATGGTCAACCTGGTCTACAGAGCCAATTCCAGGACAGCCAAGGCTAAATAGAGAAACCCTGTCTTGAAAAAACAAAAACAAAATAGAACAAAACAATTTTTTTTACTTTGTTATATTTCATTTTGTTATATTAAAGGTGAACAGTGGAACTGTCATTTATCCTGAGTGGCACTGGGTATACTGAGCACTCCAGGAAAGGGCTCATGTTCAGGAGCACATGGTTAACAAATAATGGACTCCACAAGACTTTTGTGCTTTTATTTCTACAGTTTGGTGTTTTTGTTTTCTTTTTGTGTGTTATATTTTGTTTTCTAGGTTTTGGGGGTTTTGTTGTCCTATTGGGTTTTTGGTTTGTTTTTTAAGAAAGAACTTAAAGTTGGGTGGGTAGGGAGGAGGAAAGGATCTGGATGTACTTAGGGTAGGGGAAGAATATGATCAAGATCAATTTACATTTAAAAATTGTTCTAAAATGATAAAAATAAGAAAAAAATTGAATTGCGATTTGAATTACCCTCCTCTTGGCTTCCCCTATACGATAACTTATTTGTTGCAGTTTAGAGACTGTGTCTCACTTGTGCAGCTCAGTGACGGAACCCATGATCACCTGCGTCCCCTCCTAAGTACAAGGATGACAGGTGTGCAGCATCCTGTCCAGAAATGCTAATGTTTTTCCAAACTGTCCCTTGCTTTTGAAATGAATGCTTGATGTGAATGATCATCTTTCATTGGCACCTGGGCTGAGAGCTGGCTGGAGAACAGCTTTGTGGGCTGTCAAGTGTCAGTTGGAAGCTCTGTGTCATTTTCCCCTCCGTGTCTGAGCAGCTCATTTAACCCCTGGTGTTGCCTTGATCACCACTCCTTCCTTGTATATGAAATGAAGAGAATCGCAGCACTGTCCTTTCCTTTTGGCTCCTCTCTTTCCCCATTTTCCTCCTCTCTCACTCTCTTCTCTCTTTTCTCCTTTCTTCCCTCTCCTTCCTGGGGTCCCCCTTCTCTTACTTTGCCTCCTTCCTCCCCATCTCCTTCCCTCTCCTCTTCTTTCCTTTTCCCATCGCCCCAAATTCAACAAAACAAAACAGCAGTTCTCCTTCCAAAGGACCAAAAGAGATAGTTTATTCTGGAGTCAAATGTGAGTGACCGCGTCCTCAGATTTCATATTGCAATGAGGAAGCAATTTCAGGAAGTTTTTATAAAAATAGCAAAGAAGATGGAGAATCAACACACTTTTTAAATGCATTGGTGGAATGGTGGGGGAGGTCCTTCTGTCTATGTGTTGCTTTTATTGGTTAATAAATAAAGCTGTTTCAGCCAGTGGCTTAGCAAAATAGAGCTAGGCGGGAAAACTAAACTAAATGTTGAAAGAAAAAAAAGGCAGAGTCAAAGAGAAGCCATGTAGCCGCCACCACAGGGACAGATGCCTCTGCTGAAGCCCACTGAAACTTTGCTGGTAGGCCACGACCCTGTGCTGATGCACAGATTAATGGAGATGGGTTAGTTTAAGATATAACAGTTAGCTAGAAATATGCTTAAGCTATTGACCAAACAGTATTGCAAGTAATATTGCTTCTGAGTAATTCTTTCAGGTCTGGGAAGCTGGGAACAAATGAGCAGCCTCCCCCAACAAATTACCTCTATGTGTTTCTTTGGGACTAAAAGGCTGCAGGACATGGTGGACAGAAACCTCTGTCAACAGTGAAACCATCAGAGAAGAGGTGGGTACCAACAGAGTGGGGATTCTCTTACAGGCTTCAATTCTCATCTGATGGTGCTCTTAGCCTTTGAGTTGGTAGAAAGTGCTCTGCTAAGTTAATACATTTTAAAAAAGATTTTAGATCAAATACAAAAGTGGGCAAAAAGTAGCTGTTGAGGGAGTTAAAGACAGCCTAAGAATAATTGTGATTAGGTTCTGGACTTGCCTCCTACTCACAATATGCAGAGCCTGGAGCAAAAGCTGCCTTTTCTGGCCATTTTGCTGAGCTATTCCCACAGCATTTCAAAGCTGAAGTGCTCTGGGATCAGGCTGACTCTCCCCACCTGTCTTGGCCCCATTGAGCCCTGGTGTGGAGATTGCACCACCACATGACTTGTCCATTCATGTAGAACGCTTCCTCACACCGACTTTACACCTAGACAGTGACTTCTGAAGATTATCTTTATACAATGCAATACAGATATCAGAGGGGTAACCCTGAGGCAGGCAGAGGAGGAGGCACTGTTTTGGAGATGGAACAATAAGGAGAGAGTTCAAAAATTTTAGGGAGCCAGAATCACTTAGGCATGCAAGAAAGGCATGCCAGAGCCACCCCGGAGGCCATTAGAACTCAGCTGTGAAAGGCTTATGTCTCCAGCTAAGAGATATCAATTGGATCATTGACTGCTTTTATAAAGAAAGAATGACAGGGGTCAATGAGATGGCCTAATCAGTAAATGCCCTTGCTGCCAAATCTGACCTTACTTTGATCCCTAGGACCTATGTGAAAGAAGGAAAGAGCCAACACCCACAAATTGTCCTCTGACCCCCATAAGAATGCTTTGACATTTGGTCACCCCATCCCAATACACAAATTAAAATGTGTGTCAGGCAGTGGTGGCACCCACCTTTAGTCTCAGTGCTTGGGAGGTAGAGACAGGTGGATCTCTGTGAGTTTGAGGCCAGCCTGGTCTATAGAATGAGTTTCAGGACAGCCAGGAGTACACAGCAAAACAACAACAAAAAAACCAAAACCAAACCAAAACAAAACAAAAAGTTAAAATGCAACAAAAATTTTAAAGAGAAAGACCCTGGTCTGGGGAGATGGCTCATTGGGTACAATAACATGCCACAAACTTGACAATTTCAGTGCAATCCATGGAACTCACATAGATGTAGGAGGGAATAAAGCCCTGTAAGTGGTTCTTCTGACTTCAACACGCACGCTGTGACACCTGTTTGCCCAGGCACACATCACAAATGCCAAAACATGAGATGTCTACAAATACCTTTGAGGATGTGGAGAAAGTGGAACCTGTAGCCACTGATGATGGGACTGTAACCTGCTGCAGCCACTCTGGAAATAAGGGTGGAAGTTCCTAAAACCCCCCAAAATAGAAGAACTATGTGACACAGGGAGAGATAATCCTAGGTACACCCTCAGACACACAAGAATATATATATTTAAAAATAACAATAAAAGTTAATCTTAAATAAAAATGTAACTAACCTAGATGTCCACTGACAAATGAAGACACAGAAAATGTGGCAATCACACACAGATGCTATTCTATTCAGCCACAAAGAAAAATGAAATCACATTGTCAGGAAAATGGATGGACTTGGAAAACATCATGTTAAGTGGAAGAAGTCAGACTCAGAACAACAAATGCCATATCTTTTCTCTCACATTCAGGATCCAGATTTAAATTTACAGATGTGTGCATGTGGGAGGGGCCATGAGAAGGGACAAACAGATTCTAAAGGAGGGAAGGAGGGAGAAAAATAAAATCCATGTGACAGAAGGTTCTCTTTGGAGGACTGGCGAAGGAGACACAGGAAATGGGGAAGGGGACAATATGAATAGTCAGTGGTGTAGTGACTGGCACAGTACCCACACTCATTCCAGTAAATAGTCCCTCATCTGGGAAAAGGAGGATTCTTTAGGAAGGGTGAGGTAGGTAAATACAGAAGGAGGTAGGAAGATAAAATAACAGTAGGGATATCTGAAATAACCATAAGGAGTCATATTATCAGCTATTTACCTAAAAAGAATTCAATAATAATATAATTCTGTTCATAAATATAAGTATACAATTGAAAGGTGAATTTTCCTCAATTGAACTAACAATGTCCCCTCCAAAAGCCAAAGACCACCTAACAGAAAACCTAATGCTAGGCAGGAGAAACCCTCTTTAGTTGTTGGCCAGGGCTGTCCAAGTAACATCCAAAATCAGACAGACTACTGCTGTTTTCCTTGGTTGACCCCCTATGTGTGGAAAGTAAGTTCCTATTGATCAAGATAACATGCACTTCAGACACAGGACCCATATACCCCTGAGCTGGAACTGACCTGAATTCCCTTTCCCTGAGGACTAGTGTTCATGGTACCAGAAGGCTCTATGCAAGCTTCCAAAGATGGGAGGCAACCAACAGTCCTACCAGCGATAGAGCCTATGAACCACATCAATGGCCAGTGTGGCACAATAGTCCTAAGAGTGGAGCAGTGGCATGCATACCTTAGTGGTAGCCAATAACTTCCTAATTGGATTTAAGACATGATTGACAAGAAGTCAATCTGGCACTGAAAACCTAGCTATCTACTCAGTGATTGTGGAGTCATGGACATTGGAGGAGCATTTACTACCACTGCTTTACTAAACCAGCATAACCCAGTCTAAATATCTGTCCTTAAATTCACAGACAAGTGTAGAAGGAGCTGTAGACTGCGTTCCTGCCACCCAGCTCCCGGCCTGGCTAGCTTACGCCCCAAAATAACAACACACAAACTGTATTCATATAAACACTGCTTGGCCCATTTCTATTAATGTGTGTAACACCACAAGGTGGTGACTTATCTTGCCTAACCCATATTTAGTAATCTGTGTAGCACCAGTCTTACCGGGAAAGATTCGGCATGTCTGACCTGGTGGCTTGCTTCATCGTGTCTGACCTGGAGAGTAGCGGCATGGCATCTCTGACCTCACTTCCTTCTTCCCAGCATTCTATTCTGTCTACTCCACCCACCTAAGGACTGGCCTATCAAATGGGCCAAGGCAGTTTCTTTATTAACCAATGACCTTCTTCCATCAGACAAGTGTAGTCTTCACCCCTTGTCAAACAACTTTCTCTTTGCAATAGAAAGAGACCATTACAGAAAACCATAGCCAGTCAAAATGCAGGGTTGTGAAGCCCACTCTCAATGGATACCTCTACACCTCAACTCCTGCATGTAAAGTCCAGTGAACACTGTAGAAGAAAGGACAGAAAGCTCTTTAAGAGTGAGAGGATAGATTGTATCTCCTAGGAATATCAGAAGCTATACATATAATGTCTCACCAACACAATTGTCTAAACAATCATGAACAAGGAAAACATCAATGGACATACTGAAGCAGACAAAAAAAAAGCCCATGAGGCCCCAGTCCCATACAAAGAACTGCAAGCAATGGAGAAATGCTGGGTGTGGGAGAAATAGCCTTCCCCAAGGAAGAACAATATCAACTGGTTATTCAATACCAATGATCGGCTCTGAAAACATATACAAAGTAACATTATACAGAGTGAGCAAGTTATAGTTAGGAATATATATGTTAAATATATGCATGTATGTAAATATAATACACTTATAAAATATATATAATAATTAATGAAAAAAGAGTATATGAATTTGAAAGAGCAAAGAAAGGTATAAGGAAGAGTTTGAAGGCAGGAAAGGGAAGGGAGAAATGTAATTTTATATAATCACTAAAATAAAAATAAAAAAATATTGTGTTTGTGGTGATGAAAATGGAACCTAGAACTCCGTGCATGCTAGATAAGTGCCCTGCCCTCAAGCAACCTCCTCAACCCACATATGGAGAAAGAATTTCCATTGTAACAATTTGGGTCTGGAACCATGGCTCAGTGGTAGAGCCTCTGCCTAGAAAACCCTAGTGAGGTGCTCTGGTCCTGGCTCATTGCTTAGAATCTTGCCTATCTTGATGTAGACTCTGGGTCCATTCCCAATACTGCAAACTAACTAACTAAATAGGAAGAAGATTAAGAAATATTTTTTTATTAAGAATTTCCAACTCCTCCCATTTCCCTCTCCCTCCTTCTCCCGTCCCCCTCCCTCTCCAGTCCAAAGAGCAGTCAGGGTTCCCTGCCCTGTGGGAAATTCAAGGTCCTCCCCCCTCCATCCAGGTCTAGGAAAATGAGCATCCAAACAGACTAGGCTCCCACAAAGCCAGTACATGCAGTAGAATCAAAACCCAGTGCAATTGTCCTTGGCTTCTCAGGCAGCCCTCATTGTCAGCCACATTCAGAGAGTCTGGTTTGATCGCATGCTCCATCAGTTCCAGTCCAGGTGGCCTTGGTGAGCTCCCATTAGATCAGCCCCACTGTCTCTGTGGGTGGGTGCATCCCTCCCGGTCCTGACTTCCTTGTTCATGTTCTCCCTCCTTCTGCTCCTCATTTGGACCTTGGAAGCTCAGTTCAGTGCCCCAATGTGGGTCTCTGTCTCTATCTCCATCCATCACCAGATGAAGGTTCTATGGTGATATGCAAGATATTCATCAGTATGGCTATAGGATAGGGCCAGTTCAGGCGCCCTCTCCTCAGCTGCCCAAGGAACAAACTGGGGACATCTCCTTGGACACCTGGGAACCCCTCTAGAGTCAAGTCTCTTGCCAACCCTAAAATGGCTCCCTCAATTAAGATATATACTTCCCTGCTCCCATAATCCACTCTTCCTCCATTCCCAACCGTCCCATTCCCCCAAGCTCTCCCCATCCTTCCCTTCTCACTTCTCTCTCCCCATCTCCCATTACCCCCACCCCACCCCACTTCCAATCTCCCAATTTTTGCCTGGCAATCTTGTCTACTTCCAATATCCAGGAGGATAACTACATGTTTTTCTTTGGGTTCACCTTCTTATTTAGCTTCTCTAGGATCATGAATTATAGGATCAATGTCCTTTAATTATGGCTAGAATCCACTTATGAGTGAGTACGTACCATATTCATCTTTTTGGGTCTGGGTTACCTCACTCAGGATAGTGTTTTCTATTTCCATCCATTTGCGTGCAAAATTCAAGATGTCATTGTTTTTTTACCGCTGAGTAGTACTCTAATGCATATATATTCCACATTTTCTTTATCCATTCTTCCATTGAGGGGCATCTAGGTTGTTTCCAGGTTCTGGCTATTACAAATAATGCTGCTGTGAACATAGTTGAACAAATGCTTTTGTAGTATCATAGGGCATCTCTTGGGTATATTCCCAAGAGTGGTATTGCTGGATCCTGGGGTAGGTTGATCCTGAATTTCTGAGAAACCACCACACTGATTTCTAAAGTGGTTGTACAAGTGTGCATTCCCACCAATGGATGAATGTTCCCCTTACTCCACATCCTCTCCAGCAAAGGCTATCATTGGTGTTTTTGATTTTAGCCATTCTGACAGTGTAAGATGGTATCTCAAAGTTGCTTTGATTTGCAAAGAAATATTTTTAAATTAGCTTGCACAGTAGCAAGTTTCCTTTCAGTTCTTTTACATACATGTAGTTTGGGTTGACCTCTCTTCCTCCTCACAGACTACTATCTCTGTTTAAATCTTTTTATCTCAGTATTCTCTCCAAAGTTGATATCTTTACAAGGTGACTAAGCCACAAACCCTGGGCTCTCATGAGAGAATTATTACAGCAGGAAAATGTGCCCATCAACAAGATGAATGTAACTCAAACTTGCTTACATTTTGTTACCTTTTGGTTGTGTTCTGACATACTAGGAACGTCTTTGAGAAATAGTGGCAACATCTTGGCTGCCTCAGCCTATAAGGTTATGTAGCAATAGCAGAAACTTCGAGACAACTCTTAACTTCTTTCACGGACTGAAAGGTAGGCTGTCTTGCCTCTGGGACAGATCCTCCTCCTCTTTTTCCTCTGTCTTCCTCAAGGTCACCTACAATCTGGTATCATATTGGCCAAGAGCAGATTTTGAGAACCAGAGTTTGGCATGGGAACGCATTCATTGCAGGTATGACAGCCGTGGGAGCAGCCTGAGATTTTAAGAGCTTGTTAGTTACTGCTCCTGTTGGTGGGAGTTACAGAGGACAGGCTGAGCCAACTTCCCAGTACCCCAGTCAAATAGATAATTAAGCCAGGGAGAAGGTTCCATGGGTAAAGGTGATTGCTGCCACGTCTGAAGACACAGTTTCACCCTGGGACCCTCGTGGTGGAAGGAGAGAACTGACTCTTGCAAGCTGTCTTCACACAAAGATACATAAATAAATGTCAAAAAATATAGACGAGTACCGGTGAAAAGCAGAAAATTTGGATGAATGTGGCCACATTGGGGAAAGAAAAAAAGAAAGGGTTCCAGTGACCGTGAGTCTGTCGTTGGGGACCTGGCATGAGTCTTAGGTTTAAACAAATAAAGAATATGTGGCAAAGGGAAAGAGGTATGCAAAATTAAGCAGTGTTCTTATAGACAGGGTGTGGGTGTTCCTTGTTTGAGTTATGGTTCCACAAGTGGCTGGAAGAGGCCTTGTTCTTGGGAGGATAAGCAAAGTGCAGCTTCATCATTGCAGACGCTGTCCTCATTTCGGTTATGGTGTGTCCCACAAAGGTTTATTCCCAGAAATCCAGGGACTGCTGCAGGCTGAGGACAATGACTGGAGGCCACTTTTAAGTGATTTGGATGTTTGGAAAGCAGAGGTAGTTCAGTGAGGCTGGAGAGGTGGCTCAGGCCAAAAAGTGCCTGCCATGCACATGTGAGGATCTGAGTTCAAACACAAAAGACAATGTTTAAGGAAAACCGGAATACAGAATAGACCTGTAATCCCCAAGCTGGGAAAATGGAGACAGGATGATCTTTAAGGCTTGCTGACCAGATGGCTTAGTCTACCTGGTAAGTTTTAAACCAATGAGAGGCCCAGTTTCTTTTCTTTTCTTTCTTTCTCTTTTAATCTTTTTTTGAGACAGGGCTTCGCTGTGTAACAGCCCTAACTGTCCTGGAACTTGCTCTGTAGACCAGGCTGGCCTGAACTCATAGAGATTCTTTTGCTTCCGCCTCCCAAGTGCTGGGATTAAAGGTGCGCACTACCACTACCTGGCTGAGACTCAGTTTCAAACAAACAAACAAACAAACAAACACACTTCAAAACGGGGGACAGAACCTGAAGAGTGACACCAGAGATTGTTCTCTGGCTTATATATGCTCATGCAAACATATATATGTGCATATACATACATGTACATGTGCACCAGAACACACATACATACTTCCCCATGAACATGCATGGGTGCACACACATGTGCTCAAGATGATTAAGTTACTCTTATGTTTGAGCCTTCAGCATTGAAGGGGGACGAGACAGGCTAGGTATTGAAGACTATTTCTATATATTTTTAAGTTTATGCATGTCAGTGTACAGGTGTGAGCATTCGGGTGAAAATGCCCATAAGATCCAAAGAGAGTATTGGATCCTCAGGAACTGGAGTCACAGGAAGTTGTGGGCTGCCTGATGTGGGTGATGGAAACTGAATTTGGGTCATCAGAAAGAGCACTATATGCTCTTAATCCCTGAGCCACTTATCAGGTCCCATCACCAGTTTCTAGATAGCTACTCCTTGGCTGACCAACACAGTGAGTTACAGGTCCATGACTGACTGAAGTAAAGGAGATAGAGGCAGCTGTCAGGCATTGGCCATGCGTTTACTTCTCTGTGGGCTAGGAGAGGCAACCATGTAGTCTCCCCCCCCAAACATCTTCTAAGTGCCTATATTATAGCGGAGTCAGATGCTACTCAGTCTGCATCTTGGGTTTGATGACAATGTTCATGTAGGTTCTGGGATATATTTGGGAAATTGGACTTAGACAGCTGGAGCTCCGGGAAAGATAGAAACAGCAGAAATCACACATGTTAGAACCCGACGGATCCAGACTGGAGAGGCAGACAGGGCTGGTGACGGAGTCCTGTCTTTACTCTGCCTCCTCTATCTTGCACGTGTGTAGGCACACATGTGTGTGCTTGCACATGGAGATCTGTAGTTAATATCAGGAATCAGTCTTCCACTATGAAGGCCAGGTCTGCCGATCAAATGCAGAGGTCTACAATGTGGATCATTCCACTGGCCAGACTCCCTAACCAGCTTGCTCTGGGAGTCCCTTCTTCACCTTCAGGGAGTTATAAGTGGGTTTCCATGCCCACTCTGAGTTGACATAGGTTCTAGGGATCTGAACTCAGATCCTTAAGTTTATTCAGAAAGTTCCTTAGCTGTTGAGCCATCTCCCCAGGCCCAGAGTCCTGTCTTTAAAGAAAAGCAAGCTGAACAAGGGGCTGAGACAGAGAAGAGGTGTAAGGTGCAGAAAGACAGGTGATCAGATTTATAAGGAAGAAGAGCTCTGTGTGTCACCCTGTGTGTGTGTGTGTGCGTGCACGCGTGTGTGCACTATAGTTGGTATCTTTCTCAATCACTCTCCACCTTATTTTTTGAGACAAGTACTTTCACTGAAGCTGGAGTTCATTAATTCAACTAAGACTGAATGGCCATACTTCTCTGGCATGGGAATTACAGGCCTGTGCCAAGGAGCCCATATTTTTTACATAGGTTTGGAGAGATTGAACTCAGGTCCTCATTCTTGCACAGCAAACATTTTACTGACTGAACTCTATCTATCTATCTATCTATCTATCTATCTATCTATCTATCTATCTATCTATCTATCTATCTATCTATCTATCGATCTGAGTCAGGGTCTCTTTATGTAGTCCAGGCCATAACTGAACCCTCTATGTGATCAAGGATGACTGTGAACTTTTGGATCTGTTTCCACTTCCTGAGCCCTGGAAAGACAGGCACGTACTGCTCTGCCTGACTCATGTGATACTGTGGTGCTTCGTTATAAGAAGCACTCTACCATCAGTTCCAACCTCATTCCATCTTCTGATGCGTTGTCTCTGCAGCCCTGGGCATTTCACCTATTAGGTAAACAACTGTCTTTGATCTCTGCCTATAGCCCTTCGATTTTGCTATCTGGAGCATCAGCCAGCATTAACTAATATCCAACGCCCATAACTAACCCAGTAGTAAATCTTTCATGATTTTTAAAATGCTAACTGGGCATGACTAGGGCCAACACAGCCCTGCCTACTTGCTCCACCTAGTCCAACATGGCGGAGGCATGTTCACTGCCTCTGAGAGCCATTTTAAGGTACACATTGGGTTGCCATTAAGCAAATTGCAGCACTCTGCTCACAGACCCCACTTAAATGCTCCATAGCTGGACCTCCTGAAAGAGTCAGAGCTCTTCTTGCTGGCAAACCAGGAATCCTTTTTAAAGGAGCCATCCAGTTTTTGCTGCTACCACTGAGTCAAGAAGCATTCTCTTAAAAGAATCATGCCTTTGCTTGTTTCTAGCGAACAGAGTCCAGACCCATAAAGAAACATGGTGTGTTCTCACTCATAAGTGAATATTAAGCATAAAGAAGGGGGTGACAAACTTGCAATCCACAGCCCCAGAGAGGCTAGATAACAAAGAGAGCCCAAAGAGAGATGCATGAATTTTTCTGGCAATAGAAGATATCTCCTGGGTAAACTGGGGTTGGGGGTGGGGAGTATGAGGTATAAGAACTTGAGGGAGCATGTTGGGCAGGCTGGGTGCATGAGGCAGGTTGGGGGCAGGATGGATGGGGAGAATAAGAATAGAAACATCTTGATGGGGGGCATTTTGGAGTTAGGGAGAAACCTGGTGCCAGGAAACTCCCAGGAATCCACAAGAATGACCCCAACTAAGAAGGTAAGAATCCTAGCAATAGTGGAGAGAGTGCCTGAGTGCCTGACTGACCATCTACTGTAATCAAATTGGTGACCACCATAATTGTCATCAGAGAGTCTTGATCCAGGAACTGATGGAAGCAGACATAGAGATCCACAACCAAACACTGAGCCCATCTCCGGAGTCCTTCCGAGGAAAGGGAGGAGGGATTGTACAAGTCAAGTGGGTCAAGGTTATGATGGGGAAATCCACAGAGACAGTGGACCTGAGCTCCTGGGAGCACATGGACTCTGGACCATCAGTTAGGGAGCCTGCATGGGACGGACGTAGGCCCTTGCATGTACGTTTGTGACAGTTGTGTAGCTTGGTCTGTTCGTAGGGCTCCTAGCAGTGGGATCAGAACTTGCTCCTGGGGCTTAGTTGGCTTTTGGGAACCTGTTCCCCATACTAATTATCTTGCCCAGCCTTGATGTGCCATGTTTTGTTTAAGCCCATGGGAGGGCTGTCCCTTTTTTAATGATGAGGAGGAGGAATGGATGGGGAGGTGGGTAGATCAGTGTGGGGGCAGGAACAAGAAGAGAGGATGGAGAGAAAACTGTGGTCCCTATGTAAAATAAGTGAAAAATGTTAATTAGACAAAATTTTAAAAAAATAAAAGAAATAAAAAGGAATGGAGGTAAAGAGGAAAGACAGAGAAACTTTGCTAGGTAATGGTCATACTGACAACAGCATAGTTTACTGTTTTAGGGCTTGCTCCTTAAATACTTGTATTAACAACAAAAACATTATGTTGTGCAAAAAAAAAGGTTAAAAACTAAAATCCAAAAGTTAAAAAAAATGGTGTAGATAATTAACAATGCCAGATGAATCAAGAAGTCAGGTGGCTGGAATTGGTTCCTGGCTAGGGAAACCCTCACTTTGGGCTGCATTTAAGAGTAAGAGCAGGCTCTAGGGACTCTTCTCCAGGCGCACAGCCATGGTGACAAATCCAGTAAGCATGAAATATTCTATCACAATGTTTCTTTGGTTATTAATCACATAGGCACCCTTTGGTGACCCTGATACCTCCCCTCTCTTAATGAATCCTGTGGTAGCGTTGGTTCTATGTCTGTGTTGTGTGGCTCCTTTCATGTTGGGCTCTCAGGCTGGGATTTAGGCATGCATTTTATGGTTGAATTTTGTGGCTCAATTTTATAGTTGGGTTTTATGTTGGATTTTGTAGTTGAGTTCTATGACTTGGTTGTCTTTGTGTTTACATTTCATGACTGGATTCTGTAATTTGGTTCTATGGCATGGTTTCATGTTAGATTCTGTTACTGGGTTTTATGACTGTGTTCTATAGTTGGGCTTGTGGCTTTATTCTGAGGATGGGTTTCATAATAGAGTTTGGATCTTGATTCTGCAGTGGGTTTTGTGTGGGTCTCTGGCTGGAGCTTATGGTTGAGTTGGCTCTGTGGCTGAGTTCTGTGTCAGGCTCTATGCTTGGGGCTTGTGCTTAGGCTTGTGTCGTGACTCTGTGGCACTGGTTGTGCTTCCTTGTTATCAGATGACTGGCTAGAAGCTGCAGCTTATTATACCCAACCAGCACATGAAGATAATATCTCATATCAGTAGCCCATAAAAAGATGAAAGTTCAGAGTACACCTTCTCTTTGAACGCATATCGCTTTCACACCATCATAAAGTTGAAAATTGTTTTTTGAAACCATTGTAAGTCTGTAGTTAATCATTTAAGAACAAAATACGCATCCTTGCTTCATAATATATCAGGAAAGGTTTGGAATTACATTTGATTATGTATGATCAAAATTTTAAAAAAGAAAAAGAAAAGAAGAAACCAAGAAAATCTAACTCACTGAATGGAAAGAAAGCAGGGCTGGAAAGGCATGGTTTGCTTTTTTATCACATAACAGATGAATCCAGTTATGATACAGAGGATGCATGAAGCCAGCTGTGACCTCCTTTTCCATCTTATTGCCCTATCCTCCTTTGCATCTGGGGTTTGTCTTTAGGGTCTTGTTGGGAACCCTTCCCCAACTTCCTCGGTTATGGAAGACCCTGGGTAGTGCCACAGAAATCAGGATGCAGGGAATGCAGAGTAGGAGATACAACTGCATACTTTATTGCAAAGCCAGGGCTCTTTTTATAATACTCAAATCATGATTCAAGCTAGGTTCCCAAAATACATGAAAATAGTTTCATAGACTAGTCACTTGGTTGCCACTAATTTAGAGGGCTTCGTGTCCTAGCTAATCTAAACAAAAAGTTCGGTGTTATGAGAAAAACACTTGCTGTAATATAATATGTAAAAACACCTCATCAGAAGACAAGCCATAACCTAATCAGAGCCTTTGAACTACAGTGCACATCTGTGTTCTCAAGGACTGACCATTGGCAAGGCACTCTACTGATGGGAGAGGTTTGCCACCTCCCAACTTGGTTTGCCAAGCCTATCAGCAAGAATGCTACCTCAAGTCTCCCTTGCACAGAGTTTCTATGCAGTTCAAAACCGACCCTCTACAGGGTCTCAAGACAACTGCTGCACTTCCAGACATGACAACTATATTCCACACAGAAAGAAATGAGAATGGGTGATTTGGATGTTCTGGAGAGATGGCTCAGTGGTTAAGTATATACACTGTTTTTGGGGAGGACCTGGTTCAGTTGCCTCTAGATCAGATACCTGTACTCATGAACACACACCTATGCACAAAGACATAGTTTTCAGAATTTTAAAGGAAAGAGCAGAGATTCGTAAATTAATGTATTCACCAGTTTTCATTGTTGTGATTAAATATCGAGAGTGGAGACTTATGTGGCTTATGGCTTCAAATAGTTCAGTCTTTGGTGGTTTGTCTCCATTACTCTGAATTTGAGGTCAGCCTAAACATCATGGTGGGAGCCATGTGTAGAGGTGGAGGCTGATCACATTACATGGGACAGGAAGCAGAACGGGGAGGGAACCCAAGACCATGCAGAATCTTTTGGCTATGTTTCTAGGGTTGTGCTTCCTCCAGCCTCACCGCAAGGGCTCCAGTTAGATCTGGTCTTTTGGATTATTTGATATGAACAAAGCATCTGCCATGCAAGGATGCTCCAGCAGTCCTGTGGAGAGGCCTCCCACAAACATCTGGTGCCAACTGGGCAAGCCAGGAAATGTGTTACCTTCAAAGCGAATCCTGCAGTCTCAGTCAAGGATTCAGAGACAGCATCCTGTGTGACATCCAACTCCATTGATAACTCCCTTGCTAGAGCCTTCCATTCAAATTGGCACTGAATTGTTTGAAAGATTCATTTTTGATTATGTGTATGTGGACTGGGACTATAGCACAATGGTGGAGTGTTTTCCTACCACAAGTTAGGGTAGCACCAAAAATGTAAGTGTCTCTGTGTATGTTTATGTATGTGATCGCAGGTGCTTATGGAACCTAGCGTTGTGAGATTCTCTTAGATTTGGAGTTAGAGATTGTTGTGAGATGTCTGATGTAGGTGTTGAGACAAGAACAGCAAGAACTCCTAACTTAGAGTGAGTATACACAGGCCTAGGACATAGGTCATTAGAATAGTACTTGTTTAGTTTGCAGAAAGCCCTGGCTTCATTCTGATGCCTGAAAATAAAAGACAATAGATTTCTATGAGTTCCAGGTCAACCTGATCTACACAGAGAGTTTCGGAATGCCGAAGCTACATAGTATGTTGATGGAGACTGCCTTTTCATTTCCCAACTGCTCAGACCCGAATAATCACAACGTGTACTCACAACGTGTAATCTTAATTACAACACTATTCGGCTAATGATTCAGGCATATTTATAGATAGCTCTTACATCTTAAATTAACCCATTTCTATTTATCTATGTATTGGCATGAGGCTGTGGCTTACTGGTAAGGATCAGGCATCTGTCTCCTTCAGCAGCTACATGGTGTCTCCCTGATTCCGCCTACTTTCTCTCTCTATCTCTGTTCAGGTTTCCTGCCTGGCTTTACTCTGCTAAGCCATTAGCAGGAACAGCTTCTTTACTAACAAATTGTAACAAAACATATTCACAGCATATAGAGGGGAATCCACATCAATAGTGAGACACTGTTTCAAAATAAACAACAAAACACAGGGCAATCAGGAAAAAAAAATGAGCCCAGCAATTGACAAATACAACAGTGAAAAGAATCAATATTACGGTCACAAAAAGATGCTAATCGTCAATAAAAACGATGCAGAATTTGTAGGTTTTAATAGCATCTACTCATTGTAGAATCCTGTGTCAGTTTGCTCCTCCTGGTGTACATTGCTGACTTTGGGCCAGCACTTGGCTCCACGTAGCAGGAATAGTAGCAGGCTGCCTTTTCAAGCCAGTCTTTCCACTTCTGAGAATCCGTGTGGGAGGAACACGAGAAACCGGCAAGTATTTACAGACAATGAGCCTTGCCGGAGTGTCCTGTTACTACTTTGCTGGCACATGTATTTAGTGAAAATAGGACAGTAACACATAGAGTAGGTGATACGGCCACTTAACATGGTTATAGATCTTTTTTTTTTATTAGTTATTTATTAAAGATTTCTGCATCCTCCCCGCCACTGCCTCCCATTTCCTTCCCCCTCCCCCGGTCAAGTCTCCCTCCCTCGTCAGCCCAAGGAGCAATCAGGGTTCCCTGCCCTGTGGGAAGTCCAAGGAACCCCCACCTCCATCCAGGTCTAGTAAGGTGAGCATCCAAACTGCCTAGGCTCCCCCAAAGCCAGTACGTGCATTGGATCAAAAACCCATTGCCATTGTTCTTGAGTTCTCAGTAGTCCTCATTGTTCGCTATGTTCAGCGAGTCCGGTTTTATCCCAGGCTTTTTCAAACCCGGGCCAGCTGGCCTTGGTGAGTTCCCATTGTCTCAGTGTGTGGGTGCACTCCTCTCGGTCCTGAGTTCCTTGCTCATGCTCTCTCTCCATCTGCTCCTGATTTGGACCTTGAGATTTCTGTCCGGTGCTCCAATGTGGGTCTCTGTCTCAGTCTCCTTTCATCGCCTGATGAAGGTTAATATTCAGGAGTATGCGTATATGTTTGTCTTTGGGTTCACCTTCTTAATTAGTTTCTCTAGGATCACGAATTATAGGCTCAATGTCCTTTATTTATGGCTAGAAACCAAATATGAGTGAGAACATTCCATGCTCACTCAGGATAGTGTTTTCTATTTCCATCCATCTGTATGCACAATTCAAGAAGTCATTGTTTTTTACTGCTAAGTAGTACTCTAATATGTATATATTCCATACTTTCTTCATCCATTCTTCCATTGAAGGTTGTTTCCAGGTTCTGGCTATTATAAACAATGCTGCTATGAACATAGTTGAGCATATACTTTTGTTGTATGATAGGGCCTCTCTTGGGTATATTCCCAAGAGTGGTATTGCTGGGTCCAGGGCTAGGTTGATCCCGAATTTCCTGAGAAACTGCCACACTGCTTTCCAGAGTGGTTGCACAAGTTTGCATTCCCACCAGCAATAGATGAGTGTACCCCTTTCTCCACAACCTATCCAGCAAAGGCTATCATTGATGTTTCTGATTTTAGCCATTCTGACAGGTGTAAGACGGTATCTTAAAGTTGTCTTGATTTGCATTTCCCTGATCGCTAAGGAGGTTGAGCATGACCTTAAGTGTCTTTTGGCCATTTGAACTTCTTCTGTTGAGAATTCTCTGTTCAGCTCAGTGCCCCATTTTATAATTGGGTTGATTAGCCTTTTACGGTCTAATTTCTTGAGTTCCTTATATATTTTGGAGATCAGACCTTTGTCAGTTGCGGGGTTGGTGAAAATCTTCTCCCAGTCAGTGGGTTGCCTTTTTGTCTTAATGACAATGTCCTTTGCTTTACAGAAGCTTCTCAGCCTCAGGAGGTCCCATTTATTCAATGAGGCCCTTAATGTCTGTGCTGCTGGGGTTATACCTAGGAAGTGGTCTCCTGTGCCCATGTGTTGTAGAGTACTTCCCACTTTCTCTTCTATCAGGTTCAGTGTGTTCGGACTGATATTGAGGTCTTTAACCCATTTGGACTTGAGTTTTGTGCATGGTGATACATATGGATCTATTTTCATTCTTCTACAGATTGACATCCAGTTTTGCCAGCACAATTTGTTGAAGATGCTCTCTTTTTTTCCATTGTATACTTTTAGCTCCTTTATCGAAAATCAGTTGTTCATAGGTTTGTGGGTTAAAGCCCGGGTCTTCTATTCGATTCCATTGGTTGACTTCTCTGTTTTTATGCCAATACCAAGCTGTTTTCAATACTGTAGCTCTGTAATAGAGTTTGAATTCAGGGATGGTAATGCCTCCAGAAGTTCCTTTATTATATAAGATTGTTTTGGCTATCCTGGGTTTTTTGTTTTTCCATATAAAGTTGATTATTGTCTTCTCCAGATCTGTGAAGAATTTTGATGGGGATTGCATTGAATCTATAGATTGCTTTTGGTAGAATTGCCATTTTTACTATGTTGATCCTCCCAATCCAAGAGCAAGGGAGATCCTTCCATTTTCTGGTGTCCTCTTCAATTTCCTTCTTCAAAGACTTAAAGTTCTTGTCAAATAGATCTTTCACTTCCTTGATTAGAGTTACCCCAAGATATTTTATGCTATTTGTGGCTATCGTGAAAGGTGATGCTTCTCTGATTTCCCTCTCTGCTTCCTTATCCTTAGTGTATAGGAAGGCAACTGATTTTTTGGAGTTGATCGTGTATCCTGCCACATTACCAAAGGTGTTTATCAGCTGTAGGAGTTCTTTAGTAGAGTTTTTGGGGTCGCTTATGTATACTATCATATCATCTGCAAATAACGAAAGTTTAACTTCTTCCTTTCCAATACGAATCCCCTTGATCCCCTTATGTTGTCTTATTGCTATTGCTAAAACTTCAAGCACTATATTGAAGAGGTATGGAGAGAGTGGACATCCTTGTTGTGTTCCTGATTTTAGTGGGATTTTTTTTCCCATTTAATTTAATGTTAGCTGTCGGCTTGCTGTAAATAGCTTTTATTTTATTTAGGTATGACCCTTGTATCCATAATCTCTCCAAGACTTTTATCATAAAGGGATGTTGAATTTTGTTGAATGCTTTTTCAGCATCTAATGAAATGATCATATGTTTTTTTCTTTCACTTTATTTATATGGTGGATTACATTGATAGATTTGCATATGTTGAACCAGCCCTGCATCTCTGGGATGAAGCCTACTTGATCATAATGGATAATTTTTCTAATGTGTTCTTGGATACGGTTTGCCAGTATTTTGTTGAGGATTTTTGCGTCGATGTTCATGAGTGAGATTGGCCTGTAATTCTCTTTCTTGGTTGAGTCTTTGTGTGGTTTTGGTATCAGAGTGACTGTAGCTTCATAAAAGGAATTTGGCAATGACTCTTCTGTTTCTATATTGTGAAATACATTAAGGAGTATAGGTATAAGCTCTTCTTGGAAGTTCTGGTAGAATTCTTCATTGAAACCATCTGGTCCTGGGCTTTTTTTGGAAGGGAGATTTTTGATAACAGTTTCTAATTCTTCGCGACTAACAGGTCTATTTAGATCATTCACCTGGTCTTTGTTAAGCTTTGGTATATGGTACTTATCTAAAAAAATGTCCATTTCTTTGGCATTTTCCAGTTTTGTGGCATACAGGCTTTTGTAGTAATATCTAATGATTCTCTGAATTTCCTCTGTGTCTGTGGTTATGTCTCCCTTTTCATTTCTTTTTTTAATATTTATTTATTTATTATGTATACAATATTCTGTCTGAATGTATGCCTGCAAGCCAGAAGAGGGTACCAGACCCCATTACAGATGGTTGTGAGCCACCATGAGGTTGCTGGGAATTGAACTCAGGACCTTTGGAAGAACAGGCAATGCTCTTAACCTCTGAGCCATCTCTCCAGCCCCTTCATTTCTGATCTTATTTATTTGCGTGCTCTCTCTCTGTTGTTTAATTAGTTTGGATAGGCGTTTGTCAATCTTGTTGATTTTCTCCAAGAACCAACTTTTTGTTTCATTGATTCTTTGGACTGTTTTCTTTGTTTCTATTTTGTTGATTTCAGCCCTCAGTTTGATTATTTCCAGTCTTCTACTCCTCCTGGGAGCGTCTGCTTCTTTTTTTTTTTCTAGAGCTCTTAGGTTTGCTGTTAAGTCCTCAATGTATGCATTCTCCTTTTTCTTTAAGTGGGCACTTAGTGCTATGAGCTTTCCTCTTATCACTGCTTTCATCGTGTCCCATAGGTTTGAGTATGCTGTCTCTTTATTTTCATTAAATTCAAGGAAGACTTTGATTTCTTTCTTAATTTCTTCCTTGACCCAGGTGTTGTTCAGTAGTTGACTGTTCAGTTTCCATGAGTTTGTCGGCTTTCTGGGGCTAGCATTGTTGTTGCCTTTTAACTTTAATCCGTGGTGATCTGATAAGACACAGGTGGACACTGATTTTTTTTGTATCTGTGGAGGTTTCCTTTGTTTCCGAGTATATGGTCAATTTTCAAGAAGGTTCTATGAGCTGCAGAGAAGAAGGTATATTCTTTCCTATTTGGGTGGAGTGTTCTATAGATGTCTGTTAAATCCATTTGCTTCATTACCTGCAACAATTCTCTTAATTCTCTATTAGGTTTCTGTCTGATTGACCTGTCCATTGGTGAGAGAGGTGTGTTGAAGTCTCCTACTACTAGTGTGTGTGGTTTGATGTCTGCCTTGAGTTTTTTTTAGTAATATTTCTTTTACATAAGTGGGTGCTTTTATATTAGGGGCATAGATATTCAGGATTGAGACTTCATCCTGATGAATTGTTCCTGTTATGAGTATAAAGTGTCCATCTCGATCTCTTCTGATTGATTTTAGTTTGAAGTCAGTTTTGTTAGAAATTAGTATGGCCACACCTGCTTTTTTCTTAGGACCATTTGCTTGAAAAACCTTTTCCCAACCCTTTACTCTGAGTAGATACCTGGCTTTGTGGTTGAGATGTGTTTCTTGCAAACAGCAGAATGTTGGATCCTGTTTTCGTATCCAATCTCTTAGCCTGTGCCTTATTATAGGTGAATTGAGACCATTAATATTAAGTGATATTAATGACCAGTGGTTGTTTACTCCAGTTATTCTTATTGTTTTTGGTAGTAGAATTTGTGTGTCTCCCTTCTTTGAGTTGTGCTAGTGAAGGGTCGCTAGATGCCTCAGTTATTGTAGGCAGTGTTGGCAATGTTGGATTCCTTGGGTTGTGATTTTCCCTTCTATTACTTTCTGTAAGGCTGGATTTGTGGCTACGTATTTTTTAAATTTCTTCTTTTCCTGGATGTCTTGTTTTCTCCATTGATAGTGAACGATAGCTTGGCTGGGTATAGTAGTTTGGGTTTGCATCCATGGTCTCTCAGCTTCTGCAGTACCTCTATCCAGGACCTTCTGGCTTTCATGGTTTCCATAGAGAAGTCAGGTGTAAGTCTGATTGGTTTACCTTTATAAGTTACTTGCCCTTTTTCTTTTGCAGCTCTTAATATTCTTTCTTTAATCTGTATATTTTGTGTTTTGATTATTATATGGCGAGATTTTTTTTTTGCTCCAGTCTGCTTGGTGTTCTCTATGCTTCTTGAATATTCAAAGGAATATCTTTCTTTATGTTGGGAAAGTTTTCTCACATAATTTTGTTAAAAATATTTTCTGGGCCTTTGAGCTGTGACTCTTCTCCTTCTTATATCCGTATTATTCTTAGGTTTGGTCTTTTTATTGTGTCCCATATTTCCTGAATGTTTTGTGATGAGAATTTGTTGGCTTTGTTGTTTTCTTTGATCAGGGCATTTATTTTCTCTATGGTGTCTTCAGAATCTGAGATTCTTTCTTCTATCTCTTGTATTCTATTGATTATGCTTGTTTCTGTAGTCTGTAGTCTACCTAGATTTTCCATATCCAGCTGGTCCTCAGTTTGTGTTTTCTTCCTTGCTTCCATTTCAGTTTTTAAGTCTTGAACTGTTTCCATTACCTGTTTGATTGTTTTTTCTTGGTTTCCCAGGGTATCATTTACGTATTTACTCATTTCTTCAAACTTTTTGTTATACTTCTCATCCATTTCTATAAGGGCGTTTTTTTACATGTTGTTTAAGGGACTCCATTGCTTTCCTAAAGTCATTTTTTTCCTCTTCTTCTGTGTTAGGGCGTTCAAGTCCTTCTGTTGTAAGATCATTGGGTTCTGGTGTTTTCATGTTGTTTTTCAGATTGTTGGGTGAATTCTTGCCTTGGCGCCTACCCATCTCCTCCTATCGATGCTATCTAATGGGTCTTTTTTTTTTTATTTTTAGAGACAGACTTTTAAAACAGGATCAGGTTTCCCTGCTGGCCAGGGGCCCTGCTTACAAAATGCCCTCGCTCCGTTTCCTGGGTTCCAGCTGCAGGCCAAGATCCCTCTCACCACTCAGAAGGGTCTTCAGGACCAGGGCCAGGCTCCCTGCTCGCCAGGGACCTCACCAACAAAAGGTCAGCCACCAAAACAGAGAAACTCCAGCTGCCCTCTGCCCCAAGCTCCCCACCCAGCGCCCAAACAGGCTAAACTGGGTGATCCCAAGGCCCAGCGCGGTAGGGAGGGGGAGTGAAGGAGGCCCCTGGGTGCAAGCTGGGATGGGTCAGGGAGAGAGAGGTCACAGTAGAGGAGGAGCAGCCCCAGCAGAGGGTACCAGCCCCGGGTTCAAGAGGTTCGGGGAATGCACCCGCTCCGTTTTCTTGTCCCACCACAGGCCAAGAACACTCTCCCCACTCAGGAGGGTTTTCAGGGACAGGACCAGACTCCCTGTTCGCCCGTGGACCTCGCCAATAAAAGGCCTACCACTCTGGAGGCCTGGCCCCAAAAAACCTACTTGATTTAATTGTAGTGGGGTGATCTGCTCTCAGTGTGGGCTTCACTGTTTCATGCTTGGACTATCCCGCATCCGCTGCGCCTGTATGCCGGTGCCTCCCGTTATAGATCTTTTGAAAGAACTAAACAACGTCTCTTGTGGGAGTTCATTCTCTTCCTCCAAAGATCAAACTCTGGTGGTGAGGCTTAGTTCAAGAATCTTAACTTTCTGAGCCATCTGGATGGGCCATCTTTAGATCTTTCAAACAATATGGATAGTGTTTTCATGAAACATTTTATTTAAAGTTTATTTGATATTTTGTTATATTTATCTAGTGGGATACAGGAGGAATTCCCCCACCCTGAGATAGCTCAAGCTGGCCTCAAATTCACAAGTTCATTCTTGAACTCTTGATCCCCTTGTGTTTATCTTTTGAGTGCTGGGATTACAGCTGGGTCACCATGGCGAGTTATGTAGGTGCCAGGGATGGAAACCAAGTTTTTGCGTGTGCTAGGCAAGCGCTCTACCAGTAGCTATATACTCAACCTCCCTTTTCTTTTTGAGTCAGGGTCTTGCTACAGCTCAGGCTACTCTTGAACCTATCTCTGTGTTCTCAAATTCTGTGATGACAAGCGTGTGTCACCATGCCCAGCAGGATCCAAGTTTTGTTTCTAGGCCTTTCTTGTGACTGAAAAATCCTCCTGCGGACCAGAGTTCAGATCCCTAGCATCCATGTAAAAGCCAGATGTAGTGTGTGTATATAATCTTAGCACTAGAAAGGGATAGAAGATGCTGAGGACCAGGTGTTTCTCCTGTTTTGTTGCTTGTGTGTATGTGAACATGGCTGAGGGGGGAGGCACTTGAGAGAGCCCTTGGAAAGACAGGAAGAATCTTACAGAGGTGTTCCCTGATTACTTCTCAAAAAACCTCCTGCTCACAGGACTTTCATTCCTAGGTGCTATCATTGTCACCTTACCTGGTAAGTTATTTGCTGTTGTAACAAAATACCCAACAAGAGCATCTTAAGGAAGAAAGGTTGATTTTGGCCCACAGATTTGCTGTTCCTTGAATACGGCTCTTCTCACCTCCAGAATGCGTCTCTTGGCCTCCCCCATCTACCCACATTATCTGCATTCTGCACCTCTCACACTGAATCTTGTCCTTGTTCACTATGTCCAACAAACACCTGCCAGTCTGCTCTGGATCTCTCGTTCCCGCCCTTCACTTCACTTCTTCCTTTCCCTTCCCTACCCCATCTCCTTCCTTTCTTTCCATCTCTTCTCTCTCTCTCCCTCCCTCCCTCCTTCCCTCTCTTTCTTTTCCTCTTCTCTCCTTTCTTTCTATATACCTATGTGTGCACACAAATGCACATATGTTCACATTGTGCGAAGGCCAGAGGACAATCTCAAATGTTACTCAAAAGATGTCCACCTTATTTTTTTTAGGTTTATTATTTTTATTTTATGTGTATGGACATCTATGTGTATGTAGACTTACCGGTAAGTCTGTGCACCATGTATTGCATCAGACCAACAACTCCATTATCTCTAAAGGAAATAACAGAGGCAGCTAGAGCGGCAGCCTTCCAAGGCCCAGACTCACCTCACCCATCTCAGGGAGTCCACACACTACAACCCACATCCCCACAGTCACCCCAACCCTAACCCTAACCCCTAACCTGACACTCAATAAATCCTGTCCTATCTACACCAGCTCTCTCACCCTAATAGCCAGGCTCTGTCTCATTTTGTCAAGGCTCACCTCCAGCCTACCCCTGAAGACTTGCATTTCTTAAGAACTATTACTGCCTCTTGTAAAATTCGTCAAATGTCAGATCCTAACTCTGGAGATTGTAGCCCCCCTTTTCTACCCACCAGGTCAGGGGCTCCCTCCTGGGAACTGACTGGCAACTTGACTTTACCCATATGCCCACAGTCAGATGAGCTAAGTATCTCCTGGTTCTAGTGGACATGTTCTCAGGTTGGGTGAAGCATACCCCATCACTAACAAAAGAGCTTAGTCTCTCACCTCCTTCTCTGGGAGATTATTCCCTATTCATAATCGCCACCTCTTTTCAGTCAGACAATGGTCCTGAGTTTACCTCCCAGATCTTCCAAAGCCTATCCAAACCTGTCAGCATCCCTTGGCATTTTCACATTCCATATCACCCTTAGTCCTTAGGAAAGATAGAATGAGCCAAGTGCTTCTTAAAAAACATTCTTGTTAAAATGTCACAGGAACTTACCTTGACTTGGTAATGCTCTTATCTCTGGCTCTTTTCAAGCTCCAGGCTCTCCCCAAACTGCTCCTTTCCATGTCTCCCTTTGAACCCATGTATGGAAGGTCAGTTCTAACCCTTGGCCTCCCATCCAAACCCTCACCTCTCTCTGATCTCCTATTCACCTTCCTGCTCTATCATGTCTGCTCCCTCCTATGTAACTTTACTACTTTACTACAGAACTGACTACTCCCTACCCTGACCATGCATCAACCTCTGCCAATCCCCAATCAACATCTGGGATCTCTCTCCTTCAGACCAATGCCTCTCACCCCTTCTCCATAAATGGCATAAATTACTTTCAAAGTAATTCTTGTAACACCTACAGCTGCTAAGCTTGAGGGCCTCCCTCACTGGATTCATTTATTCTATCTCAAACCCTTTACCCCTCCACCTCAAGCTAATCCTTCTTCATAGACAGTGGCTCCAACAAGACCCTGCTTCCTTAAGTTTCAGAGGACACCATGACACTGAACTCAACTGCCTTGTCCCCAATTCCAGAAGCATGAGGCTTCACCCCACAACTGTACTCAGCTTTACTGGATTGGGAACCCTATATGTTTTTCTTCCTGACCTCTCTCCTTTTTCCTTGTCTCTACTAATCACACCCTGCTTCATCAATTTCCTCCCTATGGATCTCCAATGAGATATTCAAAATTTCTAATTAAACTAATTAGCTGTTGCTACAGGGCTACCAACCATTAGCCAGAGAGCTGGAGACATAAAGACTGTCAAACACGCTTGGGTGGTAAGAAACAACACCACCCGAGAGATATCCACACCCCTGAACTCAAAAAGGAGACTCACAGAACAGACTTCACTATAATTCTTTGCTATTGACTGCCCTCAGCAATCAACCACCTGTGTCTCCCAAGCGTTAAGGGGTTTCCATGATGACGGGGAAGGAACAGGTGTTTTAAAAGAACGAGGCATATTCCAGATTCCTCTTTCTTGCTGTGACTTAAACACTAACTGATAGAATTCTGATAAGCTTTTATCTAGCTCTAGCAGAGCACAAAACACTACATCACTACATCATCATAGCCACAACCTCAGGATTTTAAATTCCCTTTGGGTGTCTTTTAATGTGTCTAGAACTTACCTCTTTTTGTAAACTGAAAATTCTTGTAGGCTCCAAGGAGCTGACCCAAAACAGGTCAGATTCACTCCAGGTAAGTACCATCCCTCCTTTCCCTGGTTTGGGGACTGCCTATCTCAGTTACCAGCATCTAAGGAAAAATATGTTTTCCCTAAAGTTAACTTTACCTTCTGCCCTGCCAGCATCCTGCCAGGTCCAAAGGTGCCAGAGGGTTCCACAGAGCCTGTGCAGTGGTGAAACAACCAACTTCCCTAGGATGTGGCCAGCACTCCTGCTTTCTCAGGTTCCCCAAAATGGCATGCCCCCATGTCAGCAGGAAGCAGTCTCGAGAACCCGGAGCCCCCACTTCCTGTCCCCACTTGCTATCCCTAACTCACATTTTATAATGAACAGGAGGGAAGAATGTTACCATTCCTGGTATCGCCTAGCCAGCCCTGGGGTCCTATGGCTGCACATGTGCTATCAGGACTCAGGCAAATCCTAGCCAGTCCCAGGATCCTATGGCCATGCATGCATTGTCAGTATTCAGGCAAATGCTCATCCCAGGGCCCCGTGGCCCTATGTCACTACGTAATCTATGTGCATGGGCTGCGTGGTTGTATCTCTGTAAGCATGGGAAAGCTCCTTTAAAAGTGAGCTCTGCCCATTCCCTTACTCTTTCTACACCACTTCCCTTTTTGAGGCTGGCTTCCATGATCCCCCTTCTTTACACCCCTATCAATAACCTTCCATGTGGGCTTGTACATTGTGGTTCTCACCTCTGCTAAACTACAACACACAGGCCACAGGTGGACTTCGGGTATCTTCTTCAATCAATCTTCACATTATTTACTTATTCTATTAATTTTTATTTTTTTAAAATTATAACATAATTACATCATTCCTCCTTGATTTTCCTCATTCCAACCCCTCTCATGTACCTCCTTGTTCTTTCTCAAATTTATGGACTCTATTTATTTAGTTATTGTTACAGAGACACAGACACACAACCTACTCAGTTCGTATAATGTTACCTTGTGTATATGATCTCTTCATGCAAGGTTTCTCACTGAGCCTGTAGCTCATACATTCAGATAGGCTTGCTGACCAATGAGCTTCAGGAATCTGCCTGTTTCTGGCTCCCCTCTACCCACCCACCCAGTGCTCTGATTATAGGTGTACAGCATTGTACCTAGCTTTATATGTGATTACTGGGGATCCAAACTCAGATCATCATGACTGTGCAGCAATCGCTTTACCCACTGAGACATCCGTCAAGCCCGTCACAGCTGGCATTTTCTGTGGGTTCTTGAGATTGAACTCATAGCTCATGCTTTCAAGGCAAGCATTTTTACCCACTGAGATATTTTTGTCTCTATGCTCTGTCCTGGACTGTCTAAGGCAGGCAGACTCTATTGAGGTTTGGCTCACTCTTAGAAAAAAGGTTCTTCCCAATTACAACATGCACCAAAAACCCAGAACAGGGAACAGAAGCATTGGCAGGAAGAATCTGTAAATTAAAAAAAAAATACAAGTAGTAACAATGAACTCATTCTGTTATAGTTAATGAGATGCAGTTATAATTGAAAGGATAAACTAATTCTCAAAATGAAAGCTATTAGCCAGTTCACAGTGTGTGTGCGAGCATACACTGTGCACGTGGAGACCAGAGTCTTTGGTGGGTGTCTTCATCGATTGCTCTTCACTTATTTTTTTAAGACAGGGTCACTCCATATATACCAGACTGGCATGTTTATAGGGATCCTCCTGCCTCTCCCTCTGGAGTGCTGGGATTAAAGGCTCGCCCTACCATGCCCAGTTTATAAAATGTCACTTGTATGTAAATGTTTTTAGGGTTGACCATTTAATATTGGATGACCAGTTGGTGTGCTCTTCATTAGGGAAGACCATTTTTCCTGCTCTCAGCACTCCTTACTTGCTGTAGCTATTTGTGTACGGTTGAGATCTCATGGGCTTTTTTTTTTTTGTTCACTTTGCGATGATCAGTGTCATCCTTGTTCAGCTCATTGTTATACAGTCACATTGATGAGACTTTATGGGTGTAACTTCTGCTGTTATTAGGAGATATGATCTCGCAGTAAACTCCCTGATTGTCTGGCTTTTATGATCTTTCTGCGCCTCATCTGCATTGTTCCCTGAGCCTTTAATGTGGGAGTTGTACTGCAGATGTATTCAATGCAACTGGGCTCTGCAACTCTGCATTTTGATTGGTTGTGGTTTTCTGTAATGTTCTCTAACTGTTGCAAAGAGAAGTTTCCTCAATAAAGGATGAGGACTACACTTATCTGTAAGTATAAAGATTGATTTTTAGAACGTAGTTAAGGATATGTTGGTTTAGTAAAATAATTTCTCCACAATCCATGACTTCCCTAGCCCTGGGTATTTGGCTAGGTTCCTAGTACCAGACACGGATTCCCTCTTTTTGAGTGGGCCTTAAATCGAATTAGAGAGTTGTTGATTACTGCCAAAGTATTCTTTTCATTACTACACCCTGAGGTTTTTAAAGTTAAATGTATTCTCTGACAGTTTCATAGCTATATACAATGTATTCTTACCACACTCACTTCCACTCCCTCATCCCCCCTTCCACCCTTGTTGACCTCCTTTTCCTCCAAGGCCCCTCCCACTTTGATGTTTGTTTTCTCCTTTTGTTTTGTGACCCATTGAATTTATTTAATCAGGGACCCACTTTTACAGTAACATATCCAGGAGAGCAGAGTCCTCTTGGCTCTGAAAGAGTCTCATCTTTAATCTTTATTTGCTCCTGATGGGTGTGTAAACTGGTATGACCACTATGGAACTCAGTATTGGGGATACTACAAAAGCTAGAAATGGAACTAGTCATATGATCCAGCTATATGATTCATAGGCATGTAGCCCAAGGACATGCAGAGATATTTCACATCCATGCTCATTGCTGCTCTCTTCACAATAGCTAGGAAGCAGAATCATCCTAGGTGTCCATCCACAGGTGGACAAGCACACAGTGGACTTTTATTCAGAAACTGAGTTAGAATAATCCATCCATGAGGGCAGAGTCCTTCTGGCCAAATCATCTCTTGGAATCCCTCCTCTTAACACTGTCACAGTAACAATTTACAGGGCATGGCGAGCCCTGTGTCGGGCACAACCTGCGGTTCCAACTGTCCTCGGGATCTCAAGACCAGCCCAAGCACTAGAGCAGACCCTATCTGAAAAAGAAAAAGAAGGTGGTGTAGAAGAGGAGGGGAGGGAAAGCAGAGGAAGAGTTGAGAAGTGAAGCCATGAGAAGAAGAAAATAAAAAATAAGTTTGGTGTGAACGTGGAGGGGACTTGTGAGTCATAACACATCCCTGCCTCAAACTTTACCACAACGCCAATTCCAGAGGAATCAAAGTTCCACAGATGAAACATAGAACCAGGTAATAAACCACACTTGGATATTTTCCTCTCATAATAATTTGAAAGTGGGAAATATGGTTCTAAGGGAATAAAAGCAAAAGCCATAAAAAGTATAACTAAGTTCCACTTCATAAAAGCATAAATAGATTCATAAGCAGAAACATCATAAATGAAGTAAAGATGCACAAGTGGGGTGAGGGGCACAAGGACTATCACTCCTATCATAGAATATAAGGTCAATTCTTGGGGCTGCAGAGATAGCTCAGTGGTCAACAGCTTATACTGCTCTTGCAGAAGATTTGGGCTCCATTCTCAGCACCCACATCTGGTGCCTCACAACTAAGCCATGACTCCAGCTCAAGGGGGTCTGACACTGTCTGCTGGCCTTTGTGGCCACTGTACTCTTGTAGATGTCCTCTTGCCCCCAGAGACAAAAGTAGTTAAACAACAACAACAAAACCTTGGAAACAACAAACAAACCACACACATCAACACCCCCCCTCAACAAACAGGGCTGAAAAGATGGCTAAGAGCGCTGGCTGCTTGCTTTTCCAGAGGACCTGGTTTCATTTCCATTCACAGTTACCTGTAACACCAGTTTCAGGGGATCCGATGGCCTCCTCTAGCTTCTGAGAGCACCAGTCACACACATGGTACACAGACACATATACAGGTAAAACAAACAGACAAACCAAACCAAAGCAAAGCAAAAACCCATACACAGGAAGTAAAACAATAATTAGAAAAGTAAGATACAAATATCTAATTTTACATTGAAAAGGAATCCCATTTCTTAATATTAAAAAGAGCTTTAGTCGAGGAGACACCCCCGTAAACAGCTTTCGATGCAAACATGTGGGCTGAGCGTGCTCCCCAAAATCCACAGATAAAAAGAGATGTGGCCCTTTAACTAGCCAGGTCTCTGGCTTGTGGGGCTGCCCCTTTAACCTGACTGATGAGTCTCAGGCCAGTAATAGTCTTTGTCTCACAAAAGCAAGACTGGGGACCAATGAGATGGTGAAGCAGGTAAAGGGATTTGCTACCAAGCCTGACAACCTGTGCTTGATCCCTGGAATCCACGGGGCAGGCAGAGAGAACTGATCCCTGCAAGTTGTCCTCCGACCTCCACTTGTGCCCCAAGCCATGAACACACACATAAGCAGTTGAATTAAATAAACAAATGGCACAATAACAGATATATATATATATATAAAACCAAACAGACCTACCCACCCAGATTGGTGGGTCTTAAGGAATGACACCCTCTACCCCTACCCCACATGCACACATATGAATACACACATACAACTTGTGCTGAGGATATAGGTGGGACAATTAACTAACACAGCAAAGGCCTTGGGCTCTGAGCCCAGCATGGGGCTGAACAACTGCTGTGTGTGTGTGTGTGTGTGTGTGTGTGTGTGTGTGTGTGTGTGTGTGTGTGTGTATGTCCAAGCTCCTTGCATATGGAAAAAAGACAACAACCAAAAATCACACAAAGCCTTCCAGGAAAAGACTACAGATTGGTTTTTTAAGCACAGAGGTGACAAAAATGTAAATTGAAACAAGTTAATAAAGCCTCTGATATTAGGGCTGTTTGATAACAGTGGGGATCTTTGTGGGAAACCTTTGGCATACTGTTCAGAGTCATGTCTCCTTCAGCCTCTCTGGGTAACTTCACTCATAAACATTTAATTCAGGACACAAGCTCATTGGTTTGGAAACTTCTATAATAGATAATCCATCTGCTGTCACCTGGGTAAGAAGCAACATGGGGGTCATTAAGTGAAGATCCTCTCAGGTGTGACATTTGTGATATTATGCAGCTATATGAAAGGACAAGCGGGTAGGCTAGGGAGATGGCTCAATTGGTAAAAAGCTTGCCCGAGAAAAGTGAGGAGGTGAGTTTGATACCCAGAACCTTTATCATAAAAGCCAAGCTCAGAGATGCATGTTTGTCGTCCTAGCTCTGTAATACAGGTAGAGCCCTGGGGCTTGTTGGCTAGTCAGTTTGGCTTAATGAGAAACCCTATCTTAAAACAACAAAACGAAACCCAAGTTAGATGGTGCGTGGGGAATGACAGCTGAAATTAACCTCTGTTCTTCACAAACATGTACGTACCCACACCCGCACACTCATGATCTCCCCCTTCCACACACATACAAGACGGCCAGGTACAGTGATATCTGCCTGCAATCCCACTAGTAAGGAGTCTGTGGGCTCCACAGCAACACTATCTTAGACAAATAAACCAAAGGACAGTGGTAAGAAGTGCCAGCCTAGGATAGCTTAAAACCCCTGGGAGCTGATCATTTTAAATAGTCACATTAATGAATACAAGAAAGAAAGAGAGAAAGAAGAAAGGAAGGAAGAAGGAAGGAAGGAAGGAAGGAAGGAAGGAAGGAAGGAAGGAAAAAGGACAAGAATAACAAACCAACCCAAACACTAAGAAATATTTACTTCCAAGGGTCCAAGTGTCACTTGAAATTTTGGAAGTTCTAGTGGAATCGCTACACGTTGCTGGGGAAATTGAGGTTCTTTCTTGAGCTTCTAGTCTTGTTAATAAAAGAATTTGAAAAGAACTCAGAAAAAAACCACAATGTCGATTTTATTAGAACTTAAAATAAGATGCAGATCTTGTTTTGCCATGTTTGGCTGATAACCCTGGGAGGCCTGCTCTTTTCTGAAGGGAAACAGAGGTGGGGGGGGGGGATGGAATGACGGTCAAGTCCAGAAAGAGTAAGAGAGGAAATCATGCCAGCATGGAGGTCAGCCACACTGCAGACAAGTACCTCATGTGAGGGAGGGAGTGTTAGAGAAAGAGTAACACCCAAAGCCTTATGGAAAGCCTGCTTGGAAAAGAGATACAAAGAAAAAAAGTTAAACTTTTTTTTTTTTTAGTAATTCAGAAAAGCAGACCAATTTAGGAGGCTGCAGGACCAGAGCTATATAGGAGACATCACAGAGTGTAGGGATTCTGGGAAGACAAGCACATCCTCTCACTTAGGGACAATTAGTCCTCCTGTCTCTTTAGTACGGCGTAAGGTGGATGTACCTTTTTGAGGGGTATTCTTAGCCAGGTGATTGATGCACCCATCTGGAATGCTGGATCTCCACCCAGGCCAGAGTTTCTATTCTCTGGTCTAGAAGGAAATAGTTTCCTCCTAGTTGGTTTTTAATGCTATTTTAAACTGAAGACCTGTGTAGATAGCTCATTCAGTAAAGTACTTGTGCAAGCATGAAGACCTGAGTTTGACTCCCACAGTGAGGTTCATTTTATAATCCCAGGGCTGGGAGTGGGTTAAGGTCTTAGGGACTCTCTGATCAATACACCTAGCCAAAGTAGTGGGCTCCAGGTGTAGTGAGAGATTCTAAAAAGTGAAGAGCAATAAAAGAAGATAACCAATATTTACATCCATGATGTCGGATAATGCTCTTGTACACTGTAAAATTTGTCATTCATATTAATTTAATAAGACACTGATTGGCCAGTAGTCAGGCAGAAAGTACAGGTGGGGTGATCAGACTAAGAGAGTTCTGAGAGAGGAAAGGCAAAGAGTCAGTCACCAGCCAGAGCAGAGGAAGCAAGATGAGAATGCCTTACTGGGAAAAGGTACCAAGTCACATGGTTAAACATAGAAAAGAATTATAGGTTAATTTAACTTGTAAGAGCTAGTTAATAATAAACCTGAGCTAATTAATAGGTCACACATTTATAATTAATCTAAACCTCTGTATGTTTCTTCAAGACTGAACAGCTGTGAGACCAGGCAGGACAGAAACTTTCATCTATAATCCAGCATTCATATGTGGTACACGCACATATATACATAAACACACATACAAACATATATATACATACACATACATATAAACATACAAACATATACACTCATACATATATACTCACACACATATAAACATATACACATACACATATATACATACATACAAATATATACATACATATATAAACATATACACATATAAACATACACACATACAAATACAAACACACATACAAACGTATATATATGCATAGGTGCACACATATCCATAATACAAACATATATACACACATGCAAACATATACCCACATAAACATATATACACATACACAGACACACACAAACATATGTAAACACACATACATACACACATACAAAAAATAATATATATACACATCCAGATATATACACATTCAAACACATGCGAACATACACACACATATCCATACACATACAAACATACACTTATACACATATGCAAACATATATACATATACATACAAACATATAAGCACACATATACACACATACAAACACATATACACACATACAATCATATACACACACATACAAAAATAAACACATTGACACACCAACATGAGTTCCTAGAAATGTTAAGCTAAAAAAGGTTCAAGGCTCTGAAAAAGTTAAAAATAGAGTAATATGTGTTAATAATTTTGGTCATAAATGTCCTCCAAAGCTCACCTGTTTCATGTGGTAAAGGCTTAGGCCCCAGTGCAGCAGGCAATTAGTCATGAGAGCTCTGACTTCAACGGATTGATGGGCTAATAGCTTAAAGCACTATTGGATAGGTAAGCATCTTAGAACCTTCGGAACCCCTCTATCTCCTCTCTCTCTCTCTCCTTCCCTTCTCTACTCTGAACCCAACTACAAAATGGGAATTTTTAAGGACCCTTGTTCTAGGACATGACTTGGCCATGCCCCTTCCTATCTTGGGCTGTGACCTCATTTAGACATTGAAACAGTCATGGGTCCTGGCCCGGCAGGAAGCCTTGCCATTATGAACTGGTTATCCAACTCTCTGGGCCATGTGCCAGCTGCCTCTTGGAAAACTGGACAGGTTTTCTCAGGAAAGATGAAGAGAAGTCTAGCACTCAGTAGACTGAGGCACAGTAGGAGCGGGTAGGGAGGAGACAAGAAGAAAGAAATGAAAGCAGGTTGCAGGATCTCTAAGGTGAGTGCCAAGGCAGGATCCCATACCACTTTCCACAGAGGGGAGATCCAAGTCAAAGTCTTTTCTCAGAGGTCCCCAGATGAACAGACAAGCAAATACATACATACATACAGAGATATATAGAAATACACACCAATGGAAACACACATACACAGAAGAATATACAGACACATACACAGGTACATACCAATGTATACACACTTACAGAAGCACACAAATACACAGAAACAGAGACAGAAATACATAGAAACAGAAACAAAAATATACAGAAATACAGCAGACACACAGAAATAAAGATACAGAGAAACACACATACCAGTTCGAACACATGGAAATACATGGACAGGCAGACACACAGGAACACACACACACACACATGCACAGAGATACACACACACAAAAACACGCAGACACAGCAGATCAACCCACAGAGGAAACCAACACACAAAGTTACCTACCCAGTCCTGAAGACAAATGTCCCCAGGGACAGACACACCCTCACAATTACACAAAGTAGCACACAGGATCAGGCAGCAGGCAGACAACCAGGAGGGAGTTTCCCACCATTATCCTAGCCTGCAGCAGCTCTCTGTGCATAAGGCCCTGGTCCAGGCTGTTTTGGCACTGGGATGGATGGGGTTGGAAGTGGGCACTCTCTAGGGAGGCCAAGGATGTAGGAAAAGAGAACCAGGAAAGAGAAGACTGTTGGGGGACGGCCATTGACTAAAGTGGGTGAAAGGATCAAGAAAGGGGCAGCAGAAGAACCTTCTAGGCAGAGGAAAGAGTTCCTGTGCTGACCCCCACTCAGGCCAAGTAGAAACCGTGGTCCCACCCCTCTAGATATCTGCAGCCCCCTCCTTCAAGACCAGCATGGTTATTTTCCTTTCCAAAGATGGGAATCAATGGGTTTAGAGAAGCTGTGTCAGCATTCAAAATCACACAACATAAAGATTTATGTGGGAACCAGCTGATCTTTAACAGAAATCCCTCTAGGGACAGAGAACTACCCCCCCCCCCCCGCCCACCCCTTGCTAGTTCCCGTAGAGAAGAGGAATCTTGCTTGGCAAAGGTCATGCCAGGGAGAACAGGTGTGATCAGCCTTCAGTCCTTCTGGCTGCTGTACTGGGCTTTAGCCATACCCCTGCACGCTACTCCCATCCTTACAGAGCAGGGCTTTAGGGACAGGCAGAAAGAGTGGGTGATGGAGCATGGCAGGAGATTGGATGGAGCATGGAAGGACTTGTTGGAAAGGGCTAATCCTGCAAGCAGATCTTGGGCCAGGAGGCTCTAGTTTGTAGGATTTTCAGAGTTGTTACCAGCACAAATGCTCGCAAACCTGCCAGAGTGATGGTATATGTTTGTAATCTCAGCTGTTCCCAGACATGCATGTGGCTGAGTAGTAGACTCGACAGTTGAGGATGAGTTTATTCTTTATTATATTTACTTGTATGTGCCACGACACTCATGTGGGAGGTCAGAGGACAACTTGTGTGAGCTCATTCTTTTCCTACCATGTGGGTCCCAGCATTGAACTCGATTTATTAGCTGGGCAGCAATCACCTTTATCCAATAATACATCTCACTGGCCCAACTATTTTTTATTTTTTAAGATGTGGTCTCATGTAGTTAAGTCTGATCTTGAACTCATGATGGTGCCTAGAAGATGATCTTAAACTCCTGATCTTCCTGATTCTACTTCCTGAGTGCTATTATGACAAGCACATGCCACTACAACAGCCTGAAAAATGACATTTACAAAAGGTCCAGAGGTCAGGCATATGTAGTGTTTATTATTCCAGCACTTGGAAGGTGGAGGCAGAAGACTCATGAGTTTGAGGCCAGCTTGGCCTATATAGAGAAACTCTGTCTTGAGAAGAAGGAGGGGGGAGGAAGAGAGAAAGAAAAGAAAATGACTAGGAAGGAGCAAGGCTCTAGGTTCTATTCCTAGCAGCTCTGGGTTCTATCTCTAGTAACACCCCCCCCCGACACACACCCACACTAAAATACCAGGTAGAGCAGTGCATACCTGTAATCCTAGCACAGCCTAGACTATATTGCTCCCCTTTATCAATAGAAGAAGAAAACAAAGTGATCAAAAACCTGTTGAGTAAAATAACATATGGGCTGCGGAGATGGCCCTGTGGTTATAGTACTTGATATACACAGTATGGGGACCTGAGTTTGGATCTCCAGAGCCAGTGTATGATGCCCACCTGCAACTCCAGTTCTGGAAGGTAGAGACAGGGGATCCTCAGAGCAAGTTAGCTAGCAAGACTAGCCACATTGGCCAACTCTGGGTGTTGTTGAGAGACCCTGCCTCAATGAACAAGGTGGAAGAATGAGCAAAGATATTCCTGACATCAACTTTGGCCTTCCACATGCACACACACTCATGCACAGTACATGCCCACACATGCAAAAAAACATGTGCACACCCGTATACAGATAAAAAAATAGAAAAATAAAGCATCAGCACACACTCTTACTATGTTGGAGGGCAGCTTACTCGCTACACTCAAGTCCAAATATGTACAAGAAGATAGCACAGTGGGGGCTCAGAGTCTGCTCTGGGGTCCAATATTCGGCAGGCATCTCTGGAACTCAGGTTCATGTCTGCAAGCAATACCGTAAGGACCCTGTGGTGACACGGGGTCCCAGATGGTTCTGAGTCATCACCCTTCTCAAGGTCCTTTATTTCATGCCACGTGTAATCTTGTTTACCACAGGAAGCAACATATTTAGGGGCTGATGAGATGGGTCAGGTAGCAAAGCACTTGCTGCTAAGTCTGACGATCTGAGTTTCAGTCCCTGGAACCCACATCGTGGAAGGAAGTTCTCAGAACTGACTCTTGCAAGCTGCTTTCTGACCCCCACATATAGACTGTGACCCCACAAATAAATAAATAAATATAAAAAGAAACTGAAGTATCATAGTCACAGATTTTAGAGGTCATAACAATGTCAAATTGTCCTGACCAGTTTTATGCCAACTTGGCACAAGCTATGGTCATCCGAGAAAGGAGCTTCAGTTGAGGAAATACCTCTATGAGATCCAGTTCTAAAGCATTTTCTTAATTAGTGACCAATGGGGAAGGGCCCAGCCCCTTATGAGTGGGACAATCCCTGAACTGGTTGTTCTGGGTTCTATAAGAAAGCAGACTGAGCAAGCCATGGAGAGCAAGCCAGTAAGCAGCATCCTTCCATGGGCTCTACATCAGCTCCTGCCTGCAGGGTCTTGCCCTGTTTGAATTCCTGTCCTGGCTTCCTTAAATAATGAACTACAATGTAGAAGTATAAGTCAAATAAACCCTTTTCTCCCCAACTCGCGTTTGGCTTTGGTGTCTCATAGCAGCAATAATAGAACCCCTAACGAAGGCAGTGATCATTTTTGAATTACTATTACTGTGTTTAGCTCAGGCTTCATGGGTCCAGGGTCCAGCGTCCAATCTACAAGCCTGGCCACAATGAGCCCAAAGTCTGGAGAAGATCAATACAGGTGTCTGCTTCAGTCCCTTAGCTGGAGGCTGTAATGTTCAATCTCAGTTATCAGCTTTGGGAGAGACACCTGTTGATATGCCTGGGCGTCTTCATTAGATGGAAGTGGGAAGACCTGTCCACTGCTGTGCACTGCTCCGTGGCTGGGGTCCTAGAGTATATAAAAAGGGGATGGCGAGCTAAGCACCAGCATTCATCGCTGTTTCTTGACTGCAGATAGAGTGTGATCAGATGCCCCAGTCTCCTGCCTCTGTGACTTCCCCTCAAGCATAGACTGCACATCTCGGAACTGTTAGCCTTCCTTTCTAAATTGATTTTGTCAGAGTGTTTTATTGCAGCAAAAGTAATTACATAGAGGGGAAGAGGGGAGCAGCCCAGAGCTGCTTCCTGTGTCCTGTGCTCATCATCACTTCCCTCTATCAGATGAGGCTCACATGGATGGGAAGTTCATAAAGGGTGTGAAAGTCTATGAGTGTTGGGGTGGGGGTGGGGCAGTAATGGGATACAGCTCAGTGGGAGAGCGCTCTCCAATTGTGCAAGAAGTTCAGGCCTGTGGAAGAATCCAAGCCTCTTTCGCCGAACCTATCAGTGCATCCGAAAAACAGGACGCAGGCGGACCTGCAAGCTAGAGCATCACAGAGATCTAGGACTGGGAAGCGGGAACCAGAAGTTGACCAGCTGAAGCAGTAGTCTTCAGGCGGTGCTGGGTTAAAAGGTCAGAGATAAGGTAGTGCAGAAACCAACAGCTTGATTGGAGTAAGGCCTGGTGCCCAGAAGGGCCGGAGCTGGGGCGGGCCTGACAAAGCCGGCCTGGGCCGGGGGACCAGACCTTGGAAGCAAGAGAAAGAGCCTGAAAGCGGGTTTGGAGCGCTGCGAGGCTGTGCAGGGTAGAGTGCCAAGTGGAATTGGGGGCGGGTCCTGGAGGCGCCGGGGTGGGGGCTGAGGGCGAGATTTAGAAGCTCTGGGCTGCCGGACATAGACTGGGGCGGAGCCTGGCTTCTCAAAACAGGGTCTGCTGGAGGCGGGGTCTCAGGGTACGGGGCTAGGGACTGAGGGCGGGGTCTGGAGGCGGCCGAGGATTGTGGGGCGGGCTTTAGGGAGGGGCCTGGTGGTGTGGGGGCGAGGCCAGGACGTGGGTTGGGCAGTTTAGGGCACAGGGGTCTTAGACCCAGCGGTTTGTGCAAGCCGAGTCCGAGCACATTGGGCCAGAGCCCACTGAAGTCACGCCCCTCCCCCGCCCAGACCACGCCCAAGCCCCCACCAAACTCCTCCCCGAGGCCCCCTTGGGCTCTATTTCCTCCCCTGTGGGTGGAGGCTCAGTGGCGAGCATAATCCCTCGGTCCAGCGCGGTCACCCGCGTGTCTACGGCATCTTCGGGTTTGCTGATTTCCACCCTGCCTGGGCTCCACACATCCGCTTGCACCCCAGGTAAGCAAGTGCCCCTCTCCGGGGGCGTCGGCCTAGAAGCAACCCTCGCAGCGACCTCCAGTCTCGCCTCCCAGGCCAAGACCAGCCGGACTCGGCCCCAAGGTAGGGTCAATGAGCTCCCTATCATTCCGTCCCCTAGGTACTTCTCAGGGTTTCCCAGCAGGTCGGGGGCTCGGGCTACCTTTACCAGAGAGTTTTGGGCCCCCGAGGGCGAAGGTGAAGGTGGACGTGACTGGAAAATGCGCGCGAGCGAAGAGGGGCTATCGTGGCCCCGTGTTGCGGGGAATCCGGATGTATGAACGGGCGCTGCGTCACAGGAGTGTCTGTCACCGGAGAATCGGTGCCGAGCTCCTGCTGGGTGCCACGGAGCGGGCGACGGCCGTAGACACAGCAGGGCATTGTCTGGGAGCCGCGTAGACCAGCCGCTGAGAAACGTCTTTAACAGGATTGCAACGTTTCAGCTGGTGCTGGGAGCGTGGAGAGCACACATCCTAATACTGGAGGTAGAGGGTTAGAGTGTCGTGAGAGAGCCCCTGGGTGTGTGAGGGAAAGGGCCAACCGCAGCACCTGCTGTGGAGTGCTCTCTGGACCCGGGCAACAACATCCCGGGGAAAGGCCCAGGTTGGTGTGTTTGCAGATCACAAAAGAGGCTGACGTATCAGAAGTGTATACAGGGAAGAAAGAAGGTAGGGAGTGGTTGACAAGGGATTGGAAGACAATGAGGAGCCCACAGTTTCATTCTCAGAGCTATGGATAGGAGGATGCTCAAGCCAGCAAGCAGCAACCATCCTATTGTGTCTTGAGAGGTAGAACCTGCAGCCAATATGGGGAGGGGAGGGGGTTGAAAGGACCTGGGCAGAGGCAGCTGGCAGGATCTCTGATGGAAAGTGTGTGAAGACATGAGAAGTTAGAAATTCTTTATTTCCTCCCAGAAGAACTGTGTTTCATGCATGTTTGGAAGTTGTCCTCGAGGGAAGGCCTGTGTGGAGACAGCGCTGGGCTGCCGAGGGAATGGAAGGGGCCTTATTATTCTTTCTCTAGAACTAGGTTGAATCTAGGGCCTCATGAGAGGGGGGCACTCCACCACGGAAACACTTTGGTTGCTTCCTTCCTTTATGTGTGTGTGCTCACATGTAGTGTAGATGTGTGTGTGTGTACACGTGTGTGTATGAGCTCAAGTGTATGGAGGCCAGAGGTTGACTTCTTATGCATCCCTCAGTTGCTCTCCACCCGGTTTTCTGAGACAGGGTCTCTTACTGAACCAGGAGCTTGATGTTTTGGCAAAACAAGCCACCTGCCTCTTCCCTCCTGCCTGCTTCCTACCGGAGTTACAGGCACATATCACAATGCCCCTTTTTTCCCCCGTGGGTGCTGAAAATCTGAACTCAGGTTCTTCTGCTTGTATAGCCAGCAATTCACCCACCGAGCTGCCATCTACCTAGCCCTTATGTTTTACTTTGAGACAAGAGTCTCACTAACTTGTTCATTCTGGCCTTGAACTCATTCTGTTGGCCTGGCAGGCCTTGAACTTTCATTCCTCCGACCTTAGTTTGTCACTGGGTTGACAGATAAACCATAGATTTGGGCATGGAGGAGCCCTTTATTTCTGGGATGGGGGCCTGAAAGAAGAAGAGTGTGGAGGTAAGAGGAGGCTTGTAGGACCCAGCCTGGCTTGCAAAACCCATGAACTGCCTGGGATATGGAGACACAGGGCTCCCCAAGACTGCAGTCTGAGCCCAGCCAAGGTTCTTAGGCACCAACATGACCTCTGCTGGGGTGAGCTGAGCCCATTGTCTGGCTGGAGCTCTGGAGAAGAGGAATCCTAGACTGGGAAGTTGCCTTGGAAGCTCACTAGCCTGTACAGCTGGCCCCTCCCAGCCATAGCTGCTGTTTGGGTGGAGTTCCCAGAGCATCGCTCAGCCTGCCTTGAGCCCAGCCAGGCCACAGGGAATATTGGGGATCTTTTTTGCTTCCCTTCTCACTTCACTCACTCCCAAAGGGGAGTGTTTCCGGGAGTCAAGGAGCAAAGGGGCAATAGATATACACTGAGAGCCCGTGCCTGTGGGAAAGGGTTCCAACTTTCTGCTTGCCAATCTAGGAAATGGGTCTGCAATATCTTTCTTTGAGTATTAATGAGCCCTCAGCTGTGGATAGTGCTTGACAAATCTCAGTGCCTTTACACTCCTGAGGTCCTGGGAGTGGCCTCCACGCTCCAGTCTGTGAAAAGAAGAACACCATCCCCCTCCAAACCCAAGGCCATTGGCATAGTGCCTCGGAGACAGTGAACAGTTAGCGAAGGAGCCTCTGGGCTTATGAAAGATGACAAGGAGAGTGAGCAAAGGTCTCTTCCTCCCACTCCTGGGATGACACAAGAAATCATTGCAGTGGGGATGCTCCCCTGTGATCTGGGTGCCCCAGGCTGCCACATTCTACTGCCTGGGCTTGTACCTACCTCCCGTTTGAGTGCTGCAGCCCTCAGGCTAGTAGGTTTACCTCATTTTCCCCAGCTGTAAAATGGGAATGATACCACTTAAACACCCTATATAGTTAAAGAGCTGAGGACAAAGCCTGGCTAGTAATCAGCGCCTGATGAAACCAGCCCATTTAAATGCAGAGTTCTTGCCTCAGGGCAGAACCGAGTACAGTAAGTAGCATGACTTGACCCAGGGAGAGTCAGAGAAGGCATCCTGAGTGGGGACAGTGATTCAGCTAAAAATGGAGAGCTGTGTTCACTGGACAGAGGGGCAGCATTGCAAACCAAAGGATCAGGAGGTACAAGGCTCTAAGCACACTGCTGGGTGCTTGGAGGACTAATTAGCAGAGATATGAAAGGACTTTGAGATCCTTGGGGGATGGAGAGGTTGATCATTGGTAAGAGCGCTTGTTTTTGCTTGCAGAGGACCTGCGTTCAGATCCCAGCACCCGCATCAGGTGGCTTACAACCATCTGATATAACTCTAGCTACAGGGAATTTGATGCTCTCCTCTGCCCTCTTTGGGCAGTGGACTCTCTCTCTCTCTCTCTCTCTCTCTCTCTCTCTCTCTCTCTCTTTCTAAAAACAAACAAACAAACAAAAAAAACCTTGAGGTCTGGAGGATAACAGGATAACTAGACCTCAGTGGGGAATTTAGAGACTATTCTGACCCCAGAGAACAGACTGCTGGGTGTGTGTGATGCTTATGAGGGCAGGAGCCAGGAGACCGGAATAGAGGTGACTAATCTGGTTCAAGTGATGGGACTGTATCAAATGGAGGTTTGGATGGGTGAGAATTCAGTGGACCTTGGATGGACTAGGTGGGCTGGGGCAGCCATTGATTGATATGTGTGGCTTGCGTGAGGGGAACAGGGTTACATTCAGCTCAGCAATCTGTTAATCTGTTTCTGGTATTTGCCTCCTATCATACCTCCGGATAGCAAGCTGGTGGAGGAGTGGCCAAGCGCAAGCTTTGGAGGAAGAAGATGGAGCTGGCGGGACGAGAGGGCAGGGAGTAGGTAGGAGCCATGAGCCAAAGGTGCTATGGGTTAAGTAAAGAGGAAGGCTGGCCAGCAATATGGTGAGCCGTTGGGTAAAGGCCCCTGCTACTAAGCCTGATGACCTGAGGCTGATCTCCAGAATCTGTATGGTGGAAGGAGAGAACCAACTCTTGCAAGTTGTCCTCTGACCTTCACATACGCAGGATGGCACTTGTACAACCACCTCCACACACCCACATGAAAAAATAAAATTGTGAAAAATAATAAGAGAAAGGCTGAGAGGTGCTGGAGACCTGGGTGAAGGCAGAACTCTTGCCTAGCGTGTGTGAAGGCCTGGGTAACATCCCCAGCATTACAAAAATAAATGCTTTAATTAAAATATAAGTAAGAAACTGTCTCCGAATGCCCTGCTTGGGGAATTCATGGACAGGAATCTTCCTCCCACTTGTACCTGGCCTTTTACAGCATTTTTACTTTATTCACAGTGCCACCCCCCTCCCCCCCCGTGTGTGTATGTGTAAAACTTGTAGGAGTCAGTTTTTTTTTTCTACCATGTGTGTCCCAGTGACTGAATTGAGTCGTTCGGTGGCAAGTGCCTTTACCTGAGAAGCCGTCCTCCCTCCTCCTTCAGACCTTCTCTAGGTCCTCTTTGGTCCCTTTCTAATAAGCCACCTCAGACTCAGAGTAGCTCTTGTCAGAGGAACGTAAAGAAGCCTGTCTCTTCCCTCGGTTTGGACTCTGTATCTTTCTAGTGTGATGTTATCATATGTCCCAGAGTGGCTAGCACTCAGCTCCTTTTGGGCTCCTGAAGCCATATTTTGGTCTAAGGTTCCATGACTGTCTAAAAAGGGATTTTTCTCTCTTAGTCACATCCTGGTGTCCCCATTTGTCCAGGTTTTTTGGCTTTATCTTCCTCCCATCACTGCTTGTGTTATTTGTATCCAAATCTATATTGGGTGGTATTGGGAAACCTGTGTTCTTGGGGGAAGGGACAGGAAAAAGGATGAGGCCTAAACTAGATAATTATGTGGAGGAAGAGCACTTCAGGCAGAGGGACGAGCAGGTGCAAAGGTCACAAGGCCACCACAAGCTTGGTATGTACTGGAGACACAGCAAGGAGGCTGGTATGGCTGAAACAGAGATAGATAGATAGATAGATAGATAGATAGATAAATAGATAGATAGATAGAGATAGATAGATGGGGGGGGGACAGAGAGACAGAGAATGAACTAAGAGGAACAGGCAAAGATCCTGAAGGTTCTCAAGGACCTGAAGACCAACCACAGCAGACCCTTGGAAAATCCTTACCCCAGAGAGGATGGGTGGGTAGATAGAACTTTTTGCTTTGTAATTTTGTTCTATATGAGTGTTAATGAACTCAAAAAAAGAGGAAGACAGGACTGACTACACCTCTCCCCACCCCCTCAACCAGGGCAATACATCTTCCCTTTGTACATGGTGAGGTAGCCCAGGGAAACTTCCTAGAGGGGTCCAAATTTCCTTCTTGCCCAGGGGTAGAGAGAAGGAACTAGCCAGGGGAAGAACTCCGTTGGTATGGAGGCAAGGGTTGATAAAGGCCAGGCAATACATAGAGCAGAGTAGCAGGTAAGAGGAGCCTGGAGACTCAAAGATGCTGAGCCTGGAGGGGAAACCACAGAAGCCAAGCGCATGTGTTCTGTGGATGGGACCAGTGGCCACTCTCTTCCCAGGAGGTGGAGATGAAACTTGTGCCCTCTCCCTGTACCCTTCACATGGGCAAGAGCTGGTGACTCGCTCTCGGCACCCTCCCCACTCCTACCCCAGACTGAGGCATCATCTGCTCTGACTTCACTGAGCATATTTCGATCTGAATTGCTGGGGGTTAAAAAAAAAAACCCTGAGATCCCAAATTAATTAATTTCGAGGCAGAATCTCACAATGTAGCCCTAGCTGCCCTGGAACTCTTCATGCAGATCAGGCTGGCCTTTAATTCACAGACATCCCTAGTGGTGGCTTTAAAGGTGTGTGTCACCATGAGTCTTTCCTGAGTTTGGATAGTATGCTGGGCAGTTGTCCAAATCGGTGGCAGGTACTCTTTGACCCTGGTTCTGCTCTATAATGTGACAGGTGTAATGGGCTTACTTCTGGGTTGGAGGCAGAGGGCCTGGACTTCTGGGAGATGACGGGGACACAGACAATGACAGAGGCAAGAGATGCAGGTCTCAGGCTGAGCGACTGTTGAGAACAGTTCAGTGTGGATGGCTGACCCTTGCCTGCTCTCACTTTATTCCCTCTCTTGTGGCCATGCCACTGTCTGTTCCTTGAATCCAGTGCATAGCCCTGCCTCAGGGTCTTTAGACTGGCTGTTGACTCTGGCTAGAATGTCCTGTTTCTCTTCTTTGTCTCCTGCATTTAAAATGTTGCCTTCTCAAGGAGTTTTTATTGACCAGTGTTTGTCTGTCCTTTTTTCCTTTCTCCTTTCCCCTCTTTCTTTATTCTTCCCTTTCCTCCCTTCCCTCTCTTCTTTGTGTGTGCATGTCTCTGCAAGCACAGGAGGAGGACAAGCTCAGTGTCCTTCCTCAGGCGCCATCCATCTTTTCTGAGACTGGGCCTCTCACTGGGACCTGGTGCTTGCCAATTAGGTTAGGCTGGCTGGCCAGCAGGCCCTAGGAATCTTTCTTTGTTTTTGCTTCCCAAGTTCTGGGATCACAAGTGCACACCCCTTGGCCTGGCTTTCTTTTTAAAAAGTGCTTTCTGGAGATTAAAACTCAGGCCCTCCTGCTTGTGGCCTATACTGAGAAGCCATTTCCTCTGACCCAGGTCTTTCAAATGCAGCCTCTAGGTTCCTCTGGATCCCTCTTCTCATTCTCCTCCAGGCCTTATTCTCTCCACAGGACTAGTTGCTGGCTGATACAATGAAACAAACTGATTAACAAAAAAATACTATGTATCTCTCCCCCGCCCTTTTAAACACACGAACTCCTGAGTTAGCTATATCGTCTACTCAGTTCTCTGTGGAGATTCCCACGTGTAGATCTGGTGCATGACGGGTATCCAAAGGAAATGATGACAGGCATCCAGGTACTTGTGGATACAGCCTAAGTAGAGATCAGACCCACCTTCTGGGTCTCAGCTTTCTGCTTCCTCCTTTATGATCTTGGGTGATCCTGTGCCTCCGTTTCCACAGCAATCTACAAGATGATAGAAGCAACCAGTCCTTAATGGACGGCTCAGCTGTGGCTTCCTGGAGATGTAGGTAGAGGCCAGAAGGACTTAGGGATAAGTCTTATTTAGTCAGAGGTTCCTGGACGTCACATTCAGAAGCAGAGCATTTAAGATTTTTCTGCGTTTTCTTTTTTCTAGAAGCAGCCTGAGGATGAGGTGATTGCCTTTATTTTGATTGGTGTAGGCCTCTTTGGGAGGTGCATTTTGAGCTGAGGCTGGATTTGGAGCTGGCAATAGACACTGTTAGTCAGGGTTCCCTAGAGTGGTGGTTCTCAACCTTCCTAGTCCTGTGACCCATTAATACAGTTTCTCATGTACTGGTGACCCTCCCCCCACCATAAAATTATTTCACTGCTGCTTTATAACTGATTTTGCTACTGTTATGAATTATGATGTAAATATCTGATGTATGATCCCTGTGGGGGTCAAGACCCACAAGCTGAGGATTACCGCTCTAGAGGAATAGAACTTATAGGAAGAATATATGTTACAAAGGGGATTTATTAGGTAGGCTCGCATAACATACACCGGGCAGTCCAGTAGTGGCTACCTGCACACTGGAGTGGGTGACAACGCAGTAGTCGCTCAGTCCTAAAGGTGGAGTGCCTCAGTTGTCCCAGTTTGTCACTGAAGGCCTGAAGGATTCTTGGAGGGTCTTCAGTCCACAATAGAAAGTCAAAGGAGATAGGTTTAGGTTCTAATGTCAGTATACGATGGTGGCAGCAGAAACAGCAACAACGTAGATGCACCCACCAGCAGCCAGTGAAGACAAGTAGGCAAAAGAAGTACCGTTTTCTCCCCAGACTTCTTTATATCTAGGCTGCCACCAGAAGATGCTGCACACACTGCGGGAGGGTCCTTTCCCTTTAGTTAATTCTCTCAGGGGATACCTTCAACTTATCCTTAGAGGCACCTCTCTCAGCTGATTCCACAATCTGATCAAGTTGACCACCAAGATTAGCCATCAAGGGGGAATTGGTGCATTTACTACCTTCTTAGGTAGCCCTATTCTAGAAGAAGAGACAGGTGCCTGAGCAGGTAGTTGCAAGGCAAAATAATCCTAGCCCAGCAGAGGCACTACAGTCCCTGGAAGTGATGACTCTCCTGAGCCAGCATGGGTATCCTGAAGGCTTCTTGGAAGCAGTTGCAGGCAGTTTCTTACCTGCAAGCTCAGCTGGGTCTCAGATAGTGGGAATGGTGACTGGGGGACTCCGCTGGAGGGAGCAGCCCAGCCAAAGACCTGGCATCATAGGTTGGCCCAGCGTGCTGTTTCTGAAGTTTGAATGGATCTTCAGAATCTGTGGACCTAGAGTGAGAGCCGCAGAGTCAAGGAGATCAGTGGGGCTGGGTGGAGTGGTAGGAAGAGCTAGGTAACTATGGAGACCTTAATTGACAGGCCAGGATCCATAAGAAACCCTCAGGTTAGTGATCAGAAGAGATAGGTTTGAGCTATGAGCTGCTATCGGATTGATGTAGGAGGGCCAGAGTGGATGCCTTCTTTCTTGCTGCTACCATCAGTGAGTATCACACCCCTGAACCTTTAAGGCTGTGATATTTTCACTGGGGACCCACTTTTTGAGCTATATCATTGGCATGGACCCTCAGCCCACCCATTCGAGCTAAAAGAAAGACACGTTCCCTGTGCCCACTGCTGTTCCTGTCTCCACAGGGTATTGCCACAAAGTCTATGACATCTGGAGGGCCTCCTACAGATTGGTGTCCTTCACTGCCGCTCTCCTCTCTGCTTCCTTCCCTCGGTACAGGGTCAGAGGCAGCATGGATGCTGTTATATTTTTAGAACATGACAAGCCTGGGATTGGAGAGATGGCTCACTTGTTAAGAGCGGATGTGGTTCCTACGACAGATCTGCCTCCCAGCACCTCTCAGTTGGCTCACAACCCCTGGAACTCCAGTTCCGGGGAACCGGATTCTGACTTTTTCATGCACTTGCATTTATGTGTACATAACCACACATAGACATATATATTACATATAATTAAAAATAAATCTTTAGTAAAAGTGAAACAAAAAGCAGCAACAGCCCCAGGCATGGTAGCACAGGCCTTCTATCCCAGGTACTTTGGAGCCAGAGGCAGGAGGATTGTAAACTCAAGGCTAGCCTAGGAAATTCAATGAAATAATTTTTCAAAATAAGCAATAAAAAAGGCTGGAAATATAGTTCAGTGACAGAGCATCTGCCTAGCACCTCCCAGTGAGGGGTTGGAGGTATGGCTCAGTGCTAGGATGCTTGTCTAGAACCAGTGTGGTTATGGGTTCTAGTACACACACACACACACACACACAAATCTAAAACCAAATCAAACAAGATTACAGCAGTAGCCACTTGCCACTTCTCTTGAATTAGCAGTGCCAGGATGGAGCTTGATTTTGATTTATTGTGTTTGTTTTTATGGCCACGTTGCTCTCCTTGCACAGATGCTGGTTTGCTAAGGGAGGAAGTAAAAGTCTCTTTTGAAAATAAACAACAGTCACGTGACTTTAATGACCTAGAGGCACCCTAGGACATTTGGCAGTAGGTGAGTCCATTTGTAATAGGAATACTTATTCCATGTGGCTTCTGGTTCTAACATAGAGAATTTAATCAAGAACAGTTGGGCTGGGGATACAGCTCAGTTGGTAGAGGGCTTGCCTAGCATACATAAAGCCCTGGGTTCAACTCCAAGCAGGGTGGTGCATGCCCCTATCTCAGCATTCAGAATATGAGGGCAGGATGAGAAGTTCAAGATCACATTTGGCTGTTTAGGGACCCTATCTCAAAACAAATAAACAAAAGCTCCCCCAACCCCCCAAAACCCCAATAATAACAAAACTTTTAAACAAACAAACAAACCAACAAGCAAGCAAATAAACCCAAACTCTTTAAAAACTTATAAACTAGGTGTGTTGGTGCATGTCTTGGGAGGATGAGGCAAGAGGATGGCAAGTTTGGATGCATGCACGAATGTGTGTGTGCACACACACACACATACAGACAGACACACAAACACACCCACATGCATGCATGGATGCAAATACACTTGGGAGTAGGGAAGGGTGAGGAAGATAATATGAGAAAAGGGGGTCTCTCAGATGGCTCAGTGAGTAAAAGTGCTTGCTGCTCAGCCTGAAGACCTGAGTTTGATGCCTGGAGCACACTGTAGAAGGAGAGAACTAACTCCTCAAGGCTGTCCTTTGATCTCCACATGCACACATGGCATGTATCCATGCATAAATGCACAATAGATAAATTATAAATAATTGATCAAATAAATAATTGAAAAACAGAATGCGTTCTGGGATGTAGCCATGTGGTAAAGTGCTTTCTTTGCACACAGCCCTGGTTCTATGCCCACCCCCACCCCGAATGTATAGAGTATAGTAATCACATAAACGGGCAGCACAGGCTCCCGTGATCATTGTGTTGGTCTGCTTTCTGCGAGGTGTGCTTTGTCTGAGACTTCCAGAAGTTCCAGTTTATGACTGGGTGGGTATTTTGCATTCCTTTTTTTTTTTGAAGGCTGGGTAGATGGTAGAGTCTAGGCCCAGCAGCCATGAGTAGAAAAGAAAGGAAGTGTAGTGGGGGGATGGCTTAGGGGGACATGTCTGCACAAGAAATGATGAGGCAGTGTTGGATGTGTGAATTTGGTCTTGACAGGGAAATCTGGAAATTCATGAAAAGCTGAACATCGCTTCTGAGTGGGTGAGTTTCCTCAAGGCCAGTGACAGTAGATCAAAGACTAGCATGATTTGAGGACAGAGGGGAACAAGACAGCCTGGATTGGAGCGGGAGTCGCGGAGAGGTGGTGAACGAGAAGGCCGAGGTTCTTGGAAGCGGGCATAGCTAGATGCCCTGTTAAGGGCCATAAACCCGGGCAAGGAATCTGGTGAAAGGTGAGGCCCTTAGTGTAGGGAAGAAGCGTGAAGAAGTGTACTTACTTTCCAGCTGGCCATGGTGGCACACATGTTATCACAGCGCTCAAGAGGCTGAGGCAGGAGGATATCAGCCTTGAGGCCACAGAGACCCACTATTAAAACAAAGAAATGGTCATTGAGATGGCTCAGCCGGTAAAGCAGTTTGCTGCCAAGCCTGACAATCTGAGCTTGGTCCCCAGAGTCCACACGGTAGAAGAGAGAATGGATTCTTATAGATTGTCCTCTGACTACCACATGTTATGGCCCAAATGCTGAGTGCCAATAAACAAACAAAATAATTAGTAAAAACCAAGCAAGCACCCAAACCAACCAAACAAACCTTTGTTTCTTTTCTTATTTCTTTAAAAATTAATTTTGTTTCCTATTATTTGTGTGGCTGCACACACACATAGACATGTGGAGCTCAGAAGTAAACACTGGGTATTTTCCTCAGTTGTCCCTCTCCCCCCCCTTTTTTTAACTTGATCTCTCACACTGCCACACCTGGCCGTTATGAGGGTGCTATTTAGCAGAGGATGACTTTGAACTTCTTAGCCTCCTGCTTCTATCTACTGGTTTCAGAACCTAGCCTGTCTCCTAGGAGAACCTGGGTAACATGGACCTCACAGGCCCCCAGTATGGATTTACATGAGATGGACCAGGCACTGAGTCAATGCTCTCAAGAGTTCTTTTCCTCTCTCCCAATCACGCACATGTAAAGATCAAAGGACAACCATTGCCTTCCGTGATCGAGGCAGGGTGTGGGGTGACTACTAGGTGAGCCATGAGTTTCCCCAGAACATCCCGTCTTAATGAGGCAGTGCTGATACTGTAGACACCTATGCACACTCTTGGCTTTATAGGGGTACGGGGAATCCAAACCCAAGGGCTGTGTTAGTTATTGCAATAAGAGCTTTACCCATTGAGCCATCTTCCCAACCTTTTAATATTTTCTTTAAGATTTCCTTTTTTGAGACAGGTTTTGATGGAGGAAGGTCATTGGTTAAATAAAAAGAAACTGCTTGGTCCTCATTGGTTAGAAGATAGGTGGGAGGAGTAAACAGAACAGAACACTGGGAGGAAGAGGAAGTGAGCTCAGACTCGACAGCTCTCCTCTCCGGAGCAGACGCCTCAGAGAGACGCCATGTCCCGCTCCCGGGCAGACACACGCGATGAAGCTCCGACCTAGAATCTTCCCGGTAAGACCGGTGCTCACAGATTATTAGAGATGGGTTGATCGGGATATCAGAATTAGCCAGTAAGGGCTAGAGCTAAAGGGCCAAGCAGTGATTAAAAGAATACAGTGTCTGTGTAATTATTTCGGGGCAAAAGCTAGCCGAGCAGGCGGCTGGGGTGTTGGGGATGCAGCCCCGCCACTCCTATTACTACAAGGTTTTCATGTGACTGAGCCTGGTTTCTACATTTCTGATTCTCCTGCCTCTACCTCCCCAGTTCTGGATAACAAGTCACCACCTAAGCTGGATTTATTTAGCACTGGGGATGGAACCATTATTTCATGCATGCTAGGCCAGAGCTGTACCAACTGAGCCACATCCGCTTGGTCATCCCCCCCTCTAGTCTTCTAGTCCTATGTATGTGTATGAGAGACCTTTTCGACGTTGTCCTAGAAGATGCTCAGGCTGTATACATTTTTATTTTTATTTTTTAAATTTTGTTTCATTGTGTTTGGGTGCCATAGCCTTCTCTCTAGCAGAATTTTCAGTCAGTTTTTCTCCTTTCATCATGTGAGTCCTAGGGGTTGAACTCAGGGCTTCAGACTTGACAGCAAGCACCTTTACCTGCAGAGATACTTTGATGGTCCCTATCCATTCTTACATAATGGTAAACTATGTAAAACATAAAGTGGACCTCCCTTGCCCCTCCCTGCCCTCTCCCTATTTCTCCTCTCCTCTTCCTTCCCTTCTCTCCCTTTTTAGGAGACAGGGTCTTGCTGTGAAGCTAATGCTAGCTCATGATTTCCCTGCTTCAGCCTCCTGAGTGCTGGATTACAGGCACATGAATCTTCATTTGGCTTATTTCTGGCCATTGTCTAGACCAGTCCTGTCTGGTATCACGTTGTGTGATGATCACCACTGGCAGGCATAGTGACTGCCAGTCATACGTGGCAGTGAATGTATATCTAGCTGGTAAGGCTGAGGGACTAAGTGTGTGTATTCTGCTTTTTTTTTTTTTTTGAGAAAGGTCTTTCCTTGGCTAGATTGACCAGCTGGCTAGCTCAGAGGTATGCCTGGTTCTGATCTTCAGGGCAAGAATTACAGATGCATGCTGTCATGCCCAAGTGTTCTGTGGGTTCTGGGAAGTGTGTGCATGTGTGTGTGTGTGTGTGTGTGTGTGTGTTATTGGGGATGGAACTTAGAGCCTGGAGTGTGGCAAGCAAGAAAGAGCTCTACAACTGAGCTAACCAAGCCCCCAGGACAAACTGGTTTAACTTTAAATAGCCTCGTGCTTTTGGGAGGCTGAGACAGTAAGACTGAGAGTTTGAAACCATCATGGCCTCCATAACAAATTTCAGACTAACCAGGGCTAAGTTGCAAGACTCTATCTCTAAGTAATTAATTAATTAAATTTAAAAAAACTGCACAAGGACTAGAATTTCTAGGTATTGTTGTTGTTGTTATTATTATTAGTGATGGTGGTGATTGATCCCAGGGCTTCCTGTATATTAAGCAAGGGTTCACATTTAGCCTTGACCCAGCTCATTACTACTGGATTCCAGGTAGGTTCTTTACCACTGAACTCATTCTTTAGTTCAGTCTCTACTGAAACTTGCTGTTCTCCTGCCTCAGTTTCCCCTTTAGCTCTGTTTCCTGGCATGCTGCCTCTTACCCAACTCAGGTAGTGTTTTTATGTTTTGCCTGAAACATATCATTGGCATCTGTGAGTCTGATGAGGCTGCCTCTGTCATTACCCCAAACTGAACTGTGCTGGTGGTTTTCCATTACATAAATTAGAAATGGGGCCATTACTGTCTCCTTGCATTTTGCTTTGTTTTCTTAATTCTTTGATCTACCCACACCAGACAGTGCACAGTTTGGCATTCCTAATTTATTCACATAGCTGTGCCCCAGTTTACAGAATGTTTTTATCTTGCACAATTCAAGCAGTAATCATTAAACATTAACTTCTCGGTTCTCCCTCTTCCTTGCCAAGCTCTGGCAACCTCTAGTCCGTGTGTGTGTGTGTGTGTGTGTGTGTGTGTGTGTGTGTATGTACATGTGCATATACGTGCATGTGTAGGTCAGAAGTTGACATCAGGCATCAGGTGTCTTCCTCAATTGTTCATCTAGTTTTTTAACACAGGGTCTCACACTGAACCTAGAGCTCACTGATTCAGCTAGATTGGCCCTAGGGACCCTGTCTTTCTCTCCACTTCTCTAGGGCTGGGATAACAGGTGTATGTTGGCATGCCTGATTTTCTTATTTGGGTACTGGGGATACCCTTCAGGCCCTCATTTTTTTTAAGTGATTTATTTATTTATTTTTATTTTGTGTACATTGGTGTTTTGCCTGCATGTATGTCTGTGTGAGGTATCAGATTTTGGAGTTCCAGACAGTCGTGAGCTCAGGCCCTCATTCTTGCACAGTAAACTCTACCCACTGAGCCATGTCCCCAGGCCTCTGTCCTTTTGACTGCTCCAGGGACCTCCTGTTGTTGGAATCATGGCAGTGTTTACCTTGTCTTCTTTCACTTAAAAGCCTCCAAGGTTTATCCAAGCCACAACTTTCTCCCCCTCCTCAATCTTCCCGAGGCATCCTAGAGTGGGGAACCCTAAGATTTCTGACCAAGTGCTGCACGTCAGGATTGCTTCTGCTAGGAGAGAAGGAGGGGTTCCACAGAGAGCATTTCAGGGGAGGAATGAAGATGCTCATTATGACTGAGGCAGTGATGTCATGGGTTTTGATACATGTCAAAGTACATCAGAGTATGCTGGGAGTGGTGGTGCGTGCCTGTAATCTCTCAACACTTGGAAGGTGCAGGCAGGAGAAGCAGGAGCTTATGGGTAATCACAGTTACATAGTGGGTTTGATGTTGTCTGGGCTACACTGAGACCTTTTCTCACCCCTTCTTCCAAAATAATGTGTGTGTATGTGTATATAACCACACATTTTAAGCACATAGTTATTGTGTTTTCCTTTTCTTTTTGGTGTTTCAAGACAGAGTTTCTCTGTGTAGCCCTGGCTGTCCTGGCATTCTCTCTGTAGACCAGGCTGGCCTGGAACTCAGAGATCACCTGCCACTGGTCCAAGTCTTAGGATTAAAGGCGTGCGCCACCACCCAACTTGTGTTTTTCTTTTTTATTTCTTTCCTTTCCTACCTTTCTCCCTCCCTTTCCTCTTCCTTCCCTTTTCCTTTCTCCTTTTAACTCCTCCTTTTTGCCCCTTCCTAGGGCATCACGTTGTAGCCTAAGCTTGCCTGAAACTTACCATCCTCCTGACTTAATTACTCCCAAGTACTGGGATGACAGACCTGTCCATCATCTCCAGCTGTCCCTGTATGACCCTGCTCTCACATACCGTGATGCTGGGACCCCTGGAGACATGCTACTGTGTGGGGACCCAGACCCAGCCATGTTCATTCCAAGCCTCATGGAAGTGGCTGTGGGGTGAGGTGGTAGTGGTGGGTGCTTGGAGTGCTGACTTAAGTAGGGGTGTTAGGTTTCCAGATTTGTGATCAACTATCTGAGATGGTTAACTTCGAAGGCAGAAAGATTTGTTTTGGGCTCTCAGTTTCAGAGGTCGTAGTCCCTGGCTTGTGATGAGGCAGAGCAGACTGCTCACCTCATGGGGTCCAGAGAAGATGGATGAAGGGGAGAGAGGAGGACGGAAGTGAAGAGACAGGGAGAGAGCAAGAGATGGAGGAGAGAGGGAGGGAGAAGAGGCAGAGAGGAAAGAGAAGGAGGGGGGAAAGAGGAGGAGGGAGGGAGGATACAGAGAAACAGATAGATAGATAGATATAGATAGATTGATAGATAGATTGATAGATAGAGCGCTAGCCTTTTTACCAGCGACCTGCTTCTTTGGTAAATTGGGGATTTCTAGGAAGGGATTCCACCACCGAGTCACACTCCCAGACCCACAATGGTGGATTCTAAGCCTGTTCTCTACTGCCAAACCATGCCTCCACCCTCTTATTGGAGGATTATAGGCAAGCCCAGTCCCCTAGTAAATTCTAGATAAAGATTCTCTTGGGCTTAGCAATACACTTCCAGCTTCTCACTGTAGGAGTAGAAACTCTATACTGCTGAGCCATATCCCCAACCTTTGCTTTAAAAGATATAATCTTGCCCAGTCTGGCCTCCACCTCTCAAATGCTAATAGGCATATATCACCACATCTGCCATGAAAAATATTACTGTTATTTTTGCAGTGCTAGGACAGGACCCATGGCCCCTCACATGCTAGGCAAGCACTCATAATTGAGCCAACCCCTACCCTAGCCCCTGGTTCTTAAACTCAGGGTCTTCCCAGGATATGCTGGCATTCAAAATCCCCCAGTCTCTGCCTCCCCAGTGCTAGGATAGAAGGTACACAGCACTATAGGCTTTCTAGATGATTCCTAGGCAGTTCCGAGCAGGCTCACTCTGCCTGGAAACCCTCCCGACCTCCATTGTCCTTCCCTTAGAGTCTGGCTTCTGTGCTCAAACTGGGTTGGGTCAGAGCAGCCCACAAGGCAAGTTAAAGTGAGTGAGGTCAATGGGAGAGTTAGCAGAGGTGGCTGGGCCAGCACGCTCAGCCTCAGCTTTTATTATCCTCAACCCCTCCTACCCCTGAGTTCCTCCCCACCCCATGCCACCCACACCCCGCCTGCTTGCTCTTTGAAGCCTAGCTGGCCCCACTCCCAGCCAGGCCCCTGCCACCTGGGACTCGGCTGATAATCCCTCTTACTAACTAAAAATATCCCTGTATGCAAGGAGGGAGAGACCAGGGCTTTGTGCTGAAGGGCCCAACAGAGGGGCCAGCTAAGCTGAGGAGAGAGGGAGGAGGAGAGAAAGGAAAGGCAAGGGGAGTGGAAAAGGAGCTAAAAGCCCTACCCTGACATGCCTAACCGGGGCCTGTGTATTTAAATTTGATCCTTACTATTCTGAAAGTCCCAACGGACAGAGATGAGCACACTCCGAACAGAAACTTGTGTCCCTCACTTCCGGGTATCAGACTATTGAAACAATGGGCCTCAAGAAACTGGAATTCCCCCAGGAATCGCCTGCTGGGAGAGAAGAAAGCCTAGAGCAGAAGCCAACAAATGGGCAGTGAAACATTGTTTCATAAGGCGCTGAAAACTTCTCAGACCCCCTTGCTGGGAGGACTGAAACACACACACACACACACCACACACACACACACACACACACACACACACACACGTACACACACACACGTACACACACACACACACACACACCACACACACGTACACACACACACACACACACACCACACACACACACACACACACGCACATACACGCGTGCGCGCGCGCACACACACACACACTTTCAAAAATTGTTCTAAAGTTTAATGTTAGGAGCTGGGTTTGGCACACATCTGTCATTGCAGCCCTTAGAAAGCAGAGACCAGAAGAAAGCAAGTCCCAGGTCAGCAGCTTGGACTGTATTTTTTTTTTTTTTTTTTTTGGTTTTTCGAGACAGGGTTTCTCTGTGGCTTTGGAGCCTGTCCTGGAACTAGCTCTTGTAGACCAGGCTGGTCTCGAACTCACAGAGATCCGCCTGCCTCTGCCTCCCGAGTGCTGAGATTAAAGGCGTGCGCCACCGTCGCCCGGTTTGGACTGTATTTTGAAAGGAAAAAGGAAAAAGAGGAACAGGCTGTAGCTCAGTTGGTAGAGCAATTCCCCAGAACGCAAATGCATGCACGAGGCCCTGGTTTCCATGCCCAGCACTCCACTCCGTGAGAATGATGACGTACAACTGCCAGCCCTACCCGTGGGAAGCAGAGGCAGCAGGATCAGAAGTTCAAGACTACCCTTGGCTAAACAGCTTGAGGACAGTTCATGCTACACCAGACTTTGCTTCAACACAGTAAAAATAAAAACAGGATAGCAAGATGGTTCCGCAAGCCCTCTGGCTTGCCACTAAGTCGATGACCTGAGTTCAACTGCTGAGTGGAAAGGGGGCACTAACTCCCTCAATTGTCCTCAGGCCTCCACATGGACGCTGTGACACACGTGTGCCCACACAGACACAATGGCATCACATACTGAGTTTCAGATTTTGTAGTGAGGTGCTGAAGAGATGGCTCACTCATTAAGAGAGAGGCTGTTCTTGCAGAGGACCCAGGTTCAATTCCCAGCACCTCCATGGCAGCTCCCAATCATCTGTGATTCCAGTTCCAGGGGATCTGGCGCCTTCTCCTAGCCGTTGTGGGCACTGTACATACATGGTGCACAGACATGCATGCAAGCAAAACACCCATACACACAAAATAAAAGTAAAGGTTAAAAAAATTAAGTGTTTTAGTGAAACAGATTCTTCAGGCATCTGCAAGTCAGGCTATGTTTCCTCCTTCTCGACTCAGCTCACTCCGCATCACCCCACAAGTCTGGGACCACAGGCACAGTAGCCACCCTGCAGCCAGGTATGAGCCTTCCGTGCAGAGAGGACCCTGTGCCACCACACCTGACCCCTTTGTCTCTTGACTGCTGGATCATGTGAACTTTTCTCCTGTGGGGATCTGGATTATAAATATTCCCCAGAAGTACACGTGTTGAGGGCTATGTCCCTGGCGGGTCAGTGTTCCGCAAGGAAGCCTGCTGAATGTAACTGGATCATGAGCCCTCTGGGCTCACCAGAAAACTGAGTGGCTGATGGATTCTCAGCCTAATGCACTACTGAGAGCAATGGAAACCTAGAAATCACCAATGAAGGACTAGGGTCACAGCTAATGGTAGTGTGTTAGTTAGGGCTGGGGATGTGTCTTCTGGGGAGCATTTGCCTAGCCTGATCAAAGCCCTGGGTTCTACTCTCAGAACTGGGGATAGGGGTGGGGAAGGTGCATGAAGAAAATCATCCAAGGCCTCGGTGCTGACTCAGTGTGCAAAGGGCTTGAGTTCAAGTCCCCAGCTCTCACGGACATGCCTGTAATGCCAGTACTGGGGATCAGAGACAGGAAGCTCTTGGGAGCTCACTGGCTAGTCAGTGTAGTCAACTGGCAAGCTGTGGGTTTAGTGAGAGACCCTGTCTCAAAAAATAAGCTGGAAAACAAGCTAGTTAGGAAGGTAGCCACTATAATCTGGGCTCCACATGTGCGTGCATGGGCCCGTGCACTTGTACATATATGCATATACTACCTTGTTGCATGAATAATAAAAACTCAAGAGACAGATATTGGGGTTCAAGATGGAGATCAGAAAATCAAAGCAGTCAAGCCACTGGAGAAATCTTAACCTCTGCCAAGGCTCAAACAAAGGGATAATCTTGCAGTGCTCTCCACCAACCTCAGACTCCACACTCCTGCGAGTTCCTGTCTCTTCCCCTTTATATTTCTCTCTCCACCCAGCCATATCACTCCTGTCTCCACCTCTCTAATGCTGGGATTAAAGGCATGGGATCCCTAGTATTGGGATTAAAGGTGCGAGCCACCACCACCTGGATCTGTTTTCTGGATCAATTTTGTATAGTCCAGGGTGGCCTCGAACTCATAGAGATTTGTCTGCCTCTATCTCCCAAATCCTGTGATTAAAGGTGTGTGTTACCACTGCCTGACCTCTTGTGGTTTAGCTTTGCCCTCTGATTTTCAGGCAAGCTTATTTATTAAAACAGAAATAATATACCACTATATACCCCACAACACAAAGAATCTTCCAGAAGCTGCCATATACCAATGACTTCTCAATCTTTCACAGACCATCAGTTTTCTCTCTGGTGACCATTATTGACTGTCACTTGTGTAGCTCGAGGCATCCTTCCCAACCTCCCAGTCCTCCTGGAAGGGATTATTGTGGATCCCATTTACAGATGGGAAGCTGAGACACAGAGATTAAGTCATCTACTACCAAGGTTACGTAACTGGTCCATGACCAAGCCAGAAATTAAACCAACCAAAATGAAATGCTTATCATAACTGAAGTTTATAATTATAATTATCTTGTCTTCAATTCCATCAAAGATCCCAAAGGACATAATATTACCCAAGTAAGCAGGAAGTGCATTGTTATTAACTTCCAAAACTCTAAAATTGACAGAGACATCTTGCTGCCTGTACAGTCACCCTGGATAGCAGACAGAGGGGACTCCCACATCAGCCCTTTACCTTACTCATCCTTGCAAGGTCTTTTTCTGAACCTGAGCTTGCTTTTTCAGCCCTTCTGATCAGCTAGCATGCTCTGGGAAAATCCTGCCTTCACCTCCTATGGGCGGGGGTTACAGATAAATTGCTATGCCTCTCTGGCTTTTATGTAGTTCATTCTATTAAATTTCATATTGAAAGAAAAGAAAAATGAAACAACTGCTCCCAACAAAACAAAATAAAGAAAACCAAACCACACCAGCAGACATCAAACCTCAAGTTAAGTGGTTTCATCACTGTGACAAAACATATATCAAACAATTTAATGGACAAAAGATTTATCCTCCGTTTCTACTTGGAAAGCATCATTACATCATGTGGAGGGTGTGGCGGAGCAGAGCAGTTTGAGACACAATAGTCAGGAAGCAGATAAAAAGGATTAGAGGCAGGGCTCAGGCACAATGCAGCCCCAAGAACGTGCCCTGCAACCTCTAAGCACTCTTCCTCCTTTTTTCTGTATTCATCGAAGACGAACCACTGAGTCATGGGATAAATCCGGACTAGCTGAACATAGAGGACAATGAGGAATACTGAGAACTCAGGAACAATCGCAGTGGGTTTTTGATCCTACTGCATGTACTGGCTTTGGGGGAGCCTAGGCAGTTTGGATGCTCACCTTAGGAGACCTGGATAGAGGTGGGCGGTCCTTGGGCTTCCCACAGGTCAGGGAACCCTGATTGCTCTTGGAGCAGATGAGGGAGGGTGACTTGATTGGGGGAGGGGGAGGGAAATGGGAGGCGGTTGAGGGGAGGAGGCAGAAATCCTTAATAAATAAATAAATAAATAAATAAATAAATAAATAAATAAATAAATAAAAGAACTTCCAGGATCTAACCATGGAAATGCTTTCTCAGACAAACCAGAGACTTGTATACTGTATTGTTTACAGTATTGTTTACTGACTTTTAAAAGATTTATTTATTTTTATGTGTGTCTTAGTTACTGTTTTATTGCTGTGATGAAACACCATGGTTGTGGCAACTTATAAAATAAACTTTAACTCAGAGAACAAATAGAACAAAGGGATCAAACAATAATAAAAGGAAAACAGTGAAAGTCTACAGAATTAAAAGAAAAGTCCTTTGGTTTCTTATTAGTCAGATGATGCAATTGTACTGTGATTTTCTTTCTTTCTTTCTTTCTTTTTTTTTTTAATTTGGTTTTTCGAGACAGGGTTTCCCTGTGGTTTTGGAGCCTGTCCTGGAACTAGCTCTTGTAGACCAGGCTGGTCTCGAACTCACAGAGATCCGCCTGCCTCTACCTCCCAAGTGCTGGGATTAAAGGCATGCGTCACCACCGCCCGGCTCTTTCTTTCTTTCTTTCTTTCTTTCTTTCTTTCTTTCTTTCTTTCTTTCTTTCTTTCTTTCTTTCTTTTTTTGGATTTTCGAGACAGGGTTTCTCCATAGCTTTTGGTTCCTATCCTGGAACTAGCTCTTGTAGACCAGGTTGGCCTTGAACTCACAGAGATCCGCCTGCCTCTGCCTCCCGAGTGCTGGGATTAAAGGCGTGCACCACGGCCACCCGGCCTGTGATTTTCTTTATATCCAGTTAAACATAAAATAGTAAGAAAAATATTGATCTGTAATGTTGAAATAGAAATATACTCCATATCTATTATTAAATGTAATAAAAGCCAAATAAATGCATATATTTGTGAAGATTATTATAGGAAGTTACTTTAAACAAACTCATCCATGTGGATAGTGAAATGTCTGGAAGAATACACAGCCAACTCTAAGAAAGTCTTCTCAAAGGAAAGAATCAGGGTTGCTGTAAAAAAAAAAAAAGGAACTTCAGTGCTTATTCTAGGTAATTCTTTACTATTTGACTTTTTTCACATTTAGGCAGAAGAATTTTTATTTTTTGTATTTAATTTTTATACTTTTTGTTTCACTAATGTGTGGAATTTACTTAACCTCTTAACTTCTTTAGTTGTCCTTGTTAGGTGATGGCTTGCTAACCCAGTTCTGTATACTCTACTGACGCTCTCAAGTCTGTTTCCCTGTCCCAGTGAAAACAGACAAGTTTCTGTGGCACACATGGAGCATTGCGCACTCTACATTAGTTACTCTTATTCTCATCACAGTAATTGTAATCTCTACATCCAAATATGTCCAGTCATTATAGCCATGAATGACTTTTCTCAATGTTGCTTTAGCATGTCCAGCTATTCTACCACTGCCTAATCACTTTTTTCTTTCTTTTTTCTTTTTTTTTATTTGATTTTTTTGTGCTATATATTTTTCTCTGCTCCCCTCTCTTCCCCTCCCCTTCCCTTCAATCCTCTCTCATGGTCCCCATGCTCCCTATTTACTCAGGAGGTCTTGTCTTTTTCTACTTCTCATGTAGATTAGATCTGTGTATATCTCTCTTAGGGTCCTCATTGTTGTCTAGGTTCTCTGGGATTGTGATTTGTAGGCTGGTTTTTCTTTGCTTTATGTTTAAAAACCACATATGAGTGAGCACATATGATAATTGTCTTTCTTGGTCTAGGTTACCTCACTCAATATGATGTTTACTAGATCCATCCGTTTGCCTGCAAATTTCAAGATGTCATTATTTTTTTCTGCTGTGTAGTACTCCACTGTGTAAATGTACCACGTTTTCCTTATCCATTCTTTAATCAAGGGACATTTAGGTTGTTTCCAGTTTCTGGCTATGACAAACAATGCTGCTATGAACATAGTTGAGCACATGTCCTTGTGTTACCATTGAGCATCCTTTGGATATATACCCCAAAGTGGTATTGCTGGATCTTGAGGAAGGAAAAGACATATTTAATTGGGGCTTGCTTACAGCTTCAGAGGGTTGGTTTATTATCACTCTGGCAGGGAGTGTGCCAACAGGCAGGCAAGTCTGGTGCTAAGAGTTTATATTCCTGACCTGTAGGCAGAGGGACACTGGGCCTAGAGTTAGCACCTCAGTGGCACACCTTCTCCAAAAGCCATAGCTCCTAATTCTTCTTAAATTAAAAGGTCCTTCAACTAGGGACCAAACATTCAATATGTGAGTCTCTGGAGGCATTCCCATTCAGACCACCCCAGTGTGTATGGGTGTTTTGCCTGCATGTATGTCTATGCACCACGAGTGCAGTGCCTGTGAGAACCAGGAGGCCTTGACTCCACTAGAGCTGGAGTTGTGGCCGTTAGTTGCTGTGTGGGAGGCGGGAATTGAACCCTGGTCCTTGGGAAGAGCAGTCCGTGCTCTAAACCACCGTGCCTTCTCTCCAGTCTTTCCCTCTTCTGACGTTCCTTCAAGTAGAATGCTCTGTGGCTTGGATGCTCAGCCTCTTCCATGGTATACACGCTTCTAGTTGAGTTGCTCTGCACTTACCTGATTGTGTCTCCACAGCATGTTGTTCAGCTTCAGTGAGTGGCTGTGGCAGGAGAAGTACTGGTTACCACCCAACAGCACATGGGCACAGCTGGAGGACCGAGATGGCCTGGTGTTCGCCCACCCTCACCACATGCTTGCTGCCTTGCCAGTGGCTTTGGTCCTGGTGGCTGTGCGTATCGTCTTTGAGAGGTGAGTGCCATGCTGTGGCTGGTGGAGCCCTGCATTTGCATGCATGCATGCATGTGTATGTGTGTATGTGTACTATGAGCATGCAGGTGCCCACAGGTCAGAAAATGGTGTCAGATTCCCCAGAGGTGGAGTTACACGTGGTTAGGAGCCACTTGGTTTGGGTGCTGGCATCTAAACTACATTCCTGGAAATACAGCAAGTGCTCTTAACTGCTGAACCACCTCTCTAGCCCCGTGAACATCTTGCTTTCCTGCCTCCACTTCGTAAGTGTTTCATGATAGGCATCTGCTACCACTCCCGATTCGTGCTCTGCAAGCATTCTGCCATCTCAGTCGCATCTCCAGACTTCTGCAATTCTCCTAAGCTTGTGTTTCAAGACAGAGCCCTTGGTCTGTCTCAGGAGGATCCCATTTTAGCGTCAAGCCCTAACCAGAAGTGCACTTGGTTTGTGGTTCCCACCATCAAGGGGTTTCTGAGCTCTCAGCCCCCTGAACACAGGCAGGATGTGAGTGATCTAAGGAGCATTTGCTGAAGTTATATTTTTAAATGTGTATATGTGTGCAGAAGTCGAGCACATACTCCTGTCACTATGTTACTGCCCCCCAGCAGGGTGACTAGCAAGCCCGGGTGATCTTTCTTTCTCTCAACCCACAACCCCCAGGCAGGCATATGGCCAATCCAGGTCATTGCATGGGTGTTGGGGATTTGAACTCATGTCCTCATGCTTGTGTGGTAAACATCTTTACTGAACTATCTCCCTAGTCCCTTCATATACTTTTGAAGGCACCTCTGCCATATACAACTCTAAGATGTCTGCATGTCTTAGCTCAATTCATGATGCCCATATATGAGAGGGAACTACTATTAGTCCTGCTTTACAAGGGAAGAAATGGAGACACCGAGTGCTTTAGTAACACGTCTAAGTAACATGTTCAGTAACATTTGTAGATCAGCTGGGTATGTAGGAATTGTGGGAAACCCAGTTTAGACAGGCCTTCAAAGAAGGTTGCTTTCCCATAGGAGCTGGGAAAAACAGGGATGGGAGATGTCTTAATTAGGGTTTCTATTGCAGTGACAAAACACCGTGACCATGGCAACTCTTATAAAGGAAAAGCATTTAATTTGAGTGGCTTACATTTTCAGAGGTTTATTCTGTTATCATCATGTGACATGGTGGCTTGCAGGGAGATGTGGTGCTGGAGAAGTAGCTGAGCGTCGTCCTATGTCTTGCAGGCAGCAAGAAGTGACTGAGACACTGGGTGTGGCTTGAGCATATATGAGACTTCCAAGCCCACCCCCTCATGACACTCTTCCTCCAACAAGGCCACACCTCTTAATGGACAGGAGAGTAGGGTGGTACTGTGCCCAGCTTCACCACTGGAGCCCAGATGGGTGTATTTTCACATTTAAGTGGTGATCTTAGGCTGGGCATGGTGGTACATGACTGTAATCCCTGCATTGGGAAGGCTGAGGCAGGAAGATTGCCAGTTTGAACATAGGCTGGCTGCATAGGGAGACTGTAGCAAGCAAGCAAGCAAGCAAGCAAGCAAGCAAGCAGACACGATATCATAGCTTGGACTTCCCCATGTGGGGTAAGTACTCAACAGAGACTGGTCTCCCACTCCACCACTGTGGTATCTAACAGGAGTTTTTCAGTAGATGGATCTAGGCCTCGGGTTCCTTTTTTTAAAAAATTATTTTATTTTATTGTTTAAAAAATACCAATCAAAATTCCCACTTCCTCGCCTCCTCCCACTTCCCTCCCACTCCCTCCACATACCCCCCTACCCCCTCCAATCTTAAGAGAGAGCAAGCCACCCTGCCCTGTGGAAGGTCCAAGGCCCTTCCCACTACATTCAGGCTGAACAAGGTATACATCCAAAGAGAATAGCATCCCAAAAAGCCAGTACATACAGTAGAGACAAATCCCAGTGCCATTGTCATTGGCCCCTCAGTCTGCCCCAACTGTCAACCACATTCAGAGGGACTAGTTTGCTTCTTTCTTTCTTTCTTTCTTTCTTTCTTTCTTTCTTTCTTTCTTTCTTTCTTTCTCTTTTTTTCCTTTTCCTTTCCCTCCCTCCCTCCCTCCCTCCCTCCCTCCCTCCCTCCCTCCCTCCCTTCCTTCCTTTTTGAGGGACTAGTTTCTTAAGTGAGGTTTAGATACTAGAACCCTAATGATGGCGTTCAATCTCCATTTGTGGTCTTGGGGCACCCTCTTGTGGGCAATGTGGGGACTGATTAGCCAGGTTCCTTCTCTGAAGTAGGGATTGTAGGACTTAACCGGTGATGCCCCTCCCTTGAGGAGCCTCATACAGGCAGACTAAGATGCAGAGGACTTTTGTTCTGGTTGAGGATGGGTGAAGGAACATGGGTTCCCTGTGAGTTAGCCTGAACATCCCTATCCTGAAGATGATGCTAGTCCCTTTTCCTAGGTTTGGTCTAGGGACTGTGGCTGAGTGTAGTGGTAGAAAATTTCCTTCCTGCGTGGGCATTTTGGCTGTGTGTTTCCAAACCCTCTGTTCAGTAGATTTGAACCATACATGCTGATGACGCTTGCCTGAGCCTCAGGTTCCCCCCATTTCCTCCTGCTATGGTCACACCCCATTCATTTGAGTTCTCCTGGGTTATGTCTCCCTTTGTACTCAGATTTGTGGCCTTGCCCCTGAGCCGGTGGATGGGTGTGCGGGATCAAATCAGGAGGCAGATGAAGCCCAACCCAGTGCTGGAGAAATACTTCCTCAGGATGGGGCAGAGACCCGTGGAGGTGAGCCCCAACATCCTCTTGACATGTATGTGGGGGTGTCCCTGGGATCTGGAAACAGAGTCCTTTTTAGTACTATTAGAGGTTGCACAGAGACCTTGAACTCACTCATAAGTGCCCCCTTCCTACATTCTACTTGAGTCCACAGATTCCCTGGTACCTGAGGCTCTACCCCTCATCTCCTGGATGCGAGGCTCCACCTCTCCCCGCTGTGCTAAGACTAGTAGACCAGTCATATCCTCCTCAGGCTCCCTGCAGCTTGGAACCACTTCTCTCCCAGTATGAGACCGCCCTTCCTAGTCTCAGTTCCCTAGGTCTTGAAGCCCTATCCCTCATGTCTTTTTTTTTTTTCTGGTTAATGTTTTTTTTTATGATTTATTTATGTATTTAAGATTTCTGCCTCCTCCCCGCCACCGCCTCCCATTTCCCTTTTCCTCCCCCATCAAGTCCCCCTCCCTCGTCAGCCCAAAGAGCAATCAGGGTTCCCTGCCCTGTGGGAAGTCCAAGGACCACTCACCTCATGTCTTTCTGAGATGTGAGGGCACACCCCTCATCTCCCTGAGCCATAAGGGTCTGCCCCCTTTTAAGCTTCCTGAGTTATGAAGTCCCACCCTTTTTGGTCTCCCTGGGACCTGGGGAAGCCTTTTAAAGATATCAAAGCTTGAATCTGCCCCTTCTTAGACTTCTTGGGACATGAGGCCCTGCCCCTTCAGGTCTTCCAGAGACTTGAAGATCCTATCCTCAGGTTCCCCAGGGTTGGAAGCTCTGGTACTCACAGCATTCCGGGATAATAAGCCCCTGCACCTCTAGGTTTTTTTTTGGGCCGTGAGGCCCTGATGATCCCAGACTTCTTGGGACTTAAGAAGCCCTGCTAGGCTTCCTGGGATATGAGTCCCCACATCTCTTAGTGTGGGGCATCTGCCATATGCTCACTCACCAAACAGATTCTGGGATCACAGTGAGAAGAGTAGGTTTCTTCCCTGTTCTGGAGAGAGACAAGGTGTCTGTTCCAGTGGTTGGAATGCTAGAAACTGTCCTGTGACTCTGCTTCCATTCCCATCCTTGGTGGGGCTACCCAGTTGGCTTGGTCTGGGCCAGGTTATCTAGGGGAAGGTGCAAGTGAAGTCTGTGTATCCTGGCTGGGGACAGAGTAGCTTTTTTGTTTGCTTTTGTTTTTTGAGACAGGGTTTCTCTGTGTAACTCTGGCTGTCCTCGAATTTGCTCTGTAGACCAGTCTGACCTTAAGCTCACAGTCCGCTGGGCTCTGGCTTTCAAGTGCTGGGGTTAAAGGCATACACCAACAGCCTGGCTGGCAGGTTAGCTTCTATAGAGTAGAGAACGAAATGCCTGCCTGGCGTAGTAGCCTAGTCTGCTTTCTGTTGCTGTGCTCAACATTGAATGCAAGTTGGAGAAGAAAAGGTTCATTCCGAATCACGCTTTCAAGTAATAGGCGATCACTGAGGAATGTGAGTGCAGGAAACTGAGGCAGGAATCGAAGCAGAGGCCATGGAGAAATACTACTTACTGGTTTGCTACCTCTGGCTTGTGCTCAGCCAGATTTCTTAACACAGCTCTCAGGTCCATCTGTCTAGGGGTGATAGCTCTCCCATCAGTCAATAATCAAGATAATTCACCAGTGACACGGCCATAAGCCAAACGATTCTGGGCAGTATTGAGACACCCTTTTCCAGTTGATTCTTGGTGGTGCCAGGTTGACAATAAAAATTAAGCAACAGGTAGGGTGAGACTCAACTCCCCAAGTGCTGCAGAAAAGCCTGCCTCTCATCCTCATAAATGTTCTTGTGCCGGGGATGAACCCAGGACTTTGTTCATGCTAGGCAAGCACCACAGAGCTGTATCCCCCATTCTCCAGTCTCATTCTTGATGCCAGGCTCCACCAGTGACTTGTGTGTTGTATAAGCAGGACCAGTGTTCTGGAGGTCTCTCCACCCATACAACCTCTCTTTCCTCTCACTATAGTGGATATGGCTCTGTGGGAAAGATGAGCTTCCAGAGGGGGGTGGGGTGGGAATCAAAGCGGGACCCATGCATCTGGGGACAACAGTAGGAAACCAGTACTAGGCCACTGTGACCCTTCTCCCTCATTATCCTCTGCTCAGACCCAGATGGTCCTCCTGGCTGCCCAATGTGGTCTCACACTGCGGCAGACTCAACGCTGGTTCAGGAGACGTCGGAACCTGGAACGTCCTTGCCTGTCCAAGAAATTCTGTGAAGCTAGGTAATTATGGAGTGCAGGGGAGGTAGCCTTTTTGAATGATAAGGCCCCACGCCTAGCCTTCCTTGGTGATGAGGTCCCATCCCTCCAAATCTGTCTGGATAATGAAGCCCTGCCACTCCTAGACTGTGGGTGATGAGGCTTCACCCCTCCCTAGCCTCCTCGTCACTTGAGGTCCTTCCCTTCCCAGACTTCCTGAGATGTGAGGCCCCACCCTTTTTCAGTCTCCCTGTCAGATGAAGCTCCACCTCTGGGGCCTGGACACTGCTCTTTTGGCAGCTGCCTCACTAGCTTCCTCCCCCTCTGCAGCTGGAGGTTTGTCTTCTATCTGTGTTCCTTCGTGGGTGGCATCTCTGTCCTCTACCATGTGAGTAAACCTGAGGGTCACCTATCCCACAACCACAAGCTTACTGAAGACCTCCTTGCGCTGGGAGCTGACCATCTGCAGTGAATAAATCTGCTGGGGGAGGAGTGGGAGGCAGAACTGGAACAAGCAGGAGAGAGCAGGGCTGAGCTATGGTGGGGAGAGCATGCTGCCCTACTTTCCTTTTCTGTTGCTGTGATAGAATTTTCTGAGAAGCAGCTGAAGGGAGAAAGGATTTATTTTAGCTCATGGTTCGACGTCCCAGTCCACCATAGCAGGGGAAGTAGCTTGAGGGAGTCACTTACATCCCTAGTCAGGAACAGACATTAGGGAATGCATATATGTTAGTGTTCAGCTCACTATTTTTCATTCAGCCCAAGGCTTGCTTTATGAAATAGTGCTGTCCACATTCAGGATGGGTCTTCCCATCTCAGTTAACCCAAATAGGAAAAATGTCTCATGTAGACATATGCACAGACCAACCTTATCGAGGTAATCCCTCATTGAGACCACCTTCCTGGGTGATTCTCAGTTGTGTCAAGTTGACAGTCAAAACTAACACTCAGCCGCTGTGGGCAGACAGACAGTGGATTTGAGGACCATGTGAGCTACACAGTGAGCCCCTTGCTTGAAAAGCATAAAAGCAGGGCAGAGTGGAATCGTTACATGGAAGGCTGTGGAAGTCCTGGTTGTGGAGGGTTCAGATCCAGGGTAGAAGGCTGGCTTTTGCCTTTAGAGAGCTTAAGATCCTTTGTTCATTCATAGGAGCCATGGTTGTGGACACTGGCATTGTGCTGGGAAAATTACCCACAGCAGGTGAGTCAAGTGAACTGTGGAGAAACTCAGTTCTGTGGTCACAGGCAAGAGAGACCCCACCCCACTCCCTGCCTGTATGATGAGGCTCCGCTCCATTAGCTCCTGTATGATGAGGCTCCGCCCCACTCCCTGCCTGTATGATGAGGCTCCGCCCCATCAGCTCCTGTATGATGAGGCTCAGCCCCACTCCCTGCCTATATGGTGAGGCTTCACCCCACTAGCTCCTGTATGGTAAGGCTCCGCCCCACTAGCTGCCTGTATGATGAGGCCCCGCCCTTTTTGTTGCTTGGATGATGAGGCTCCTCCCCTGGGGGAATCTTCATCTGGGTCCCTTCCAGGGAGGCACCGCCACACATCACAATTAATCTTTCCTCACCCTGCTATAGACCCTGAATCTGGCCCTGTACTGGTGGTATCTTCTGGAGCTGGGCTTCTACATTTCACTGCTAATCACTCTGCCCTTTGACATTAAACGCAAGGTGAGTTATGAGTAACACGTCAAACTGGATGTGTGGGCGCCATGGTGGCGATGCGCTCTAATCTCTGGGGAGAGGCTGAAGTGGGATGAATTGGCCTCAGCGTTGCACTATGAGGTGCTCTTGCTTCCTGGCAGAAGGTATGGGATCCAGACGCCTTATACATCTCCTGAAAAGGCTTGCTTCCAGGCATGGGGCTCTCCAGCCACAGAGGCTTGTCCCAGTGGTGACCCATTGTCTTCTGCAGGACTTCAAGGAGCAGGTGGTGCACCACTTTGTGACCGTGGGGCTGATAGCTTTCTCCTACAGCTCCAACTTGCTGCGCATTGGCTCCGTGGTGCTGCTGCTGCATGATTGCTCCGACTACCTGCTGGAGGTAGGTTCACCTCTCCACTTGCCCTGCCAACCCTGCTGTTTTCCTGGCCATGGAGAGGAGGCCCTGCCACAACTGGGCTATCTGATAGACCCTGTCTCTCCTAATCTGCCAGGGTGATGATGCCTTAATCCCTCAATCTCTCTGGGAGAAGAAACCTCACTTTTCCTTCTTTAGTGTCCCAGCAACGTAAGGCCCATTTCCTCTTGGTCTCTCTGGGACAGGAAGTCCTTATCCCTGTCTGACTCATTTGGATGTGAGACCCTGCCTTTTCCAGCCTTTCAGGAACTGAGGCACCATGCTCCAGTCTCCCTGGAGATGAAATACTCTGTGTCTTATCCCTGTCTTATCACTCTTTTTTTTTTTTGGTCCTTCCTACATAGTTCTGGAGATACAACCTTAGCTCAATCACTTGCTCCCCCCATAGCTTCTTGTCCCCAAGTAAAGGATTCCCCTTGTCTGATCCACCACTTTGCATGGATTCTTGGTCCTAAACCTATTTCTCTTTGCTGCTCTCCCCAGGCTTGTAAGATGTTCAACTATTCCCACTTTCGGCGAGTGTGCAACGCTCTCTTCATCATCTTCTCCTTAGTCTTCTTCTACACTCGCCTCATATTCTTCCCCACCCAGTGAGTCCTGAGGGACAGGGAGATGGGAGGGTGTGCTCAGGATCCATGAAGGCCTCACCCTTGGTGCTCTACTTCAGGGAACTGGAGGTGTTGGCTGAAGTATTTCCAGGAGGCAGGAAATGGTGTGCCTGGCCCAGAGCACAGCATATGCAAAGGCCCAGAGTCAGAGAAACAGAAACTGAGTACAGTACTAATAGAGTGCACTCCCAAGACAGGAAGAGAGAGGAGGAGGCTGTCTGAGTGCCTGGTTACTAAAATTGTCTAGTAAACATTTGTTTTGATATTTGTTGAGTCTCTGAACTGTGTTAGGGAGTGAAGAAATATCAGAGAGAGCAATGCAAGTGTCTGCCCTGGAGCTAACTGATATGGATGAGGAAAAGGATAGACAGGCAAGCAACAGACCACAAGGCACAAGGGACTGATAGCACTGAAGAGAAAATGAAACTAGGAACTGTGAAGGAAGCAGGTTTGCAGGTAGTTGGCCCTGGATTAGTCCCTCTTCAGGGGTGTTTCACTGATAGCTGTTGTGTATAGAGAATGAATGGGGCTCAAGAACCATACTGATCATAGAGGAAGAGAGAGCAACATATGTAAAGACTCCGAGACTTGAGTGTGTTCCAGTCTTGGAAGAACAGAAATGAGTTTGGAACAGAGAGAAGGATAAGGTGCATGCAGGTAGGTGGCCAGGGGAAGTAATGAAGGATTCTATGGGATGTTATCTGAAGGGAGGTGGGAGCCATGGAGGACTGAGGCAGATGTGGGAAGCTGGGGCAGATAAACCAGAGCAGGTGAGAAGAGATGACCAGAAGGGGACACCATCAAAACTAGGAGAAACTTCCGGAGGCATCAGGACCCTAGCTGCTCCGTGCTGGTTTTGAGGGTCTTATGCTCCTTGGTAGACATGGAGGCAGATGGCCTGTCAGCTTGGGCTGTCTGGAAGGGTGGGTGTGTAAATGCAGGAGTTGCCAGCCTGTGGCAGGCATTTGTAGCAGGGAGCTGGGCAGTGTCATCTGGGGCAAAAGTATCGATACAACCCAACTCCTAGAGCTCTCTTGTTTTTGTTGGAGAGAGATGGAGAAGTTCCGAGAGCTGAAGACTGGACCAGTAGTGAAGTTCAGTGATAAAGGTCTTGTTCAGTGCCCCTTACGTACAGGGTTGGGTGGAGAGAAGGAGTCAGAGGGATGAGAGAGAAGGAAGGGGAAAAGAAAGAAAGTAAATGGAGAAGATGGATAATAAAATGGAGCAAAAAGTGAAAATGAAAAGAGGAGAGGAAGATGAAAAAAGATGGAAGGAAAGACTAAAGAAGGGAGTGGAAGTTGGTGAAGAAGATGGAGGAGGAGTGCGGAGGAGGGAGATGAGTGTGGAGGAGGGAGAGGTAAGTATGGAGGAGGGAGGAAGGAGAGAAGGAGGAAGGGAGAGAGTGCAGAGGAAGAGGAGGCAGAAGCAGCAGCAGAGGAGAGGGGGGATAGGCATTTGGTCTTCTAGAAGGCATAAGAGCATTGGGGAAAAGAAAAGAAGTAGCTAGGGACAAAGATTAATCAAGGGGATGTGGTTGGATTTTTCTTTCTTGCATATGAAATAGCATCAGGGTTAGTTTTGATGATAGAGGATATGTGTAGGACACGAGAGCTGTGACCTTGCAGAGTCGGTATAGTGGGTTCAGGAACATTGTCTCTGACTGATGAGTATGTAAGTCTCAGGTTGATGTAAAGAGTTACACTGTATCTAAGGACAGATGGGTAATAATAAAGGGTTGCCTGGGAGGGCCAGTGGTACACTTGTTACTGCCTTGTAGTTATGGTAGAGAAAGGTCAGTTGATACACTTATATGCTTCACTGACTTAGCATAAGCAGGTCAAGGGAGATACCATCTCAGGAGTGGGCACTAGGGAGGCTCAGGAGCACAGATGATCCACGCAAGTTCCCAGAATGGGGAGCTATACAGGCTGGTGAAACTCCTTGCTTCCTGCTTTAGGGTCCTCTATTCCACTCTGTTTGACTCCATCAAGAACAAGAGTCCCTTCTTCGGCTACTATTACTTTAATGTGCTCCTGGTGATGCTGCAGATCCTTCATGTGTACTGGTTCTGTCTTATCCTGCGCATGATCTTCAGTTTCCTGTGGAAGGGTCAGGTATGGAGGCCTAACGGGGTCGGATCCCAATGCCCCTCCTTGTCTCAGTGCTCCTCACTATGTTCTGAGCTCTGGCCTCGTCTGTTTTCGCAGATGGCAAAGGACATTCGTAGTGATGCAGAAGAATCAGACTCCAGTGATGACGGGGCAGTTCCTGAAAGTCCTCAAATGAAGAACGGGGTGACTCGAGGGTCTGGCCCAGCCATCGCCAATGGCCCACGGAGCCGGGCAGCTGGGCGTCTGGCCAATGGGCACACCCAGTCCACATAGACAACCTAGGACTGACATTGAGGGTTGCCCTCCAGCATTGTGGATGGATATCCAGATGCTGGGCTGGTGACCCTGGGAGACAGGGAGGTCCTCCTCAAGGTAGGAAGAGGACCGGTGATCTGTTTCCAGCACTTCCCTTTTTATCTCGTCTCCCTTTATCCCTTTGAGCAACTGGACAGAGCCTGGGGGAGCAGTGGACTCTGCATTTGGTCAGAGCCACCCTCAGGTTGTAGCCTGGGGGCTGTGGGGAGCCTTGGCTCATAGGACCAATAAAACTTCAACAGAGATGAAGTCTCTGCCTGAGAGTTTTGGTTCCCTTCACAGTTTTTCCTCTCCATTCCTCTGTTGACAGGATTCCTCACTGCCGCATCAAGATCTATGTCTATTCCCACACATATAGTATCATGGCCTGAAGATACTCCCCATCCCCCGGTCAGTGCCTTCACCATGTTCTCCTCCAGAGTAGCTCTCCAAGGACATTGTTATTAGCTGATAGGCACTGGCTACAGGAAAGATGTTATTAAGCTTAGATGCAGCTTCTCTGTCTGAAGCTATACAGTATTCCTCATCCAAGTCAGAAGGTAGAGCAGAGACCCAAGCATGCCCTTGTAGTCTCTTGCTTAAAGCAACCTGCAGCCCCACACTGGGGTCTTTATACCCAGGATAGTGAGGTCATTGTCTTCAGAAGTGCTATAGGAAAACTTCTTCTTCTAAGATGGAAGTTTAGTCACCATTGTCACTTAAGTCAGAAATCAAACCACAGGATCCGTGTGTGGTTAGACCATGCTGTCTTTAGGAGTATGCAAGAGGGACTGAGTGTCATGGAAGAGAGCAAAGCAGAAACAGTGGGGAGTAGAGAGCCATCTCAGGGGATATCCAAAAATAAATGCTGTGGGGACAAAAAGCAGAGCCTGTCATGGCAGCCTATGACTGTCATCTAACACCAGGAAGAAAGAAGCCAGCAGACTGGAAAAACACACAAGCCTAATACAAAGCAGGAACCAGTCTCCAAAGAAGAAGTGGGAGGGAGTGTCAAGGAACAGTTACCCAGAAGAGAAAGCTGGACTAAAATCTAAGATAGAAACAACTAAAATAAAATAAAAAAAAATGTGCAAAGAACGTGGGCCTGCTCTCGGGGTAGAGCAGGTGGTGAGATGACATGTGGAGTTTGTCTTCTTGGGAGATACCGGAGAAAACAGGAGAAATATAGCTTCTGTTGAGAGATTAACAATTCAAGGGGAATAAACATTAAGTAACACAGGCAGAGATTACATAGAGACTTTTGAAAGAACCAGGAAGACAAGATCACAGAAGGAAAGGAAACGGGGATAGGGGAAAGAGATGAAAGGAAGAATAAATAAAAAAAAGGAGAAAGAGAAAAATGTTGTAGATAGTGCATGGATGGAAATCCCAGAAAGAATAGGAAGGGGCATTTGAGAAGGAAGAATGATGGATACTAAAGATAAAAACGGCTTTGAGAGAATTTGAAGGTTCAAAACCAGTATGGCTACAAGCCTGAAATCACAGTACTGTGGATGTTAAGGCACAAAGACCATAGGTTTGATGTGAGTCTGTTTGTACAGCTACTAAGCTCACAAATTGTGACAAAAGACTTCTTATTAATTGTGAAAGCTTGAGCAATAGCTTAGGTTTGTTTTAACTAGTTCTTATAACTTAAATTAACCCAAATATTTTAATCTATATTCTTTTATGTGGTTCAGTTACCTTTACTTTGTGAAGCCCATGCTGCTTTTTCTGTATCCATGGTGTCTCCACGACTCTGCCCTTCCTCTCCCCAGTATTCTCTGTGTCCTGAAAGTCCTGCCTAGCTATTGGCCATTTTTATCAAACCAATTAGTGGCACATATTAACAGTGCATAAAAGACTATTATACAGCATTTCCCCCTTTTTGTCTAAAGGAAAAAAATTTACTCTAACATAGTAAAGCTATATACAATAGGAACAATTATCAGATATTTTCTAAATAGAAAAGAAAGGTATTAACTTTAAAAAAATAAAACTCTATACAGTAAGAACAATTATCAATATACCAAAAATTCCATACCAATGTAAAATATTTGAAACAGTGGTTGTTCAAAAATAAACTCAACAATGCACACTTTTATCCCATAATTTTTATACCGTATTTCTCCTTTTACCTTCAGAAAAAGATCCCTGAATCTAAACTCCTTCATTTAGCTTTTTCCCTGACCATGACCAGTAACAAATTGTAACCCCCTCCAAGTAATGAGAAGCATCTATAGCCCAACAAATGACAACAATAACAACAAAAAAACCCCCAAAATCCACCCACCCCACCTCTTGGGAATGGGTGCATTGTGTTCTCTAAACTGCTTTCTGTTGTCTGGAGGTAATGGCATCTTTGGAGGACTGTGAGAAAATTATGATAATAGTAAAGTTCTGGTTAGAATAGTCAGTGAGGATGGACCATCTCAGCCAGCAGCCTTGAAGCTGTTCTGGATGCAGAACTCTGAGGAAACTGCAACAGAGGCACTCTGAGAGGCTGCATCACCTGGGTCATCCATTTTTATTGGCGTCTTATCCCCTTGCTCTGAAAACACAAACTTTGAAAGGTAACATACATTAACACAAGTATGGGATATGTGTTGTATATGAACCTGCCAAAGATGTGTTGTTGTTGTTGTTTGTTTGAGCAGGTAAAATATATGTTGTCTGTCTTGTAGTTATTTTAGGTTTATATCTGTAAGCAGGCTTTCAGGGGGTCTTCTCTGATCAAATCTGATCCCTTATCAATCTTGAACAGACCCACAACCTGTTCCTGTTCCACAGGAAACAAAAGGATAACCTCTTCCCCAAAGCAAGACTTTTTTTGAATTCTGTTTGAAAGTTAAGGCATTCTTAAAGTTCCTAGACTGGTTTATTTAGGGCATTCTTAAAGTTCCTAGGCTGGTTTATTTCAGCAGTCCCTTTCACAATCTCATCTACCAGCAGCTGTCATTTGCTTATCCGCATTAAAAAAAATTCACAGACGTCACAATAAAATACTAATGATACAGGGTCAGACTTCCTGTATATTTCCTATCTTTGTGTGACTTATTATTTTTATTACTTTATTTGTTTATGACTATACCTTTCTTTCTTATACCTACATACATTGTTAAATGCACTCTGTCTTGTATAGAGGCTATTTTCCATCTAAACCCGTTTTACTTTATATGTGTAACCTTTTCTGTTTGCGTGAACAAAATCTTAAGTGAAGCTTAACTCATGGTGTGCTGGTAGCTGGCTCCACCCCGTCTATTTTCTGAGAGCCTAGCTCATGGTAGAGGTACTGACCAGAGTCATGTTTACTACCCCAACTCTGGGAAGTTTCTATGTCCATGATGCTGTAGGCATTTCTACCTAGTCTCATGCTATGAAGAAGCATACTGCCCACTGCTCATAAACCCTATTCAAGTGCTTATTAGCAAGGCCTCTTAAAAGAGGCATGCCTCTATACCGCTAGCCTCTAGCCTATCCGAGAGACTATGGCCACCAGGAAACCATGTTTGACTCTGTGTTGCAAATTCTCTGAATCTTTTTCAGGCCGTATGTGGCCCCACATTGGGTGCCATATGTTGCAAGTCTTTCTCTATCCCGCCAGCCAGCTCCCGTATCATGATGCAGAGACTTCTTATTAATCTTGAAATAAAAGATTATGAAATCTTGGCTGATAGCTTAGATTTGTTTCTTTCTAATTAGTTCATATATCTTAAATTAACCCATATTTTTCAATCTATGTTCTTTTATATGACTTGGTTACATTTACTTTGTGAAACCAATGCTGCTTTCTCTGCATCTCTAGAGTCTCCTCACAACTCTGTTCTTCTTCTTAGCATTGTCTCTGTCCTGAAAATTCTTCCTAGTTATTGGCCAGTCAACTTTTTATTAAACCAATCATAGTGACTCATATTAAGTATACAAAAAGATTATTTTACAATGTTTTGAGGCCAGCCTGGGAAGGAGAACCAACCTAGAAAAGCAACAACAAAAAACACAGAGCAGACATACATAGAGGTACATGAACACATGCAGCTGTAAAGAATAAATCATGTAGTTTCAAGAAAGTTGATACAACAGGAAATCATGTCTTGTGAAATAAGCCACACTCTGAAGGACAAATACTGAATGTTTTCTTTTATGAAAAACTTAGATTTTAAATTATAAACATTTGTGCATATGTATGTGTTTACATTTATATGTTTATAGGTCATGAAAATATAAGGGATCATGAGAAAGGAGGAAGCAATCTTAAAAGAGATGAAGAATGTAATACATGTGACATGGAAACAGAAAGGAAAGAGAACCAAATAGGAGGTGACAACCTGGGGAATATGAACAGGAAGTGTAAAGAGTGACTGAATAAGAACAAAATGTAACTACTCATGTGTATGAAGATGCTGCAATAAAACTCATTATTCTTTATGTAAATGCAAGAAACGAAAATAGGACCAATAAACTTAAAACACACAATGGCCTTACTAATAACTTTAGTGCAGAGTAATTCTGGATTTTAAAAATGGGATTAGTTGTGATGGTTAACCTTCATTGTCAGCTTGTTGAGCTATAGAGTCAACTGGGAGATGGGCCTCTAAGCATACTTGTAAGGGAGTATTTTGATTAGGTTAATTGAAGTGAGAAGACCTGCCCACTCTAAGTGGTATCATTCCCTGCTAAAAAGAACTTTATAGCCAAATATAGTGGTTAATATTGATTGGGTGGAATATTCTCTAGGAATATGCTAAGTCCATCTGATTTATGATATAGTTTAACTGTGGTGCATCTTTGTTGACTTTTAGTAAGGATGACTTATCTATATGAGATTTTGGTATTGAATTCACCTACTAATATGAGAACCTATTTTTCCATTTAATGTTTGTTTTATGAAGTTGGAGTCCCAACATTTGGTGTGGTTGGTTTTAATGCTCTTGATGGAATGTTTTCTATCTTTTGATTTTATCAATGAGGTGTGTTTCTTGGAGACAATATATAGTTGAATCTAGTTTTTTTAATCTAAGAATAATTTTATTTTTATTTTATAAGGATTCTTTAGAGCTTGATGTTTACTAGAACACTGAGAGGAAGGCACAGAGGTTTCATTGTTCCCTTTCCCTATCAAGTGTAAGCCTCTCCCACTGTCAACATCCTCCATCACAGTGGTGTATTTGTTATAATCCACAATGACACATCCTCACCCAAAGACTACACTTCACATTAGTGTTCATATTTTCCATCTTATTCTTTTTTAATTCAGGATTTTATCTGTCTCCCAGATTACCCTTAAACTTGTCCTCCCAACAGTCTCCCAACTGCCACAAATACATGTGTGAACTGTCACGCCAAACTAGACTTCCTATTTTTTTTTTGTATTCTACATTCAGTGACTAACATGTAATGACCTGTGTTCACCACTGAAATACCAAGTAGAGTCATTTCACAGCCCCCAGTCCTCCATGCTCTTCTTAGTTACTCTTCCTCCTTCCCCACCCCTGTCAATAGACTCCTTCCAGATCACCTTTGTCCAGCTAGTCTGCCCATGAAATCTATTCTTTCCTCTGCTTTAGTGACTGAAATTTCTTCTATTGCTTATAGTATTCCTTTAGTGTCTTCTGCAGTGCTGGCATGGTGGCCAGTAACTTCCTCAGTTGTGGAAAAGAAGGTAAGCCCTTCATTGTGGCATCCTGGAATACCGGAGGGTGGAAGTTCCTGTCTGCTGCACAGACCAGGTTTCCTGAGTAGATGCCCACTTGAGCCTAGAGAGATGGTAACAACATGGGTGTCCCAGGAGCTTGGCAGCTGCAGGGGTGGTGAGAATTACCGTGTGAGGTCCTGTCCATCTAGGTTCGAGAGACCTAGGAGTTAACTATTTGAGGAGTACTCTGTTCCCTGAAGAGAGTGGGGCAGGTTTAGGGGCATTAGGGCCCACTGGTGTGGGGGCAGGGAAACAACTGTCAGCATGTGAATGGAGAAGGGACCTTAAAAGGGAGAGGTAGGGTAGGTACCCTGCCAGTGGCGGAGTTTGGGCTGGGAGGTGATGGATAAGGAGAAGGGGCCTGCCATAAAGCAGCTCAGAAGGGCTTAGGCCTGTAGAGGAATGTGGGGTGGCCCTGAGGCGAGTCAGGGCAATGGGGGAAGGGAGGCCAAGGTAACCTGAGTTCAATGGAGAGCTTGGTTACTTGTTGTTTGATGAGTCCATTGTCCATCTGGATGGTTCGTGGGACACCAAACCAAGGAATGATGTGGTCCCAGAGTACCTGAGCCACCACATCTACTATTTCCCTGGAGACCGGAAATGCTTCTATCCATCCTGTAGAAGTGTCCATAAGTGTTAAGAGATAATGGAGTTTTTTATGAGTAGGCATATGAGTGAAATCAACCTGCCAATCTTTGTCTGGTTGGTGTCCTGGTGTCCACAAAGCTGGTGTAGAGACTGACGCATGTGGAGAGCCCTCTGTGGGTTGGCCTGGGCACACATTTGGTAGGATGAATGAACCTGTAAAATATGATCTTGGAGATGGGTGGGGTCAAAAAGGGGTCCCAAGAAGTGGAACAAAGAGCAGCTAAGAATATCTTGACCCAGTAAAGGTGCTGGAAAAGCAGGTATCACTAAGAAAGAATGAGAAAAATTGTCCTGCAAGAATGCAGGGCAGTGGCAAAGTTTTAAGTGGGGAGGAACAGGTCCTGTCTACCCTCATAACTGAAATTAGTGAGGAGAACATAAGGCCTGGGTGAGATGTTGGAACATAATATGTAGCTCACGTGTCCAAAATAAAAGTAATGGACTTATCTGCTACCTACAGCTTTACCCTTGGCACAGATAGGGTTACAGGATATACCCAGTCTGGACAGCATCAATCCTCTGCAAGGCTGAGAATTTTAAAGGCTGGCACAGTTTCACTTGCTGATATTGGTGAGGCTGGACCTCTGTGGCATGGCATAGAGGACAAGCCCACATGGGGGCATTATGATTTCCTGTGTCCAGGTTGCTATCAGATAGGGCATAACCTTGGAGGAGGTGTAGTGCAATATCATGCCACATGACCATTTAGGCCACACTTGTAACAGCTTACTTGTGAGGTTGGCTTAGGCTGGGCTCTCTCAGGTTAGAGCCCTGTGGCGCCTTCCCTTGTTCCCCTTCCTGTATCTTAGGGCAGCTGCTAAAGCCTGGGTCTGCAGAGTAGCTGCCTGTTGTAGCCTTGTCTGTTGGGAAGATTCAGCCGATTTTTCTCTGGCATTAAAAACATTAAAGGCCATTTTCATCAATTCTCTTATAAGGGTTTGGGGACCCACCTCAACCTTTCTTAACTTTTTCCTAATATATGGTTGTGCCTGAGAAATAAAATGGGTAGCCAAGACCATGGCTCCTGCTGGGGAGGCTGGATCTAGCCTGGTATATTGGACCATGGTTTCTTGTAACCAATTAAAAAAAAAACTTCTAGATGTTGTCAAAATTAACTACTTTTTTATGAGACAATTTCCATACCCTAAAGAAGACAATGGACCATGATGTCCTGCCTCTGTTGGCTGCTTTGGCCAGGTTGGTAGTCCCAGTGTGGTTCTGTGGCCTGCACAGCCATTTATACCACAGGGAGTGTATTGTCTACCAAATGAATCTGGTCTGCATATTCCCTAGCTGCTACCTGAATTCTATTTCGCTCCTCAGAAGCAAGAGTAGAAGCTTGGATGACATAATAGTCATGCCAAGTAAAATCATAGGTCTGAGACAAACAACAAAACTCTTTTCTATCTGAGAGAGAGATGGAAGATAAAAGGGAACATGAACTTTCATAATGCCATCAACTCCTGCCACCTCCTGGAGAGGACAGAGAAGGGTGGCGCTATGGTGTGATCTTGTATGGGAGGAGACTGGGGAGGTTTGGGAGAGGTTAGCCCAGTTCACAGAGGGGTTCCAAGGGTGGGGAGATGAGGTAGGAGGGGGAGGAGAGGAGGAAGGTGGGTAAGGTGGAAGTTGGCCTTGAACCTCCAGATTGAGAAGGGAGGAGGTAGACAGGGAAGGAGAGGAATGTGGAGAATGTTGCTCCACAGAAGGGGGCTGAGTAGTATAGGCTTGAGGGGGTGGGGGAGGTTCCAGTGCCTCTGGCTGCATGGTCCAGCTAGAATTGTCAGGGTCCCAATTCCCAGATGACCGAGAATTTGGAGGCATTGTGGCCTTAGCCACCAAGACTGGTGCTCTGAGACAATTGCTACTAAGAAAAGGGTGAGAGCACAGAGCCCCCAAACCATGGACATATGTAAGCTCTGCTCATTTGTCTTTATGGTAACAAAAATTTTAGTGCATAGGGAAATTAGCTGTTTGGGACATTGTATCGGACAGGCCCAATTTATAAAGATTTTATAAGAGGCATAAAGTCAATGCCCAACCAAGTGGCATAAGTCTCTTACAGCATGCCAACTAAAATAGCTATAAGGCCTAATGGGGTCATGGAAATGGAATGCTAGGCACCCCTGGCGCAAATAAAGTCCACCTCAGCCAGGCCCAGTCTTGCAGGTCTGGCCACTGCTGAGATTAAACTCTTGGCGTGAGCTGATGGCTTCGACAAGAGTCTGATGATCGACAAAAGTAAGTATGAATGGGTCCCCCCAAAGCCCTATAGCATAGACAAGAAAAAGGGACTCACCAAGATGCAGCCATTGTAGCCGTAGCCCAGGAGCCAGTTTTAGCATGGCGTGAAGAGCTCAGATTGTGGACTAGGGGTTTTTGACACATGGCCTAGCGCCATACAGAAAGGCCACCCTACACAGTGGGACCTCAAAGTGATTTGGTGCTTTTTCCTTCACAGCATTAAATATTGTTTCTTTGCTTTGTATTTTTGACATCTTGACTGTAATATGCCATGGGAAGGTACTTCTCTGGTCATGACTGTTTGGGGTTCTGAATGTGTTTTGTGTTTGAATGTCTGAATGTTTTCTAGACTTGGGATTTTTTTTTTGCTGTAATATTGTTGAATGAATATCCTGCACCTTTTGTGTTTATGTTACTCCTTCTAGTTCTATGGGTTCTTGGGTTTGATCTTTCATGGACATTGTGGTCACGCTCATTTATTTTTTGCTTCTTGGTATCTGTATGTAATATTTTTTCACCCTTCTCTGTCTGGCAGTCTTTCTTTTGCTTCTTTGAGTCCATTGTTCATGCTTCCCACTGTGCTTTTTTATTTGATTTATTTTTAATTTTCAACACTTTTTTCTGTCCTCATCACAGTCTCACTGCTAACATTTTTCTCATGGTGCTTACTGTTTTTGTCTGTCTTGCTGCCATTTTCCTCTGTAGTAATAACTTTGTCTACAGGTATTGATGATATGTATGGAATTAATCTGCCTGTGGATATTCTCCTTCGGGTCTTTGATCATTTTTTGTTGTTGGAGGAGGTGCTTGTTCCACACGGCCACCCAGAACCATAATAAGCACACAGAAACTGTATTAATTAAATCACTGCTTGGCCCATTAGCTTTATCTTCTTATTGGCTAAATTGTACATCTTAATTTAACCCATTTCTATTAATCTGTTTATCATCAAGAGGTTGTGCCTACCAGCAAAATTTCAGCACGTCTGTCTCCAGTGGTAGCAGCTTCATGGAGTCTCTGTTACTCTGCCCGTCTTCCTTCCAGAATTCCGTTTAGTTTTTCCCACCTTGCTCTGTTCCCCTACAGCTCTGCTAAAGTCCCAAAGCAGTACGTTTATTAACCAATGAACACAACACATAGAAGGACCTCCTACACTATTTCCCCTTTTCTGTTTAAACAAAAATGAAGGCTCTAACTTTAACATTGCAAAACTACATATAACAAAACAGGTATAAAGCAAGAACTATAGTAACAATATTTATATTTACTTTATTTTTATCTTAACTAAGGAAAACTATAACTATAAATTCTTCAACTCCATCAAAGACTCTAGAAGGATATAATATTACTTAAGTAAACAGGAAGTGCATTGCAAGCAGCTTCCAAAATTGTAGAACTGACAGAGACATCTCACTGTCTGGACAGTCACCCAAAGTTCCTCTGTACTGTTGGGGCATACATCTTTAGCCTGCTGGCCCATAGTATCCAGCAGACTCTTTCATGAAGCAAGAAATTTCAAAGACAGTTCAGCGTATATTGGCAGTTTGTCAGTAACTTCTTCTGTGTCCTGCAGAATGTCTGGCAGACTCTTTCATGAAGCAGGAACCCCAAAGGACCATCTCACCTTTAGGCAAGTGGAGCAGTCATTTCTCTGTGGCTCCTGCATCCAGTTTACTTAACAAACTCCATAAGGAACCTCTTCAATTCCCATCTTGCTTTTGAAGTACATTGGTGCTGCCAGGAGCAAATGTGTCTCACTGTCATGAAAAGTCCTAAATTTTTAAAACACTTTAAATGCTATATTCTGTGGGCTTTGAAAGATTTGAAGAATCTGTAGCTAGCTGATATATATATATATAATCTTTCCTTATATATAGCTGACATATATATATTATCTAGAAAATCTAACTAACATGACTATAAGCTTGACTATTATAGATAATTATCTATTAACCTATCTTTCTTAATTATACATTACATTTTAAAATGAACTACACAGGGGCTGGAGAGATGGCTCAGTGGTTAAGAGCATTGCCTGCTCTTCCAAAGGTCCTGAGTTCAATTCCCAGCAACCACATGGTGGCTCACAACCATCTGAAATGAGGTCTGGCGCCCTCTTCTGGCCTTCAGGTATACTGACAGAATATTGTATACATAATAAATAAATAAATAAATAAATATTAAAAAAATGAACTACACAATCACAATACCTTAATCAAGAGCAGAAATACATATAATAAAATTAACCTTAAATTTATATCAATAAAACAAGATCCATACCAATGCAAAGTATCCATCTCTATAGTATATCCACCTTTAAATATAAACAAACATTTCTAGACAATATTTGGGATTATACATGTAGTTATTTCTCTCCAAACTGCTTTCTGCTGTTTATTGGTTAAACTATTTTCTTTTGGGGGTGTTTACAGCAACCTTTCAGGGGGTCTTATTGTGTCAAACCATATTAGTCTGGAGGCAATCCATGGGTTTTCATCTTCTGTGAAAACAAAAGAACCTATTTTCCAAAGCAACATCCTTAGACCCATATTCTGAAATCAAGATACCTTTAAAATATATATGCTGGTTTAGCTTAGCAGCCCATACAATAAAATGTCTCTGTACTTAGCTCATTCACAGCAAAAAAAAAAAAAATCAAAGATAACACAATAATATACATAGTCCAGAGTCTCTATGAATTTTCCATTTTTCCATGGCTTATTTTTACTCTGTTGCTTTTTAATATTTATTTTATTATATTTACTCCTTTAATCTATGACTGCTGGTCTTTTTCAACTCTCTATACTCTTTTTCATTTCTCTCCCAAACCTATGTACATTTATCCGACACTATGACTCAGGTGGATTTGTCTTTATTGCATTTTTATAATTCTTTACTGTCCAAGAGAGCTTTTGAAAATGCTAAGCACTTCTTAAATCTTAAGCTGCACCATTAGTATGGCATACAGAGTACTTCCTGCTTTCCAGCCCAGTCTAAAACTTAAGCTGCATCATTATTTGAAATATATGCTACTTTCTGCTTGCTCCACGCCGTCCAGCATGGCAGAGCTGCTTGTGCCTCTGAGCTGGTGCACACCACCCCAGTTCCAGGTACAAAGCTGGTTCACATTGCAGCAAGCAAGTTGCAGCACACTGCTCACAAACCCCATCCAAATACTTGGTGTCCTGAAAGAGATAGAGGTCTTCCTGGCAGTGTGGCCCAGAAAGCCAGCATTTAAAAACAACCATGGCTTTTTTCCTGCTAAGGCTGAATTAGGAAAACATCTCTTAAAGGAGTTGCAGCAAGCTGCCAGCAAACAGCAAGAAGCTGTGTTAAACTCTGTTTGTTTTTTTATTTTTTTCCCAGAATTCCTTTTCAAGCCCTCTTGGGTTCATGTGGATTTACTTGGCCATGTGGGTGCCAATTTGTTGGAGTAGGCACTTGTTCATCCTGGCCACCCAGAACCAAAATAACCACACAGAAACTGTATTAATTAAATCACTGCTCGGCTCATTAGCTTTAACTTCTTATTGACTAACTCTTACATTTTAATTTAACTTGTTTCTATATTACCACGAGGTTGTGGCCTACCAGAAAAGTTTCAGCATGTTTGTCTCCCATGGTGGTGGCTTCATGGCATTTCCCTGACTTTGCCCTTCTTTCTCCTAGAATTCTGTTTAGTTTTCCCCATCTTGCTCTATTCCCCTACAGCTCCGCTATAGGCCCAAAGCTGTTCCCTTATTAACCAATGAAAACAACACATAGATAGAAGAACTTCCTACACCAGAATTTTATTGATAATTTACCTATTCCAGAATGTTGAGTTCACCAGTTGAACTTTTTCAGGGAAACTATGTTGACTTCCTATTTTATGTTTCTTGTTTTTTGTGCTTGTAGTCTGCACATCTGCTAATTTGTATGTCTCCCCTGCATCTTAGAGAGGTGGTGGTGGTGAATTTCAGCAGCAGTTTAGATCACAGGGAAAGTCAGCACCACAAGTTCACTGGTCTCCTTAGAAAGCTGACCACACATCCTATATTTTCCTTAATGAATTTTGTTACATGTTTAGTAGGATGTTTGTGCCACTGTAGAAAACAGTGTAGAAGTTCCTAACAAAATTAAAAGAAGAAGTACCATTCAATCCATCATACCACTCCTAGGTATATAGACCCAGAAGACATCTACAGAGATAATTGCATATCCATGATTATTGCTGTACTTTCATGGTGATAAGTAAAGGAAGCACACAGATATCCATTATCAGGTGAATAGATAAAGTAAATATGGAGCATATTCACAGTGGCATTTCTTCAGCCTTAAAGTAGATAAAGTCATAACATTTAAAAGGAAAATTTTGGAACCAGAAATTATTAAATTTGGTGACTTAAGCCATAGTCATTAGTATAAATACCACAGGGAGCTGGATCTCTCTCTCTCTCTTTTTTTCTCCCTCCCTCTCTCTCTTCTCAGCCTGAAAGTACAAGGTATCCAAGAAAGGAGTGAAAGTATGTGAGGTGAGTTGGGAAAAGACAGGGGGTAGAGAAACACACAGATGAGTGTAGAAATGAGGATTTTTTTTAAGATAAGGAAGATACAGGAAGAGGTTGATAGAGGGGATGCAGTATCAGTATGTAAGGGAGATGATTAGGGACTATATATATATATATATATGAAAATGTAATAATGAAATCTCCTTCATGTGCTAACTTTAATGTTAATACTAAATATATTAAGCTTTGTACCTATAGTGTATTTTGTTCCTGAGACCCTGAATAGAGTTCATCTGTGGTCTGAACAAAATGATGTAGCACTTGGGGGCAAAGATACAACCTAGGAGCCCTGCGCTGGATGCCAAGATGGAGAAGACCTCCACAACCACCATGACCTTCCCTTTGGTGCTGTGGTAGACAGGGAGGAAGGTGACCCAGACACTGCAGAACACCAGCATGCTGAATGTCAGGAACTTGGCTTCATTGAAGGTGTCAGGTAGGTTTCTGGCCAGGAAAGCCACAGTGAAGCTTCCCAAGGCCAGAGCTCCCAGATATCCCAGCACACAGTAGAAAGCAGTGACTGAGCCCTTGTTGCACAGGATGATAATGTGTTCACGCTCAGAGTGTGCATCTGTGTCAATGAAGGGGGGAGATTTTCCCAGCCAGACCCCACACAAGATAATCTGGAACAAGGTGCAGATGGGAACAATGAAGTTAGGTGCCCGTGTTACCAACAACCACCTGATTCTTCTTCCTGGAGCAGTGACCTTGTAGGCCAGAACCACAGTAATAGTTTTGGCTAAGACAGTGGAAACAGCCACAGTGAACAACACTCCAAATGTGGTCTGCTGCAGGATGCAAGTGGTTGTGTTGGGGTGGCCAATGAAGAGAAAAGAGCAGAGAAAACAGCAGTTAAGGGTGATGAGCAGGATGTAGCTGAGAGTGCGGTTATTTGCCTTCACGATGGGCGTGTCTTGCTGCTTCAGAAAGATCCCAAGAACGAGAGCTGACAGTGCAGAGAAGTACAAGGCTATGCATGACAGCCCTCTCCCCAGGGGATCGTCATAGTCCAGGAAGGTCGTAGATTTCTGGAGGCAATGGTTTCGGTCTGTGTTGGCATATTGATGATCTAGACACTTCACACACTGATCCGCATCTGGTGAAAGCATGTATATTTGTTATTTCAGGTTAGTTTTCTTTTGTCCACTTTCTCCACTCATTTGAGTAGTTTAGCCTAATAGATATTCCTTGTTACTTCAGGCATCAAATGAAAGAATGTTTTATGGGGAATTATATGACTACCGTGTATTTCCTGCAATGTGACATGAACAAAGCTACAGTTTCTCCTCTTAATTCAATTCTGTGTTGTTTAAAAGATTCTGATATCATTATTTTCCCCATTATAGAATCTTACATACTTACTTACAATATACATCTTCCATTTGGTCACAATAATGAATTCGCACAAAATATTTCCTGGGCTGGGGAGAGCTGATTCACTGGGTAAATGAATTGCTGCCTAAGCCTGATGATTTGAGTTTGGATTCCCAGGGTCCACATAAAAGCTGGATGCTGTAGCACAAGCCTCTATAATCCCAGTGCACCCCTGCTATAAGATGAGAGACAGACAATATTTTCCAGGAGCTCGTGGGGCATCTGGCCTGGCTGATGCATCTGTGAAGAAACGTGATCTCAGGCAGAGGGAGGGTGATGACTGACTCCAATTCCATCTGTGCACCATGACACGTGCACACCCACACTCCTGAACACACACACACACACACACACACACACACACACACACACACACACAATATAAGTTTAGTGAGTTAAGAAGGGGTTTCTCAAGTTCTTTCCTTGTAATGGTATTTTTAGGTATGGGGTTCAAATGGAGCTTCTCAGTGAACTGACTTCTCTGGTTGATTTTCTTCTGTCTGAATGCATTTTAGTAAGTAAGCATTGAATTCTAACAGTTTGCCACATAGTGGTGCATATCTGTAGTTCTTGCACTTGGGATGTGGAATCAGGAGAAATAGAAGTACGAAGCCTGACTCAGCTACTTGGCAAGTTAGGGCACAGCCTGGCCTTTATGAGATCTTTTCTGGAAAATAACAACAAACACCAAAAAGTGGGCTGTTTAAATGTGTTAACACAACAATTTTGGGAAGGAATTCACTTCATATATAGACATTGTGATGTTTGAGTGTCATATATCAATCTGTTGATTTCATTGGTTAAGCAATAAAGAAACTGCTAGGCCCATTTGATAGGCCCACCCTTAGGTGGGTGGAGTAAACAGAACGGAAGGCTGGGAGAAAGAAGCTGAGTCAGAGAGTCGCCATGGTTCTCCCACTCCAGGCAGATGCAGGTTAAGATCATTCCTGGTAAGCCAGCTTGTGGACTACACAGATTATAAGAAATGGGCTAGTCCAGGTGCGAGAGTTAGCCGAGAAAAGGCTAGATATAATGCGCCAAGCGGTGTTTAAAAGAATACAGTCTCCGTGTAATTATTTTGGGTAAAGCTAGCAGTGGGGGCGGCCGGGTGCCGGGGACGCAGCCCGCCGCCCTTATTACAACAACATTGAATTCTTTTTATTATTATTTTATTTATTTTCTTTTTTGGATTCTTTTTTAGATTAATTTTTATTAAAGAAGATATTAAAATTTTAGTTATATATATGTGTGTATGTGTGTGTGTGTGCATGTTTGTGGGCTTGTGCACATGATGCAGATGGCCTAAGATCACCTGGAGGTTTTGGATGGTCTCCCAAAGTAGCCTTTGATTTCCTTATTTATGCTATGCATTTTGGGATGGTTTGAATAAAAATGTCCCTTAAAGGTCACAAACATTTGGGTACTGAGATGTCAGGAAGTGGCACTACTTTGGACGGATTAGGATGTATGATCTTGTAGGAGGAAGTGAAGTGTGTCATTGGGGGTAGGTATTGAAGTTTCAAAAACCCAAGCCAGGCCAAGGGGCTTTCCTCCTTTTGCCTCCAGACCCAAATGTAAAACTCTCAGCTACTCTTGCAGCACCATGTCGGACTACATTCTGCCCTGCTTCCTCCCATGATGATAGTGGCCTAGACCTCTAAACCTGTAAGCAAGCCTCAGTTAAAGGCTTTATTTTATAAGAGCTGCTGTGGTTATGGTGTTGGTACATAGCATTAGATCAATGATTAATACAGAAGATGATACCAGGCATGGGCTAATGCTATGTCAGGACTGACCATGATGCTTCTTGGTGGAATGTGGAAGACTTTGGAACTTTGGACCTGCAAAGTAATTGGATGATTTAAGTGGGGCTTAATGGGCCATTCTAATAGAAGGCAGTGGTGATGCAAACAGTGTAGATTTGATGGCCTGTCTCAAGAAATTTCAGAGAAGAATATTAATAAATAGCTTAGAGATTTTTCTCGTATTTTGCAGAAGAATTGGGTATCTTCTGATTTTTCCCAAAAATCTCCTGATGCTAAATTGAAGAGTTTTGGATTAATGACCCTGGAAGAGGTTATTTCAAGACAGCTTAAAATTGACTGTGTTACATGGTTATTAGTGATCACTCTTATGTATATCTATAATAAAAGAAGCAAGTTGAGCATCGAAAAGTATAATATGTACAGTATGAGGAAAAAAACAACACCATGAAGTGTAAAGAAGCTAAATCCAGAGCTCAAGGGAACTGTGGTGGTTTAAATGAAAATGTTCCTCCCATAGTTCATAGAGAAGTGGTACTATTAGGAGGTGTAGTCTTGTTAGAATAGCCATGACTTGATTAGAGGAAGTGTGTCACTGTGGGTTGGGCTTTGAGATGTCAGCATGTCTCACTCAGTTCTTTTCTTGATGCCTGCAGATCAAAATGTATAATTCTTAGCTACCTCTGTAGCACAATGTGTGCCTGTATGCCACCATGCTTCCCGCCACAATGACAGTGGACTAAGCCTCTAAACTGTGAGCCAGCCCCAATTAAATGTTTTTATTTATAAGGGCTGCCATGGTCATGGTGTCTCTTCACAGCGATAGAGACTCTAGCTAAGACAGAAATAAATATTTAAAGAAAAGCCCCATGCTAAATTTAATAAAGGGAGTGGTTACTTCTGGAAGACCCTACCCAGAATATCTTCCAACTTATGGAAAAAAATGAAAGAAAAGTTTAAGCAGTGAATGAAACCATGACAACAGAAAGCTAGTGCAAATGTAATGGAAGTAGGGGGCATCTTCCAGCTCTACCAAGAGTAAAACTTGGCAGCTTTGGCTACATGGTTCTGCATTTTAGAGTCAAGAATATATGAAAGAGGTTATGGGATCTCCTTTCACAGTTAAGGAAAGCTTGTGAGATTGGGTGTGTGTCAGGGGAGTGCATGTAAACCGAGAAACGCCTTTGTATGAAGTTGTGAAGGTGTAGCCTGGATTTGTTGAAGACCCAAAGACGTTGGAGATGCCAGAGTTATGAGATGCCTGCTGAGGAAAGCTGCAGACTGGCTGTGGAACCAGTCCAAGAGAGAGATGTGTGTTTTGCAGTTAACAAAGCTGGACGGAGTTGGAGTACTGGAAATTGCTTTGGCATCAGATATAGAGATGCAGAATTTAGAGTTTTTCTGTTGACTTTTGGTCTTGCTTTGGTCTAGTATTTTCTCTGTATGCTGCATTTTCTTCCTTATGGAATGGTGATGTATATTCTTTGCCATTGTATGTTGCAAGTATGTGACCTGCTTTTTCATTTTGATTTTACATGGGTTACAGTTAAAGAGATTGCATGAGTCTCAGAGGAAACTGAACTTGTACTTGTAAACTGTATGGAGACTGTCATAGATTATGGAGACTTTTGAAATTAGACTAACTAAGGCAGCAAACTCCACTAGAGCAGGTACAAGGGAGCCACTGCTGAGGGAGCAGGCTGGAGCCTGAGACCTCTACCGGTACAGATATGAGTCCGGGATCTCTGAGGAAGTAGAACTAAACCAGAGACCTCGGTGGGACTGGGTCCAAGCCTGGGACTTTTGAGGGAGTGGGCCCAAAGTCAAGAAATTTCATGGGAGTGGGCCCAGGCCAGGGAAGTCTATTGAAACAGGCCCAAACAAGCAAACTTCTCTGGAGCAAGCCTGTGGCAGTGAACTCCACTGGAGCATGTACAAGGGAGTGACCATAACAGGATAAGGACCAAGTCAGAGACTTCTCAGGACCAGGTACATGGAAGCCACTACTAAGGGAGCAAGCCCAAATCAGAGACCTCTGTGTAAACGAGTGTGAATCAGTGACTTCTAAGATAACAGGCCTGAGCCAGCAACCTTTGCTAGAGCAGGTCCAAGGCAGCAACCACAGCAGAAACAGCTCTAAGCAAGCAATCTCTGTGGGAGCAGGCACCAAATGACCCTTCGTATTACACAGCAATCCCTGGCAACATTGAGGGACCTCCAGGAACATGGAGTGACCAAAGGGGTAATGGAAACTGTGGCCCTGGCTGCACCATGAGGAGCAACCATCTGAACCTTGGATTCAGTGGCACCTGGAAGATTTATCACTACACACAGATAGTCCCAACTACTCTAATCAGAGGAAAAGATGAGTAGACAAGGTCAGAACACATGCAACACCACAAAGAACAACATGACATCTATAAAAGCTAATGACCCTACAACAGCAAGACTTGAGCAACCAAATATAGATAAACCAGAAAAAAGACCTAAAAATAACTTTAGGAGAATGAGGCCCTTAAAGGGGAAATGAATAATTTCCTCAAAGAAACGGAGGAAAAGACAAATGAAAATCTGGAAGAAATCAACAAATCCCTTAAAGAAAACCAAGAAAAAGCAATCAAGTAAAATAATCTATTCAAGACTTGAAAACTGAAATAGAGACAGTAAAGAAAACATAAACTGAGGGAATTATAGAAATGGAAATTATGAGAAAATGATTGAAAACCACAAATGCTAGCTTAAACAGCAGAATACAAGAGATGAAAGAAAGAATCTCAAATAGAGGAAATAGACTCACTGGTCAAAGAAAACATTAAATCTAGCAAGAGCTTAAGACAGAATATCCAGGAAATATGGGACACCATGAAGAGATCAAACTTAAGAATAATAGGTATAGAAGAAGAAGTCCAACTCAAAAGCATAGAAAATATAAGTTAAAAAAGCATAGAAGAAAACTTTCCCAAACTAAAGAAAGACATGCCTATAAAGATACAAGAAACTTACAGAACACCAAATAGACTAGATCAAAAAAGTCTCCTGACCACATAATAATCAAAACATTAAAACATACAGAGTAAAGAAAGAATATTAAGAGCTGCAAAGGGAAAATACCAAGTTACATGCAAAGGCAGCACCTGACATCTCAATGGAAACAATGAAAGCCAGAAGATCCTGGTCAAGTGTTATGCAGACATTAAGAGACCGGATGTCAGCCCAGACTATTATACCCAGCAAAACTTTCAATCACCATAGATGGATAAAACAAGATATTCCAAGAAAAACCAGATTCAAACAATACCTAGCCACACACTCAGCCTATACAAAGTACTAGAAGAAAATCTCCAACCCAAGGGAGTTGACTACATCAAAAAACACACAGATGATCACACATCAGAAAATCCCAAAGAGGGGAAAACATACATTATAACATCACCAACAACTAAAACTAAAATAACAGGAATGTGACAATCATTAGTCACTAATATACCTTAATATAAATGGACTCAACTCACCTATAAAAAGACACAGGGTAACAGATTGGATATGAAAACAGAATTCATCCTTCTGCTGCATACAAGAAACACACCTCAACCTCAAAGACAGACATCGCTTCAGAGTAAAGGGTTGGAAAAACAATTTTCCAATCAAATGGACCAAAGAAACAAATTGGTGTAGCTATCATAATATCTAAAAAAAAGTCTTCAAACTAAAATCTATCAAAAGAGACAAAGAAGGGCATTTCATATTAGTTACAGGAAAAATCTTTCAAGAGGAAATCTCAATACTGAACATCTATGCCCAGAATACAAGGGCACCCTCATATATAACAGAAATACTTATAAAGCTTAAATCACACATTAAACCCCACACACTAACAGTGGGAGACTTTAGCACTCTACTCTCACCAATGGACAGGTCTGTCAGGCAGAAAATTAGCATAGAAATAAGGAATTAACAGATGTTATGAATCAAATTGACTTAACAGGCATTTATAGAACATTCCATCCAAACAAAGGAAAATACCTTCTACTCAGCACCTCATGGAACCTTCTCAAAAGTTGACCACATACTAGGTAACAAAGCAAACTTAAAACATATATGAAATTGGGAACAAGCCCACATATCTTACCAGATCACCATGGTTTAAAATTAGAATTCAACAGCAACAATAATTCCAGTAATTCTAGAAAGCCTATACACACAGGGACATTAAACAATGCTCATCTGAGTCACCAATGGGTTAAGGAAAAAAGAAAGAAAGAAATTAAAGACTTCCTAAAATTTAATGAAAATGACCATGAAACATACTTAAGTTAATGGGACACAATGAAAACAATGTTAAGAGGAAAGTTCATAGCACTAAACGCCTACATAAAAAAGCTGGAAAAACCCCACACCAGTGAATTAAGAGAACACTTGAAAATTCTATAACAAAAGAAGCAAACTCACCCAGGAGAACTAGATGGCAGGAAATAATCAACTTCAGAGCTGAAATCAACAAAATAGAGACAATAAAAACAGTACAATGAATCAATGTGACAAAGAGTTGGTTCTTTGAGAAAAATCAAGAAAATAGACAAACCTTTATACAAACTGGCCAAAAGGCAGAGAGAATATGCAAATTATCAAACTCAGAAATGAAAAGGGGGACATAAAACAGACACAGAAGAAATCCCAAGAATCATTAGGTCATATTTTGAAAATCTGTACTCACCCAAATTGGAAAACTTAAAGGAAATAGGCCACTTTCTGGATAAATGTCACTTATCAAAATTAAATCAAGACCAAATAATAAAATTAAGTAGACCTATAACTCCTAAAAATGTAGAAACAGCCATCAAAAATCTCCCAACCAACCAACCAACCAACCAACCAACCAACCAACCAACCAACCAAACAAACAAACCAACAAAAAGCCCAGGATGCGATGGTTTCAGCTCAGAATTCTACAAGATTTTCAAAGAACTAATGCCAATACTCCGCAAATGTTTCACACAAAAAAACAGAAGAAACATTGTAAAACTCTTTTCATGAGGCTATAATTACTCTGATATCCAAACCACACAAGACTAAGAAAGAGAATTACAGACCAACCTCACTCATGGACATTGATGCAAAAAATACTCAATAAAATACTGGCAAATTGAATCGAAGAACACATCAGAAAAATCATTCACCATGATAAAATAGGCATCATCCCAGATATGCAGGGATTGTTCAACATATGAAAATCTGTCAACATAATCCACCATCTGGGGTGCACCTCTGACATAAACCTGTTAAGAGTTATAGAGTATCGGGGATTCAGACTTGCAGAGAGGTGGAAAGTGCTTCCCTTGAAAATGGATGAAGCCTTTCTGAGTGTGGGGGAGTAGAGGGCTGCCTATGTGTTAAGCTAGGAGTCAAGTATGAGGGCTCCTGGAATGAGGTTGGCAGATCATGTGCTTGTGCTTCTCTCTCCCAGCACAGATCTTTGACGATCTGCAACCCCTTGCCCATTTTCAGAGGTATTGGGAGACACACCCAGTAGGGGAACATTTGACCTGACTTCAAGGTGGTGAAGAATTTGTAAATAAACTTTGTCTAGCTCATTTCAAATGTTCTGCCTGCTCTTTCCAGTGTGTAAAAAAGCAAAGAGGAATTTCAAGTACTTTTAGCTTCAAATCACTTTGGCTAATCACCTTTTGTGTACCCAAACCTGAGAGAGACAGTGCACGAATGTGAGTGTTAAACAATCTAGTCATTCTACATGTGTTACACACCATCTCAGAAGACACAGAGAAGATGGTGGATACACATAGGCTTCAGTCCCCTTAGCCCTGTGATTGGCTTCAAAAACATCAATGTGAAGAAACTTTATTTGCTATTAAAATAACTTTTGAAGCAGTTTTACGATGTCTGATTTTCTGTCCTCCCAGTTCCCTCAGTCGTTAAGTCCCAAAGAAATCACATAGAGGTCTACATTAGTTATAAACTGCTTGGTCCATTAGCTCAGGCTTCTTGTTGACTAATTCTTACAACTTACAAGGGCCCTTAATTCTTGTCTATGTTAGTCACGTGGCTCGGTACTTTTTTCTGGTGAGGCAGTCACATCTTGCTGTGTCTGAATCATGACTACAGAATGCACTTCTCTTTTCCCAGAATTCTCCTTGCCCTGCCTCTACTTCCTGCCTGCTCACCCGGCCTATGCTTCCTGCCTGGCTACTTCCCAATCAAATACAATTGACAAGGTACAACAATTGTCCCACAGTAGTTTTCATTATGTAGCCCTGGCTGTCCTGGAACTTGTTATGTAGAACAGGCTGGTTGTAACCACACAGAAGTTGGCCTGCCTCTGTCTCCTGAGGGCAGAAGGTGTGTATCTCTACACTTTGCTTAATATTCTTTTTCTTATTAATAAACATCTTGGGCTAGGGAGATGGCTCAGTGTGTAAAGTGTTTGAACAACAAATGTAAGAATCAGTGTTTAGATGCCTAAAATCTTCATAAAAAGACTGTTAATCAGAAGTAGAGAATTTCTCCATAAGACACTCTTACCTGTCTTGTTTGAAATCTCATTCTCTGGACACAGAATGCAGTCAAAACAACAAGCCACATTTCCTTCTGGGAGGGATTTTCTGAATCCAGGACTACAACTTTCACTGCAGACAGACTGGGGAGTCTGAAGACAATCAGATGTGAGCAAGTTATACTTCAAAATCTGAATTATACCTACTACTATAGTAGTACATTATTAGTAGAACTGGAAAATTAGTGAACATAGTTTTTGTATCCATAACTAATCAACTGATTGGATGTTGCTATAGCTTGGACACCACATGCCCCCTTAACGGTGATGACCTTCAGCCTATGGTGCTGCTGAGACATGGTGAAGTCTTTAAGTGGAGAGGTCTTGGGGTTGGAGAAATGGTTCTGTATTAACAGCGTGGGATGCTCTTGCAGAGTTCATGAATTACATTACATGACTCAAAGCTGCCTGTAACTCCAGCTCCAGGGGATCCAACAGCCTCTTTTGGCTTCCATAGGCACCTGCACTCATCATGCAGATAAATGTTCCTTTTTCCAATGTGCATATAAACAGTGAAAATAAAAACAAAATAAATTTTCAAAGGCGAGAAAGTTAGTGATTGGAGGCTTGCCCTTGGATTGTGTATTAGGGCAATGGACTCATCCTACCTCTTTTTTTTCCTGGCATGAGGTGATTGTCTTCTACTGCCACAAACAACACCATAGTGCCTTATCCCACCAAAGTAACAGCTATGAGTCCTAGAATCATTCAAATTCAACCTAAAGATATGTCAGTAATGAAAACCCCCAACAGATGTTGTGCATATTTTCATATGAAATGTGTGAGCATTTAGATGCATATTGGTAAATGAGCATGTTCTAGTTTCATACAGTATATAAGAAAATTCTCTTCCTTAAAATGGAAGTCTAAAATTTAAAAAGCACATTCTTGGTTCAAGGAATTGCTGGGTATGACAATGGATTAAACGCTGCCTTTGCAAGATTCAGTAAAAGACAAGAGTCACAAGAGTCATAGTAAAAAACCAAATAGACTCTACTTTTAGCAGAGAAAGAACTGAAGGAAAACAAAATAAGCCTACATGGCGCTTTTGTTTCGAAAGGAACAGTCAAGCTAGAGCTGCTTCACCATCTTACTTGCATGAGGTCAAGGACAAAAGTAGCCGTCAATGAGGGGCAATTGTACATGGACACACTAGAAAACAGCAGCTGGAACATGTCAACCCAGTTTGCTAGCCGTGAGTCGATTGATGATTGGTGACGGGGAACTTCACCCAATCACATTCTGTTTAAGGTGTGTCCCCCTGGGGCCACAGAAAAACAGAGAAAACATCCAGGTGTGCTTGCCTCCTCCATTTTTTGTTCCCTGCGCTCCTAGATTGCTGGAACCCTGGTTTTGTAAGTTCTCTTTCTTCTGTTTATTAAAAGCTGAATCTATTATATTAAACTGGTCTGGTTAATTCTAAATACTGATCGACCACGCCCCTTCAGATTGGAGCAAAACTGGGTGGGCAGATGGGAACTGAAATGAGGCAGAGGAGCTTGGAGCTGAGATTCCTGCTGGACATTGTTGAAACCATTCCCTGAGCAGAAATCACCCCTACTGCTGCCTTGGTGAACTGCTATGATCCGTGGCCTTAAACCATACACTTTGATTTTTATTCATACTTTACTCTCTATTTCCATTTCTCCAATACCTTTCTCAATTTACTATTGAAGGAATTATGGACACCCTTAGATCTCAAAACCTGTGAATGATATCTTCTCCAATCAGTACTCTAGTGATGCTATCTCTGATCCATGTTAGGAAAAAATGCACAGGTGTCCTCTACTGCAAGTTAACATGAATATTTCTGTCAAATCATTGTATTTATTGTTGTAATTGAATCCCATAAAGACGTTAGGACATCACATATTCAAGAATTGGTAGAATTAATATTGTGGAAATGACCATTTTACCAAAAACTACTTACAGATTCAATACAATACCAATTTAAAATTTATATTTCATTCTGTACAGAAATAGAAATATTCTAAATTTTGTATGGGTCCACGAACAAAACATATAATATTTTATATATTTATATTTCTAAAATTTATAGAGAAAACTTAAAATATCAGTATATCATAAAATCATAAATCTGACAGGCAACAGAAAATATAAAGAAAAATATGTAGTTCAGTATAAAAACATTAAAAGACGTTTTCACACAAAATATCTTGATCATGCTTCTTCCTTCAATTCCTTTCAGATCTCCTCCTCCATTCAACTCCATGCTCTTTCTTTACAAAACAAGCAAACAAAACTGAAAACAAATAAAACCCTCAAGAAACACACACATATAAAGAAAAGACCAATAAGGTAAAAATTTCCCAACCAAAAAAAATGATATAAAAGCTCTACAAAAATGAAACCGAGATTCTTGGGAATGGAGTCCTCTGCGAAGAGAGACTCTATTGGAAGAAATTACTGTTTCCTTTACAAGAAAGTATCCATTGCAGATAGCTTTTTGTTTAGGAGATCTGTTTTAATATGTGTAGTTCATAGCATTACAATTATACTCAACTCACCTCAGTAATTCCTGTGGCCCATTCTATCATGTCCTCAGATAAAGATAATTGTTGACCCAGTGGACCATATGGAGAAAACTGTCCAACCTTCACCTTAAGTTCTAGACCTTCTGGAAAGTTCCAGTAGTTGAGTATATCATACTCTACATTCAGTTTCATTTTCTCATCCAAATTCACTTGTTCTCCAGCATGATTAGTAAATTCCATGTCTTTTAGAAAAGAGTGCAGCTGAAAAAGATATATTATTTTATGAAGTTGGTACCAGAGCAAAGAGAAAGAACTGAAGTGTTTGGGAAAGTATTATATTGTTTAAATCCTTAATGAATAAAGCAAATTTGACATAGTTATCAAGAATGTAGGGCAAATGGCAGCCTATGACTAACTAAAATATTAAAATATTTTTGAAAATAACTATCTTTGCAATAGATAGTAATTCTCAATTATAAGCACCACAATAATCAATAAGTGAAAGAAAACCTGGAAGCTTTCCACATCTATTGCCATGTACAAAACTCAAGTCGTATTGGATTAAAGACCTCAACATAAATCCAGTTTCATTGAATCTCAGAGAGGAGAAAGTGGGAAGTAGCATTGAACACAGTGGCACAGGATTCTGCTTCCTAAAATATCACCAGTAGCACAGACACTAATACACTGAGAGCAATAATTAATAAATGGGACCTCCTGAAACTGAGAAGTTTCTTTAAGGCAAAGGACACAGTCAATATGACAAAATTGCAGCTGACAAAACAGGAAATGATCTTCACCAGTTCAACATCAGATAGAAGACTGATCTTCAAAATTCATAAAGAATTCAAGAATCGGAGGGGGTGAGTGTGTTTCTGACTGGCGGGCTGCAGAAGCCTGGGACACAGAGCACAGACATTCCTCAACCCCCTGATCTTTCTGGTCATTCTGCAGGGGCTTCTCCCTGCAGCTACTGCCCTTCTCTTCTTATCCCATCCCAGCTTCCCTAAGGCACCCCTCCCCTCCTTCGGGGCCACAAGACACCCCAGCTCAATCTGTATTGGGTCTGGGACCTAGAGGTGAGTGGCGGGAGTTCCTTTGTTTCACTCAGCTTGCCAGTGGCAAGCTAGACCCTTTGTCTGCTAGGTACCTGCCCAGCAAGGAGCCCTTATCCTGTAACAGAAGACCCATTGGAGGGGTACCTGCATAGCAAGGGCCCTTAACCTGCAACAGAAGACCCATGGGGGGTCCCTGGCCAACAAGGGGCCCTGATCCTGTACCAGAAGAGCCATCAGAGAGCATTTGAAGGAAGAGATGGACAGGCGCCAAGGCAAGAATTCCTCCAACAATCTGAAAAACAACATGAAAACACCAGAACCTAGCGATCTTACAACAGAAGGACTTGAACACCCTAATCCAGAAAAAGTGGAAAAAATTGACATGAAAGCGATAGAGTCCCTTAAACAGGATATGAAAAACTCCCTTAAAGAAATAGATGACAAGTATAACAAAAAGTTTGAAGAAATGAGTAAATCCATAAGTGATATCCTGGGAAACCAAGAAAAGACAATCAAACAGGTAATGGAAACAGTTCAAGAATTGAAAACTGAAAAGGAGGCACTGAAGAAAACACAAACTGAGGGCCAGCTGCATATGGTAAATCTAGGTAAAAGAACAGAGACTACAGAAACAAGCATTACCAATAGAATACAAGAGATAGAAGAAAGAATCTCAGATTCTGAAGACACCATAGAGAATATAAACGCACTGATCAAAGAAAACAGCAAATCTAACAAATTCTCATGACAAAACATTCAGGAAATCTGGGACACAATAAAAAGACCAAACCTAAGAATAATAGGGGTAGAAGAAGGAGAAGCAGTACAGATCAAAGGCCCAGAAAATATATTCAACAAAATTATAGAAGAAAACTTTCCCAACATAAAGAAAGATATTCCTATGAAGGTTCAAGAAGCATACAGAACATCGAATAGACTGGATCAATAAAAACATCCCCTCACCATATAATAATCAAAACACAAAACATACAGATTAAAGAAAGAATATTAAGAGCTGCAAAGGAAAAAGGTCAGGTAACGTATAAAGGTAAACCTATCAGATTTACACCGGACTTCTCTATGGAAACCATGAAAGCTAGAAAGTCCTGGATAGAGGTACTGCAGAAACTAAGAGACCATGGATGCAAGCCCAGACTACTATACCCAGCTAAGCTATCATTCACTATCAATGGAAAAAACAAAATATCCCAGGATAAAAACAAATTTAAACAATACGTAGCGACAAATCCAGCCTTACAGAAAGTAATAGAAGGAAAATCACAACCCAAGGAATCCAACATTGCCAACAATAACTCAGACATCTAGCGACCCTTCACAAGCACAACTCAAAGAAGGGAAACACACAAACTCTACTACCCCCAATAAATAAATAAATAAATAAATAAATAAATAAATAAATAAATAAATAAAAAAACCAGAGTCAACAACCACTGGTCATTAATATCACTTAATATCAATGGACTCAATTCACCTATAAAAGGGCACAGACTAAGAGATTGGAAACAAAAACAGGATCCAACATTCTGCTGTTTATAAGAAATACACCTCAACTACAAAGGGAGACATCTACTCAGTGTAAAGTGTTGGGAAAAGGTTTTTCAAGCAAACAGACCTAAGAAACAAGCGGGTGTGGCCATACTAATTTCTAACAAAATTGACTTCAAACTAAAATCAATCAGAAGAGATGAAGATGGACTTTCTATACTCATAACTGGAATAATTCATCAGGATGAAGTCTCAATCCTGAATGTCTATGCCCCTAATATAAGAGCACCCACTTATGTAAAAGAAACACTTCTAGAACTCAAGGCAGTCATCAAACCACACACACTAATAGTAGGAGACTTCAAAACACCTCTCTCACCAATGGACAGGTCAATCAGACAGAAACCTAACAGAGAAATAAGAGAATTAATGGAGGTAATCAATCAAATGGACTTAACAGACACCTATAGAGCATTCCACCCAAATAGGAAAGAATATACCTTCTTCTCTGCAGCTCATGGAACCTTCTCGAAAATTGACCACATAGTCGATAACAAAGCAAACTTCCACAGATACAAAAAATATTAGTAACCACCTGTGTCTTGTTGGATCACCATGGATTAAAGCTAGAATTCAACAACAATGCTACCCCCAGAAAGCCTAAAAACTCATGGAAACTGAACAGTCAACTACTGAATCACCCTTAGATCAAGGAAGAAATAAAGAAAGAAATTAAAGTCTTCCTTGAATTTAATGAAAATAAAGAGACAGCATACTCAAACCTATGGGACACTATGAAATCAGTCTTGAGAGGAAAGTTCATAACACTAAGTGCCCACTTAAAGAAAACAGAGAAAGCTCACATTGGAGACTTAACAGCCCACCTGAAAGCTCTAGAAAAAAAAAAGAAGCAGACTCACCCAGGAGGAATAGAAGAATGGAAATAATCAAACTGAGGGCTGAAATCAACAAAATAGAAACACAGAAAACAATCCAAAGAATCAATGAAACAAAAAGCTGGTTCCTGGAGAAAATCAACAAGATTGATAAACCCCTATCCAAACTAATCAAACGGCAGAGAGAGAATATGCAAATTAATAAGATCAGAAATGAAAAGGGGGACATAACCACAGACACAGAGGAAATTCAGAGAATCATTAGATCTTACTACAAAAGCCTGTATGATACAAAACTGGAAAATGTAAAAGAAATGGACCATATACCAAAGATAAACCAGGACCAGGTGAACAATCTAAATAGACTTGTTAGTCGCGAAGAATTAGAAGCTGTTATCAAAAACCTCCCTACCAAAAAAAGCCCAGGACCAGATGGTTTCAATGCGGAATTCTACCAGAACTTCCAAAAAGACCTGATACCTATACTCCTTAATGTATTTCACAATATAGAAAGAGAAGAGTCATTACCAAATTCCTTTTATGAAGCTACAGTTACTCTGATACCAAAACCACACAAAGACTCAACCAAGAAAGAGAATTACAGGCCAATCTCACTCATGAACATCAACGCAAAAATCCTCAACAAAATACTGGCAAACCGAATCCAAGAACACATCAGAAAAATTATCCATTATGATCAAGTAGGCTTCATCCCAGAGATGCAGGGCTGGTTCAACATACAAAAATCTATCAATGTAATCCATCATATGAATAAACTGAAAGAAATAAACCGTATGATTGTTTCATTAGATGCTGAAAAATCATTGGACAAAATTCAACACCCTTTTATGATAAGGGTCTTGGAAAGATTAGGGATATAAGTTTCATACCTAAATATAATAAAAGCAATATACAGCAAGCCGACAGCTAACATCAAATTAAATGGAGAGAAACTCAAAGCCATTCCACTAAAATCAGGAACAGGACAAGGGTGTCAACTCTCTCCATATCTCTTCAATATAATGCTTGAAGTTTTTGCAATAGCAATAAGACAGCATAAGGAGATCAGGGGATTCGAATTGGAAAGGAAGAAGTGAAACTTTCCTTATTTGCAGATGATATGATAGTGCACATAAACGACCCCAAAAACTCTACCAAAGAACTCCTACAGCTGATAAACACCTTTAGTAACATGGCAGGATACAAGATCAACTCCAAAAAATCAGTTGTCCTCCTATACACAAAGGATAAAGAAGCAGATCGGGAAATCAGAGAAACATCACCTTTCACGATAGCCACAAATAGCATAAATTATCTTGGGGTAACTCTAACCAAGGAAGTGAAAGATCTTTTTGACAAGAAGTTTAAGTCTTTGAAGAGAGAAATTGAGGAGCATACCAGAAAATGGAAGGATCTCCCTTGCTCTTGGATTGGGTGGATCAACATAGTAAAAATGGCAATTCTACCAAAAGCAATCTATAGATTCAATGCGATCCCCATCAAAATCCCATCAAAATTCTTCACAGACCTTAAGAGAACAATAATCAACTTTATATGGGAAAACAAAAAACCCAGGATAGCCAAAACAATCCTATACAATAAAGGATTGTCTGGAGGCATTGCCATCCCTGACTTCAAACTCTATTACAGAGCTTTATTAATGAAAACAGCTTGGTATTGGCACAAAAACAGAGATGTTGACCAATGGAATCGAATTGAAGATCCAGATATTAATCCACTAACCTATGAACTTCTGATTTTCAACAGAGGAGCTAAAATTATACAACGGAAGAAAGAAAGCATCTTCAACAAATGGTGCTGGCATAACTGGATGTCAACCTGTAGAAGAATGAAAGCAGATCCATATCTATCACCATGCACAAAAATCAAGTCCAAATGGATTAAAGACCTCAATATCAATCTGAACACACTGAACCTGATAGAAGAGAAAGTAGGAAGTACTCTACAACACATGGACACAGGAGACCATTTCCTATATATAACCCCAGCAGCACAGACATTAAGGGCGACATTGAATAAATGGGACCTCCTGAAACTGAGAAGCTTATGTAAAGCAAAGGACACTGTCATTAAGACAAAAAGGCTACCTACTGACTGGAGAAGATCTTCACCAACCCCACAACAGACAATGGTCTGATCTCCAAAATATATAGAGAACTCAAGAAACTAGACTTTAAAATGCTAATTAACCCAATTAAAAATGTGGCACTGGGTTTTGTCCTACTGCATGTACTGACTTTGTGGGAGCCTAGGCTGTTTGGATGCTCACTTTCCTACTCCTGGATGGAGGGGGGAGGACCTTGGACTTCCCTCAGAGCAGGGAATCATGACTTCTCTTTGGACTGGAGAGAGAGGGGAAGGGGGATGGGGGAGTGGGAGGGCAATGGAAGGAGGTAGAAATTTTTAATTAAATAATAAAAAAAATACAAAAAATGTGGCACTGAACTGAACAGAGAATTCTCAACAGAAGAAGTTCAAATTACCAAAAAACACCTAAGGTCATGCTCAACCTCCTTATAGATCAGGGAAATGCAAATCAAAACAACTTTGAGATACCATCTTAAACCTGTCAGAACAGCTAAAATAAAAAACACTATGATAGCCTTTGCTGGAGAGGATGTGGAGGAAGGGGTACACTCATCCATTGCTGGTGGGAATACAAACTTGTGCAACCACTTTGGAAATCAGTGTGGTGGTTTCTCAGGAAATTTGGTATCAACCTACCCCAGGATCCAGCAATACCACTCCTGGGAATATACCCAAGAGATGCCCTATCATACTACAAAAGCATTTGTTTAACTATGTTCATAGCAGCATTATTTGTAATAGCCAGAACCTGGAAACAACCTAGATGCCCTTCAATGGAAGAATGGATTAAGAAAGTGTGGAATATATACATATTAGAGTACTACTCAGCGGTAAAAAACAATGACATCTTAAATTTTGCATGCAAATGGATAGAAATAAAACACTATCCTGAATGAGGTAACCCAGACCCAAAAAGATGAACAAGGGATGTACTCACTCATAATTGGTTTCTAGCCATAAATACAGGACATTGAGCCTATAATTCATGATCCTAGAGAAGCTAAATAAGAAAGTGAACCCACAGAAAAACATAGTTATCCTCCTGGATATTGGAAGTAGAGAAGATTGCTGGGCAAAAATTGGGATCTTGGGGGTGGGGGTAGGATGGGCGTAAGGGCAAATGGGGAGAGAAAAGTAAAAAGGGGAGGATGGGGAGAGCTTGGGGGAATGGGATGGTTGGGATGGAGGAAGGGTGGATATGGGAGCAGGGAAGTATATATCTTAATTATGGGAGCCATTTTAGGGTTGGCAAGAGACTTGACTCTAGAGGGGTTCCCAGGTGTCCATGAAGATGTCCCCAGCTCGTTCCTTGGGTAGCTGAGGAGAGGGACCCTGAAATGGTCCGATTCTATAGCCATACTGAGGAATATCTTGCATATCACCATAGGACCTTCATCTGGCGATGGATGGAGATAGAGACAGAGACCCACACTGGGGCACTGGACTGATCTCCCAATGTCCCAATGAGGAGCAGAAGGAGGGAGAACATGTGCAAGGAAGTTAAAACTGCTAGGGGTGCACCTACCCACTGAGACGGTGGGGCTGATCAAATGGGAGCTCACCAAGGCCGGTTGAGCTCCAAGGTTGGTTGAAAAAGCATGGGATCAAACCGGACTCTCTGAATGTGGCTGACAATGAGGGCTGACTGATAAGCCAAGGACAGTGGCACTGGGTTTTGATCCTACTGCATGTACTGGCTTTGTAGGAGCCTAGTCTGTTTGGATGCTTACCTCCTATACCTGGATGGAGGGGGTGGACCTTGGTCTTTCCACAGAGCAGGGAACCCTGACTGCTCTTTGTACTGGAGAGGGAGGGGGAGCGGAGTGGGGGGACAGGGAGGGAAATGGGAGGCTGGGAATAGGCAGAAATTTTTAATTAAAAAAATCTCTTTTTGGCATCTAATGAGATAATAATGGGGTTTTTATTTTTCAGTTTGTTTATATGGTGGATTACCTTGACAGATTTTTTTTTAATATGTTGAAACATCTATGCATCTTTGGGATGAACCTGACTTGATCATTGTGGATGATGGTTCTGATGTGTTCTTGGATTCCATTTGCCATTATTTTATTGAGTATTTTTGCATCAATTTTCATGAGTGAGATTAGCCTGTAATTCTCCTTCTTATTAATGTCTTTCTGTGGTTTGAGTATCAGGGTGATTTTAACCTCATAAAAAGAATTTGGTATTGTTCCTTCTGTTTCTATTGTGTGGAATAACTTGAGGTATTAGTTCTTCTTTGAAAGTCTTGTAGAATTCTGAACTGAAACCATCTGGTCCTGGGCTTTTTTTGTTTGGGAGACTTTTGATGACTGTTTCTATTTCTTCAGCAGTTATAGGTCTGTTTAATTTGCTTATCTGGTCTTGATTTAATTTTGGTAAGTGATATTTATCTAGAAATTGTTCATTTCCTTTATGTTTACAATTTTGTGGAGTACAGGTTTTCAAAATATGACCTGATAATTCTTTGTATTTCCTCCATGTTTTTATTATGTCACCCTTTTCATTTCTGATTTTGTTAATTTGGATATTCTCTCTCTGCCTTTTAATTAGTTTGGATAAGGGTTAGTCTATTTTGTTGATTTTCTCGAAGAACCAACTCTTTGTCTCATTGATCCTTTGTATTGTTTTCTTTATTTTTATTTTGTTGATTTCAGCTCTCAAATTGATTATTTCCTGCCATCTAGTTCTCTTGGGAGAGTTTGTTCTAAAGTTATCAAATGTTCTGTTAATTCACTAGTGTGGGATTTTTCCAGCTTCTTTACGTAGGCATTTATTGCTATGAACTTTTCTCTTAACACTGCTTTCATTGTGTCCCATAGATTTGGGTATGTTGTGTGGTTAGTTTCATTGAATTTTAGGAAGTATTTAATTTTTCTCTTTATTTCTTTCTCAACCCATTTATGATTTAGGTGAGCAATGTTTAATTTCCCTGTGTTTGTGGGCTTTCTGGAATTAGTATTGCTGTTGACTTCTAGTTTTAAACCATGATGATCTGATAAGGTACATTGAGTTATTTCATTTTTTTATATTTGTTGAGGTTAGTTTTGTTACCTAGTATGTGGTCAATTTTTTTTTGCTGTGTTGGATATGTTTATTTATTTTACACAAAGAGTTAAATCTTGGCAGAACATTCTAAATATTTTTGAGAGCTGGTTGATATTTTGATTTTATAATCATCGATACTAAATATGTTGCTTCACATAAATACATAGTACAAAATGGTAGAAGTGTGATTTGGACCATTTTAGACATTGTTAGAAAGTCTGTCCTAATTCCAAGCCAAGATAAATTTATTGATTTTTTTTTCTGAAACTCGAAGTCAGCATTTTTTTGAGAAGGTTCCATGAGGTGCTGAGAAGAAGGTATAGTTTTTGCTGTTTGGATGGAATATTCTGGAGATGTCTATTAAGTCCATTTGAATCATAACATCTGTTAGTTCTCTTATTTCTCTATTCATTTTTTTGTCTGACTGACCTGCCCAGTGGTGAGAGGGGAGTGTTGAAATCTCCCACTATTAGTATGTGGGCTTAATGTATGATTTAATCTTTAGAAGTGTTTCTTTTACATATGAAGGTGCCCTTGTATTTGGGGCATAGATATTCAGTATTGAGATTTCCTTTTGATATATTTGTCCTGTGACTAATATGAAATGACCTTCTTTATCTCTTTTGACTGATTTTAGCTTGATATCTATTTAGTTAGATATTAGGATAGCTACACCTGCTTCTTTCTTAGGTCTATTTGATTGGTATATTTTTTCCCAACCCTTTACTCTAAGATAATGTCTGTCTTTGAAGTTGAGATATGTTTCTTGCATGCAGAAGAAGGATATATTCATTTTTTTCATATCTAATCTGTTAGCCTGTGTCTTTTCATAGGTGAGTTGAATCCATTTACACTAAGGGATGTTAATGACCAGTGATTTCTATCTCTTGTTAACTTAGTTTTCATTGTTGCTGATGTTAATTTGTGCATTTCCCCCCTTCTTTGGGATTTGCCGCTATTAGACCATTAGTTGTCTCTGTTTTTTGTTGGTGTACCAACTTCCTTGGGTTGGAGTTTTCCTTCTAATGTGTTGTGTAAGGCTGGGTTTGTGACTAGTTATTAGTGAAATCTAGTTTTGTCATGTAATGTCTTGTTTTTCCTTCTATGGTGATTGACAGTTTTGTTGGGTATAGTAGTCTGGGCTGACATTCATGGTCTCTTAATGTCTGCATAATGCTTGACCATGATCTTCTGGCTTTCATTGTCTCCAATGAGAAGTGTTATTCTGATAGGGCTACCTGTATGTGTTACTTGGCCTTTTCCCTTTGCAGTTCTTAATATTCTTTCTTTACTCTGTATGTTTAGTGCTGATGGAGGAAGGTCATTGGCTAATAAAGGAACTGCTTTGGCCCATCTTATTGGTTAGGACGTAGGTAGGTGGAGTAAACAGAACAGAATGTCAGGAGGAAGAGGAAGTAAGGTCAGACTCGACAGCTCTCCTCTCCGGGCAGACGCCTCAGAGAGACACCATGCTCCCGGCTCCTGGGCAGACACATGCGATGAAGCTCTGAAGCTCTGACCCAGGATGGACTTAGGCTAGAATCTTCTGGTAAGACCGGTGCTACACAGATGATAAGAAATGGGCTAGTCCAGGTGCGAGAGTTAGCCTAGAAGAGGCCAGGTAGGAATGAGCCAAGCAGTGTTTAAAAGAATACAGTGTCCGTGTAATTATTTCGGGGCATAAGCTAGCCGAGCAGGCGGCTGGGGTGTTGGGGACGCAGCCCCGCCGCAGCTCCTTATTACTACATAGTGCTTTGATTATTATGTGGTCAGAGTACTTTTTCTTTGGATCCAATATATTTGCTGTTCTGTAAGCTTCTTGTATCTTAATAGGCATATCTTTCTTTAGGTTGGGAATGTTTTTTCTATGATTTTGTTAAATATAGTTTCTGTGCTTTTGAGTTGAACTTCTTCTCCTTCTCTTATAACTATTATTCTTAGATTTGGCCTTTTCATGGTGTCCTATATTTCCTGGATATTTTGGGTTAAGCTTTTGTTAGATTTAATGTTTTCTCTAACTGATGAATCTATTTCTTCTATTGCATATTCAGTGTTTGAGATTCTCTGTTCTATCTCTTCTAGAATAACAGTATTATGCTGTTATTGCTTGCATTTGTGGTTCCTGATCTTTTTCTCATGATTTCTGTTTTTATAATTCCCGTTGCTTATGTTTTCTTTATTGTCTCTATTTCAGTTTTCAAACCTTGAATAGTTTCTTTCATATGTTTTGTTTCATTTTCTTGATTTTCTTTGAGGGATTTGCTGATGTCTTCCAACTTTTTGTTTGTCTCTTCCTCCATTTCTTTAAGGGAATTTCTCATTTCTTCTTTAAGAGTTTTGAACATTCTCTTGATTTGTTTAGGTCATTTTCTTCTGCTTCATCTATATTTGATTGTTCAGGTCTTTCTGTTGTAGGATCTTTAGGTTTTATTAGTGTTGTGTTGTTCTTTGTGGTGTTACATGCATTCTTACCTTTTCTACTCATCTTTTCCTCTAATAGATGTGGTTGAGGCTGTCTGAGATTCTGTTGAATAATCTTCAAGGTACCAAAGAATCCAAAGTTCAGATGGTTGTTCCTCATGGTACAGCTCTACAGTTCTAGCTGCCCCATTGGTTACTCTATGTTCCTGGAGATAGCTCAGTGCTCCTGTGCTTTGCTTTGCTCCCTTGGAGTTTGCTGTCTCAGGCCTAATTTGGCCTAGGTTACAGGCTTTCCACTATTTCTGCAAATCCTAGTCTTGATCCCCTCTGCAGAAATCCCTGCCTTGGAGTTGATCCTGCAAAGGTTTTTGGCTCCAGTCTACTGTCTTGGAGTATTCAGCCTCAGGTGCACCCAGAATCACAGAGGACCTGGGCCAGGGTTACTCCCTCAGAGGTCACAGACTCATGCTCAGACCTGCTAAGGCTCTGGGTTCCTGCCTATTCCCTTTGATGTCCCAAACCAATGCCTGGACCCACAGAGGTTCTGGCTCAGGCATACTCCCTCTGAGCTCCCGGCTCAGGAATACTCCCTCTGAGGTCCCAGACTCACATCTGGTCCTGCAGAGATCTCTGATTCCTGCCTACTCTCTCAGAGGTCCCAGATTCATGCCCAGACTGGCAGAGATCCTGGCTCAGGCCTAGTTCCTGGGAGGTCCTAAACTCATGCCCAGACCCACAGGGGTTCTGGCTTAGGACTACTCCCTTGAAGGGCTCAGATTCATATTCAGACCCTCAGTGGATTCTGGCTCTTGCTCTCTTACTCAGCAATTACACTGTGTCAGGTCTGAGAGTTTTTGACGGAGTCTTTAGGGTCTCTCATGTATAGAATATTATCATCTACAAGGGAGGATGTTTCGACTTCTCCTTTTTTGTATCTTTTAGTCCCAGTTCTTAACTTATTACTTCTGTTGAAATCACATTAGTTGTCTGTGTCTATGCAGTGCTGTGGAATAACCCTTCTGTATGCTATGGATATGTTTTATTCCCGTTGATTAATAAAGAATCTTCTTTTGCTTATAACAAGGCAGAATACAGCTAGGCAGGAATGCTAAAGAGAGATACAAAGAGAAGAAGGGCAGAGTCAAGAGAGACATGAACAGCTGCCCAAGAAATAACATGCCAATAGATCAGTAAATGCCACGGCCACTTGGCAATATATAGATTAATAGAAATGGGCTAATTTAAAATAATTCAGGAAAAGTGGGGTACAGATCTAAACATAGAACTTTCAACAGACAAATATAAAATTGTTGAAAGATGCTCAAGGAAATGGTTAACATCCTTAGCAATCAGAAAAATGCAAATCATAACAACTCTGAGATTCCATCTTACACTTGTCATGATGGCCAAGATAAAAAACACTGATGACGGCTTATGCTGGAGAGAATGTGCGGTAAAGGGAACATTTCTCCATTTCTGGTAGGGGTGCAAACTGATACCACCACTTTGGATATCAGTATGGTGATTTCTCAGAAAGTTAGGAAACAGTCTATCTCAAGACTTTGGGTATATACCCAAAGTATGTTCAATCACACCACAAAGACACGTACTTGACAATGTTCATAGCCCCATTATTTGTTATAGCAAGAAATTGGAAATGATGTAAATGCCCTTCGACCAAAGAATGAATAAGGAAAATGTGGCACAATTACACAATTGAGTACTACATAGTGGGAAAAAAATGACATCTTGAAATTTGCAGGCAAATGGATGGATCTAGAAAACCCAAAGCCAGAAAGACAAATATAATATGTACTTACTCATAAGTGGCTTTTAGACATAAAGCAAAGAAAAACCAACCTACATTTCACAATCCCAGAGAACCTAGTCAGCAAAGAGAACCCTAAAAAGGACATGCATGGATCTAATCTACATTGGAAGTAGAAAAGACAAGATCTCATGAGTAAACTGAGAGTATGGGGATCATGGAAGAAAGTAGAAGGGGAGGAGAGAGGAAGGGAGGTGAATGGAAAAAATATATAGCTCAATAAATATAGTAAAAATAGGTTAATTTGAATATAAGAGCTAGTTATTAATAAGCTTGAACTATAGGCCAAAGAGTTTATATATAAAGTAAGCCTCTGGGTGAGTATTTAAAGCAGGGGCAAGATGGGGTGGAACAGAAAAACCTCCATCTACAGAGCAACTTACTCTGTGACAACTATAACCCTACCTTCTTCTGTGGTCTTTATTGCATGTTGTGGAATCACATATGCCTGGGAACTCTACCCTCATTCATCTTCAACGCCCAGTCTGTCTGTGCAGGCTTTGCTGTATGTTGTGGTAGTCCTATGAAGTATCCCTTTTTAGCCAATTCAGTTCTTTCATTTTCTTTTGAAGCCTCTTCTCCATGGATGGGACTCTACATACTTAAGTGTAATTAACTCTCAGCTGGTTCCTTCCTCAGGTTTTCCTGCAGATTCCATTCTCCATGTTGTATGATTCCTTCCATGTGCCTAGACACCGTATCCTTCACAATTAGCTCTGGCCTCTCAGTTGAAGTCCACAGCCTCCATTGAATCTCCTGGGACTCACAAGATTGGATATATTCTATATTTTTTATACAGAAACCAGTGATCTGTCAATATATAATACTGATGTGGATTTAGACACATTTTTTCCCTTACTTTTAATCATTTCTGTATAGACCTTTACTTACACCTTTGTAAGTGTTTCTAGTAGTTTATTTTGTACTCTTAGAGAATCTAAGATAAGAAGTATGACCTCCTAAAGCATAAACTTAGAAAAATCACATTGCTTATGTTATGAGCAATCCAATGGGAAATTACCTGCCAGGCTGAAAACATCAACTCTTCTGTCTTTCTTAATAGTTTTACTTCTGCTTGATGAAGAAGCATCTCATGAAGGCCACGGGCCACAGCATACACAGCATTGTATGTATTGTAAGCATACTCAGTCATGACCTTATCAAAATGGTTGTTAGGTGAGTCATGCAAGGAAACATTAGGCACACAGTTCTCAACTGTAGTACAGTCATCAGCAAATGAGCAGTTAAAAAAGTAGAACCAGAACCTTTGAAGGTAAAAATCTTCTGGGTATTTGGAAGGGTGAAGAGTTTGGGTAAAATTTCTGAAACCAGGGAGTTCTTTGTGGTGATGTGAGAAAATGAGGCTCCCATGCAATGACTGCAAAATGAAATGCTTTGAATGGTTGATATCATTCCATTCTGAGTTCATGATCCAAACTTTCCCTGTAACTAAAGTCTGCTTTAAATAAGACAGGAAGCCTCTCAGAAAGTCACTGTCCCCATAGGTGATGATCACATTTGCTGATGATTTCAGAACCCGTGTAGGATTCAATTGTTCCTGTGCCAAAAAGGATACTTTACTGACTGGGATCATCTCCACAAAATCTATACATATTCTGTTTCTGTCCATTTCTGCCCTCAGGTCTGAGATTATCTGAACACCTTTTTGTCCTTCAGATACAATCAACCCCACCCAATTCCAGTGGAAATAATTCAACAATAAGACAATGCCACTGGCCAGAGATGTGTCCTTGGAGGCCATTTGGTAGAGATTGGGAAACTGATCGTGATTATTCAGGTTAGTATCAAAAGACCCAATGGTCAGCTAAAATGAAAGAAGTAAAAGCAGAATTAAGAGGAGGAACCATAAAGCATGGGTCAAATCATGACAGACTTGTAGAATCAGCTGGAGTGATGAAGAGAATTTGATCATCACATCTGTACACATGTGTACACGAGGTCAAGGCTGATAATAGTATTACCTTGTTATTCTTTACTTTAATATTTTTTTCTTTTGAGCATAGATCTCTAAGTGAACCTGCAGCTCACTGTTTTGGCTAGCCCGATTTTCCAATGAGAGACTCTCTGCTTTACCAGAACTGAGGTTAAAGATATGTCCTGTCATGGCCATATTTCATGTGAGTGCTAGAGATTCACACTCAGATTCTCATACTTGTGAATCAAATACTTTACTCCCAAAGTCATCTCTCTAGATCATAATACCATTAAAATACTGGTATCCTACTTTTCTGAGAGCTTTCTAGGAAATTCCTCATCACTCACAGTTCCAGGTAATCACTGTCTGCTCCTGCCTATCCCTTTTCTCTGTCCTAGACCAAGGAAATGTGGATATGTCACCAAGTCACTGAACACTTATTCTATGGGATTATAAACTTTGGCAGATGTATAAGCATAATTTTCTTTCATGTTCGTTTTTCACCTTGGGATGACCCTGAACTTGTAATTGTTTTTCATCTCTCTACTCCACTCGTCCTCACCTGTGGATATTTGTAGAGTCCCAGCAGTGTTCCTATCTGGGCAGATATTATCCAGGATACTCCTGAGAGTACAGCAACAGACTTCATTTCTTTCCTGCAGTTGTAATTACTTATATATTTCTTCCCTGATAGCCAAGTGATGCATCTATCCAATGTCAACCATTCACTATACAGGACATTATAGATATCATACCCCAGAGACACATTGGGTAAAAGATGAGGGTTCATGTTGATCTCCTCAATAGCAAAAACCATTGCCAGGACAATCTGGTAGTTCTTTATATTTAACCTGAACAGAGGACACAAGGATATTTAAGTGTGCTGTTTTTTGAATGTCAACTATCTCCCATATATTCACATCTAAACACTCTGTCCTCAGCTGATGACATTGATGAAGTCTCTGGGACTTTCAAAAGTTTGAGCATTACTAAAAGAAGTTTGTCAGTGGAGACAAGTCTTTAGACATTATATATTGGCTTCAGTTCAGACTCAATCTCTTATTTATTGAGTGAAAATACAATGTGACCAGCCCAATTTCTGCACCTGTCATGGTGATTTCTCTTCTTGTTGTCATGCCCAAACTAACGGGATGGATAGAATCTCTCTATAATTATAAGCCAAAACAAATCCTTTCCCTTAGCTTGCTTTTCTTATGGTATTTTGTCACATTAATAGAAAAAATATTACACAGATGAAATATTCAACAATGACTATTAATTTTGCATGCAATATAATCACTTTTAGAGATTAAATGTTTGTATCTTTATAACGTTAGCATTTTAAAATTTATATCCACTTGGTGTGAAATAATAATGATGCATTTTTCTGTAGGTAATCTTATCTTGCCATGAAAATGGAGTATCATGAATGAGATTAGCATCTCTCTGTGGGCCCAGAGGTAATATTCAGTCACTGGCTATGTCAGCGAAGCAGGTGGAAGCATGGCCTGGGGGAAAAATTCAGAATAAATTTCAGATTTCAGTGCAGAGGAGCTGGGTTCTGCAAATTGCAATCCCTGTGTTTGGATTCTGTGAAGCACATTCTCATGGCTGACATATATATCAACATTTGATTTTGTCAAAATAAAAACAATGAGCCTGAGTATGGGGTATGTGCATGGAAAGTCTCAAGCAGGGAGTTCTGTGGAAGTATGATAAAAAACAGCTGATGAAATTAATTTAAGATTTAGCTGATAAGAAGCTAGAGCTAACAGGCCAAGCAGTGATTTAATTAATACAGTTTCTGTTTAATTATTTTGGGTTTAAGCTAGTGGGGTGGCTGGGATGAACAAGTGGCTCCTCCTCCAACAGAGAAGTACTCCAAAAATACTACTTTCAGGAGAAGCACACACTTATCATAAACTATATTCAGTGCTACTCATAGGAGCTATATTATGAAACTAACCTCAATGTCCAATAACAGAACTATGAATAAAAAAAACGTGGTACATGTGTACAGTGGAATTTTATTTAGGTATAACGAATGAACTTATGTCACTTGTTGGAACATGGATGTAATTTAATCATATTAAGTGAATTAAGTCAGTCCTAGGAAGACAAATATCATGTTTTATCATTGGTAAGTCCTAGATATCATGTAGATACATAAAACCTGATAAGTATACAGATGACATGAAAGTAGACATGATATTGGATGAACAAAGTAGACTATGAGCATGCTAGCAGCTTGAAAATGGAAAGAATAGCTGGGAATGGAGGCATACAAGGAAATACGTTCAAGAAAAGCACCTATGTATCTTTGTTTAGTAAATTGAAGATGTTTAATACTTCAAAAAGGGGAGAAAAATAGTGGCCCTCTAAAATAAAATTAGAGATGAAAACAGGACATACATCAGATTCCAGTAAATTCCAGAAGATTATTATGGAACATTTTTCAAACTCATATTTTACTTATGTTTTAATGAATAAAACTTTCCTAAGATCAGAAAGCACACTAATCAGCCATACAGGCCAGGCAGTGGTGCTGTATAGATTCAGTACCAGCACTAGAGAGAACTATGAGACAGGATAGGACAAAAACTCACTATCTTTTCAGTCTGACGATTTTGTAGAAGAGCTCTCTAGTGGTCGCTTGCTCTGCTTTTGATATTCAGTTTGAAGTCAAATATCTGTCTCTGGGTTTTTATTATTCATGATGCATCTGACACCCATTTTTGGAGTACAAATTTACAATAAAAGTCATTTGCCTCTTGCTTTGCAGTCTCTGGTATAGGCCAGAGCTCCACACAGCCAGAGTTACCACCCTACTGGCTAGGTTTTTCTTTCTTCTTTTCTGGTGGGTTTTCCCTTGAACCCCTTTTGGGATGTTGACAAACTGTGTAGATGCCTTGAAATTCAGTCAGGCTTTTACTGTTCTATGCCACAGCAATAAGCCACATATCTCCACAATATTTGTGCTCTACTTGGTGAGAAAATTGAGGATTCTCAGGGGAGGAATTAGTTAAAATGGAGTTTCTTTACCCGTGGGAAAACACAACTACAATAGTGAATGTTAGGTCTCTTCTGATTATGTAATGCATGATTTAAAAATAGAACAATTCAATGAAAGAATTAAAAACTAAGATTGACATTCTGTTATCATTTTAGTAACCCTTGTTCTAACTTTGTTAATTCTTGGTTACTCTCTCTCTCTCTCTCTCTCTCTCTCTCTCTCTCTCTCTCTCTTTGAGACAGAGTTTCTTTGTAGCTTTTTGGTTCCTGTCCTGGAACTAGCTCTTCTAGACCAGGCTGGCCTAGAACTCACAGAGATCTGCCTGCCTCTGCCTCCCGAGTGCTGGGATTAAAGGTGTGTGCCACCACCGCCCGGCTTTGGTTTGTCTCTTAAAATGTTGTATGACTTGACTGTCAAGATACATGCCTTAGAAAAATTTAATAAAACATACCACAGAGCTATCCAAATCCAGATAGAAGAATTTCGGCATTGCATTGTAATGAGAGGAACAACCTAAGGTTTCCAAACAACCAACCTTAATATTATAGAATAACCTTGCAGGAATTATCAAATGGTAGAGGATCTGTTATAGCTAATTGGACTTCTGTGTCAACGTTAAATTTAAGGATAAATTAAGGAATCAATAGTCTCATCTGGTATGCATTCACCTTTTGTGAAGCAAATGTTAAACTTGTGGTCAATTTATAATACAGTTATTCCTAATGATTGGGTGGACACAATTAAAGCTGTTTTAGAACCTGGTTCACAATCAAAATGGAGGACCTGTTTCTGATGGAGTGTAACTAGAGGCATGGAAATCTCCCAAGATCAACTTCTTGGAGAAGGAGTTTATGCTATTATAGAAAGACAAGCCCTACATGATGGCCACATCCTGGCTTTATGCCATGCAACAGCTTTGACTGCTTGGTACAGAATTGAAGTAGGAAAGGTTGAATCATTTACTGAAATCTTGTAAATGACGCAAAAGAAATCTTCTTGGATTTCTTACAAAGATTTGCATCAGCAGTAAATAGAATGATACCAAATTTAGGAACTAGAGAAATAATAATTGAATTTCAGGCTTTTGAAAATGATAATTCTCAATGTAAAAATAATTAGGTCATTAAAGGCAACGTCAGCACCTTTGGAGGAATGGATGTGAGTCTTGGAGGAGAGCCACGTGTTTGTCCTGGTCGCCAGAACCAAAACAATCACACAGGAACTGTATTGATTAAGTCACTGCGTGGTCCATTAGCTCTAGCTTCTTACTGCCTAACTCTTACATCTTAATTTAACCCATCTCCATTAATTTGTGTATTGTCACATGGCAGTTGCTTACTGTCAAAGATTCAGCATGTCTGACTCTGGTGGTTCCATGGTGACTCTATCCACCCTCCTTTCTCCCAGCATTCAGTTCTGTCTCCCTGCCTACCTAAGTTCTGCCCTCTCAAAAGGTCAAGGCAATTTCTTTTTTCATTAATGATAATCACAGAACACATAGGGGACTCCCTCCCACATCACCTCCCCTTTGTTGTTTCAATAAAAGGAAAGGCTTTAACTTTAACATAGTAAATTTACATATCACAAAATGGGTATCAAACATGAATTACAGTTATAATATTTATATCTACTCTGTCATTTATCATAAGCAAAGAAAACTATATTTATTTTTCAACTCTATTAAAGACTTCAGAAGGATATTTTGAAGGTCTCTGAAAGAATTGAAGAATACCTATTTATCTAAAATACATTTCTGTACATCTAGAAAATCTAACTAACATGACTACAAGCTTGACTAGTATAGATGATTATCTATTAACCTATATTTCTTAATTATACATTCCATGTTTAAATGAATTACACAATCACAATACCTTAATCAAGAGCATAAATATAAGATTGACCTTAAATTTGTATCAATAAACCAAGATCCATACCAATGCAAATCTCTATATCATATCTTCCTTTAAATATAAACAAACAATTATAAAGAATTTTGGGAATATGGGCATAGTTATATCTCTCCAAACTTCTTCCTGCTGTTTATTGGGTGAAGTAATTTTTTGAGGGTACTTTTGGGGTATTCATGGGGACCTGTCTGGGGGTCTTGTTCCATCAAACCATATAAGTCTGGAAGCAATCCACAGGTTCTCATCCTCTGTGGAGACGATAGAAGAACCTTTTTTCCAAAGGAACCTATCCTTAGACCAAAATTCAAGATACCTTTATAATATACCTGCTGGTTTAGCTTAGCAGCCCATACAATGAAATGTCCCTCTGTACTTAGCTCCTCTACAGTAAAAAATTTTAAAGAATACACAATAATGTACATAATCCAGACTCTCTGTGAATTTTCTAATTTTTATGTGACTTATTTTTACTCTTTTGTTTTTAAATATTTATTTCATTATCTTTACTCCTTTAATCTATGACTGTCTTTTTATCCAACACTGTGACCCATTTATAAGTTTTTTTTTTCTGAATTTGTCTTTATTGCATATCTGTAATTATTTTTTGAGGAGAAGTGCTCCTTAAATGCTAAGCACTTAAGAATCTATGCTGTGACATTACTAGGTCAAATATGTTACTACCTGCTGCCCTGCTCAATCCAGCATGGTGGATCTGCTTGTGTTTCTGAGCCACACACACAGACCCATTTACAGGCAATTACCCAGTACAAGTTGCCATCAAGCAAGCCACAGCACTCTGCTCACATTCCCATCCAAATACTGGGTCTTCCAAAAAAGCCAGAGGTCACATTTACAGCACGTTCCAAAACACCTATATTTCAAAATGTCAGAGCATTGTTTCTGCTGCTGCTGCTGAGTTGGAAACCTCTTTTAATGAGCTGAGGCATGCTGCCAGAAAACAGCAAGAAGCAGTGTTAAACTCTCACTCTCTTTTTTTTGTGTGTCTAGAATTTCTTTTTAAACTCTCTCAAACTTTAAAGTGGATTTAGTTTGCTCCACATTGGATGCCAATTTGTTGAAAGAGAGCTGCTTGTTTATCCTTGTACCCTAAAATCAAAATAATCATACAGGGGCTGTATTAATTAAATCACTGCCTGTCCCATTAGCTCTAGCTTCTTATTGTCTACCTCTTTCATCTTAATTTAACCCATCTTCGTTAATCTGTGTATCAATACGTGGCAGTGGCTTACAGGCAAAGATTTGGCATATCTGACTCTGGTGGTTCCATGCTGTCTCTCTCCACCCTCCTTCCTCCCAGTATTCAGTTCTGTCTTCCCCACCTACCTCAGTTCTGCCCTCTCAACAGGCCAAGGCAATTTATTTATTAATGGTAATGACAGCACACAGAAGGGACTCCCACATCATCTGAGATACAATAAATCTCATGACCCTGATGATATATGGATAGAAGAGTTGACTTCCAGAAGTTTAAGGGAAAATTGAAATATAAAGTATTTCAATTTGGTAAACAAGTCATCTTAAAAGGGATTGTAAACATTGCATTCCTAGAAACAATGTTTTTTCTAAGCATAATCCAATCAGAATGTCTCTCCATTCTGGATTATACACAAGGTATGGGAAAGTCTGGCATTGGACTAATGAATGTAGATAAACAAGAGACATTCAATGCAATCCTTTGCATTGGGAACCTCCTTGAGGGACCTCTCACAAACCCCTATGTCATATCCAATTCAGTTGTCTCGTGTAACCATAAAGGAAATTCCTCCCCAGAGCATAATGAATCTAATGCCTATTGTCAGAAACCATACTGAGCTGGATAATATAACAACTAAAAAGAAAAAACCCCCCAAAAAATCAGGAGAAACCATAAAGTGAGTATATTAGTAAACTTCTATAAATTAACAAAGACCAAAGTTAAAAAACAAATAAATGACTTTGTCACTGAAGGTTTGGTTGACACAGTTGAGAGTATAACAATAATTGTACCAGAAAAGTTGTCATCCAAATTGATGTCTTCAGGAACTTAATGTTCATGTCTAAGGGATTCAAACTTTATCTCAGGTAAAACAGAACATGAGATGGGTCAAATATATAGGCCCCAAAGGACAGAGAGGAAAATAAAAATCATAAGTAGCTAACATAAAATATGCAGAGAAAGAGAGTCCTTTGACATTCAGTCATAAATGAAATGTCTCCCACAGATACATCTCCAGAGGACTCAGAAATCCTATGGAAGGTGAGGCAGGAAGACTGTAAGAGCTAAAAGGGATGGATGACTCCAAGGAAACGGTCACTTGTAGACACATCAGGACTGACACACATACACATTCACATAGTCTGGCAGCATTCACAGGGCCTGCACATGTCTAAGCCAGATGAGGTCTCAGCACTGAAAGTCGACATAGACACAAGCCCCATTCCCTAATCCAAAAGCTATCTCCAGTTGATAACCACTGGCGAAGGAAAAATCAGGTGTTTTCCAATGGAGTCTCATTGGTTATACTAACCCCACTTAAGTGAATGTCACATGTCCAGCAGTAGATGGCTGACACAAAATGAATCAAATATTCTTGGACATTTTTGTTTTTAATGCATTTTTTTTGGAATTTCTTTCTTAAAGTTATTTCTTTTTTCCCTATTTATTGTTTGTCTGTCTCTCTGTCTTCATACATGATACATATATATGTGTATATATATACACATACATAATAGTTTCAAATTTTATGAGTTTTCTCTGTGTGTGAAGCTGTGTCTCTATATCTGTAAAGGTCTTATGCTTTGTCTTAATATATTTTTCCTGTTTGTTTTATCCTATTTTGTTTTTAAAGATCTTATACTATTATATTATAATAATATCATATTTTTGTTTTTTTCTAATTAAAAAGAGAAAGATACGATATTATTATAATATAATAGAGCTAGTTCCAGGCCAGTCTCCAAAGCCACAGAGAAACCCTGTCTCGAAAAAGAAAAAAAAAAAGAGAAAGATAGGGAAAGAGTGAAACCAAGTTAGCAGAATCTGCAATAACAGGGAAAGATTATAACATGTACATAAGAAATTGATACTAATATGAAGGAAAATTTTACAAACTGCATTTCATTAATTTGGAAGAGTTAAAAAGTAAATGATTTTCCATATTATGCCAAATCCCCAACATTAAACGAAGAAGAAATAAAACATTTAAATAGAACCATAAAAATGAGGAGATTAAAATAATAATGGAAAGTTTTCAGCCAAAAAAGTTCAGGGCCAGATGGATTCACAACACAATTCTAGCAGACTTTTAATCTTTCAGATTCTTTTTAAATTATTAACAGAGAAAAGAAACAGAATGAGCACTCCCAAACTTCTACAAAGCCAGTATCACTCTACTAAAAACTAACAAACAAACAAATAAACAAAAAAACAAAAAAACAGATAGCAACAGCATAGGCCAATATTCCTAAGGAACACAGATTAGAAATAGTCAACAAAATATTACAAGCAGAATACAATAAAAAAAATCTTCAACTATGTCCAAATTGGCTTTCTGTCTGTAATGTGGGGATGGTTCCACCTATGTCTCAAGTAAATAAATATAATAAATCACATAATGGATATATGCCCAATAGTAATCACATGATTATTTCCATAGATGCATAAAATCTTTGATAACATTTTCATGTATTAAAGATCAAGGTCATTAATTGTAGGGCTAGAGGAAACATACCTCAATACAATAAGATTATCCATATTTATATATACCCCAATGACAACATCATCAACATAAATGGAGACAATCCCTCTCAGAATCCAGTCAGGAATGTCTACCACCTCTACTGCTTTTAAATACTGTTCTTGAAGTATTATCTAGAGAAGGAATTAAGGGGAATACAAGTAAGCAAAGAATAAGGTATACTATTATTATTGAAAGATAACATGATACTATAGAATAGAGATCTAAAAATTCTACCAGGAAAGAAATGATAATCAAATTCAGTAACATAGCAGGATATGGAGTCAGCTTACATAATCAATAGCTTTTTTGATACATCAACAACAAACATACAAAAAAGAAGACCATGAGCACATGCACAATGGCCTCAAGAAAAATAAACTAAGAATAAATGAAACCAAGGAAATAAAGGATTTCTTTAATGAAAACTTTTAACTTCTGAAGAAGGAAAGACACTAGGAAATGAATTTAAATGCAATTTCAATCAAAATCCCATCTTATTTTTCTTAATAACAAATAAAAAATCTATTCTATAATTTATTTAAAACTACAATACAATCTTGAGATAAAAGAATGATGTTGGAGGGATTTCCATCCCAGATCCTAGTATATATTAGACAGCCATAGTAATAAAAAGATATGGTACTGACATAAAGCATCCATGTAGACCAATGGAACAAAATCATATCCCAAACAAGAGTACATGTAACTTCACCAACTTAGTACTTGACTAAGATGCAAAAAAAAACTATGCCAAAAAAGAAAGCATCTTCAATAAATGGTTCTGAGAAGATTGGATGTCCACATGCAGAAAAATGAAAATAACCTGTATCTATCAGCTTGCACAAAAACTAAATTCAATGGGGTCTAAGATGTAATGTGAAGTCTGAAACACTGAAACTGTTAGAAAAAAACATAGGCAGTACCACCATGCTAGAATTGCAGGGAAGGATTCTGTCCAAGTATTAAGTCCAATAGTTGACAATTGGTTCTTCATAAATCTAAAAATCTTCTGCACAGTAATCAACAGGTTAAGAAAGAGCCCAGAGTAAGAAAATCATTATCAAGTATACATTTGACAGAGGTTTTATACCAATATAAGTGCAAGTAACTTAAATTAATACAAATAACTCAAAAAGCTGATATAAACAGCTAAAAAAATCCTTTACTACTAAGAAAGAGACTGTTCCTTATACTCATTGGAAATATTCGATGCCAGAGGCTTGTATTGTGATTGTAAATAGTACTATTGAATATCATTCAATTACAACACAGTCTGGAAGACAGTCAGGAATGTTTGAATGATCAGGAAAGAATTGAGTCTCAGAAAGGGCATGGTAGAAGGAAGGAAACTAAAAAAAAAATTGTTTTTGCGGGATTGGTGCAGATCTTCTCCCATTCAGTATTTTGCCTTTTTGTCTTAGTGACAGTGTCCTTAGCTTTACAGAAGCTTCTCAGTTTTAGTAGGTCCCATTTATTCAATGTTGCCCTTAATGTCTGTGTTGCTGGGGTTATACATAGGAAGCGATCTCCTGTGCCCATCTGTTGTAGGGTACTTCCCACTTTCTCTTCTATCAGGTTCAGTGTGTCCAGACTGATATTGAGGTCTTTGATCCATTTGGACTTGAGTTTTTTGCATGGTGATAGATATGGGTCTATTTTCATTCTTCTACAGGTTGACATCCAGTTATGCCAGCACCATTTGTTGAAGATGCTTTCTTTCTTCCATTGTATACTTTTAGCTCCTTTATCGAAAATGAAGTGATCATAGGTTTGTGGGTAAATTCGGGTCTTCTATACGATTCCATTGGTCGACTTCTCTGTTTTTCTGCCAGTATCACACTGTTTTCATTACTGTAGCTCTGTAATAGAGTTTGAAGTCAGGGATGGTAATGCCTCCAGAAGGTCCTTTATTGTATAGGATTGTTTTGGCCATCCTGGGATTTTTGTTTTTTAATATAAAGTTGATTATTGTCCTCTCAAGATCTGTGAAGAATTTTGATGGGACCTTGACGGTCTGATCTCCAAAATACGTAGAGAACTCAAGAAACTAGACTTTAAAATGCTAATTAACCCAATTAAAAAATGGGGCACTGACTGAACAGAGAATTCTCAACAGAAGAAGTTCAAATTGCCAAAAGAGACTTAAGGTCATGCTCAACTTCCTTAGCAATCAGGGAAATGCAAATCAAAACAACTTTGAGATATCATCTTAAACCTGTCAGAATGGCTAATATCAAAAACACCAATGATAGCCTTTGCTGGAGAGGCTGTGGAGGAAGGGGTACCCTCATCCATTGCTGATGAGAATGCAATCTTGTGCAACCACTTTGGAAAGCAGTGTTTCGGTTTCTCAGGAAATTCGGGATCAACCTACCTCTTGACCTAGCAATACCACTCATGGGAATATACCCAAGAGATGCCCTATCATATGACAAAAGCATTTGTTCAACTATGTTCATAGCAGTATTATTAGTAATGGCCAGAACCTGGAAACAACCTAGATGTCCTTCAATGGAAGAATGGATGAAGACAGTGTTGAATATATACACATTAGAGTACTACGCTGCGGTAAAAAACAATGACTTCTCGAATTTTGCATACAAATGGATGGAAATAGAAAACACTATCCTGAGTTAGGTAACCCAGACCCAAAAAGATGGACAAGGGATGTACTCACTCATAATTGGTTTCTAGCCATAAATAAAAGTCACCGAGTCTATAATTGGTGAACCTAAAGGAGCTAAATAAAAAGGTGAACCCAAGGAAAAACATATAGTTATCCTCTTGGCTATGGGAAGTAGACAAAATTGCCGGGGAGAAAATTGGGATCTTGGGGGTGGGGTGGGATGGGGGTACGGGGAGATGGGGAGAGAAAAGTGATAAGGGGAGGATGGGGGGAACTTGGGGAAACAGGATGATTGGGATAAAGGAAGGTTGGATAGGGGAGCACGGAACCACAATTCTTAGTTAAGGGAGCCTCCTTAGGGTTGGCAAGAGACTTGAACCTAGAGTGCTCTCAGGAGCCCAAGGCGATGCCCCTAGTTAGTTCCTTGGGCAGCTGAGGATAGGGAACCTGAAGTGACCCTATCCTATAGCAATACTGACGAATATATTGCATATCACCATAGAACCTTCATCTGGGGATGAATGGAGATAGAGACAGAGACCCACACTGGAGCACTGGACTGAGCTCCCAAGGTCCCAATGAGGAGCAGAAGGAGGGAGAACATGAGCAAGGAAGTCAGGACCATGAGGGGCGCACCCACCCATTGAGACAGTGGGGCTGATCTATTGGGAGCTCACCAAGGCCAGCTGGACTGTGACTGAAAAAGCATGGGATAAAACCGGACTCTCTGAACATGGCGAACAATGAGAGCTGATGAGAAGCCAAGGACAATGGCACTGGGTTTTGATCCTACTTCATATTCTGGCTTTGTGGGAGCCTAGCCAGTTTGGATGTTCACCTTCCTAGACATGGACGGAGGGGGGAGGACCTTGGACTTTCCACAGGGCAGGGAACCCTGACTGCTCTTTGGACTGGAGAGGGAGGGGGAGAGGAGTAGGGGGAGGGGGAGAAGGGTGGGAGGAGGGGGAGGGAAAATGGAGGCTGGGAGGAGGAAACTTATTTTTCCTTTTCTCAATAAAAAAATTAAAAAAAATTGGTTTTGTTGAAGCAAAACAACTAATAAAACAAGTAAAAAAATAAAGTAGAAACAGTTCTTGGCATATGGAGTTGAAAGAGTGGAATGAAGGATGTAGACAGCACTGATATATGCACATATAATATTTCTAGGCATTATCTATTTGAAAATATGACAGAAAACAAAGAGATGAAAAAATGAACTTACTGATGATAGAGGCCTGCACTGCTTGGATCTTCAGTGATGGAATCATATACAATAGTGTGAAGTGGGAAAAATGCAGCAAGCACCATATCCCCACCCTTGTACACACTGACTCCTGTCTTTGTAGCACAGGAAGAACGATCAAAGGAATAAACATAGCTGGAATACGGCAGAACCAGAAACATAAAAAGCAGAGGGAGCATCATGGAAGAATCTACAAAGTCAAACTGTGTAGAGTCTGAATTTTCAGAGCAGGCAGGTGTATACATATCCCAGGTACTTGTGCCTGTTCATGTAAATTCCAATGTTTTTGTTGGCTATGATGACCACTCTCATTCCCAAAGATCCTTCAACTCAGATTACTAATATTTCCCTGATGGATTCTGAAAAACATTCATCCTGGGGCATCACATCTGGAGACCAGGTAAAAAAAATATATAAGATTAAAAATATGCTTGAGGCTCATCTTCTCCAGTCCCTAGTGGCATGATTCATCCAGTTCCACTGACAACAGGGCTCCCTTCTGAAATGAAGTCCTCCTGGAAAGACTTGACCAAGCTGGTGCTAAGAAACTTTTACCTTCAGTTATGGATAAAAATATTGTCATGAGGGATGTGTAGTTAAGGATAGTCAGTGGATAGCCAAATTATTTTTAGTCAGGCACAAAGCCTTGGGTTTAATCCCTGGCACCACATAAACTGAGCATTGTTTTTAGCATCTCTAATCCCGCCACTGAAAGATCAAGATACAGTAAAATCAGGGGTCAAGATTATCATTATATACTAGATGGTTAAGGTCTACCTGTACTGGAGATTATGTTTCAAAAAGTGTTCTTATAATTCATCTAATATGTCCACAGCATGTATTTTGCCCATGTTTGTGGTTTTTATAGTATGTGGTGTATCTGTCTCTCATCTCCTCTGAAACAGAAGAAAATCAACAGAAAATATTAATAAATTCTTCTTTTACTAAAAACAGTGAAAGCAAAATATATGGACATATATGTTGTCCAGAAGCAAAGGAAAATATCAGGGAAGTGAAATAATTCAGTATCATATTGTAGTGGTGTATTATTTTATTTTATCTTTACTAAATAATGATATATCCTATTTGGTTTATAAATTGTTCCATGTTCTATTCTACATAAATCATTAATAATGTGAGAAATCATGGGGTATATGGGACCCTTTTGCCCTTTGCCTTCAATTTTCTCCCAACCTAATAATTCTTTGAAACTAGAGACTACTAGGTTTTTGTGTTTATATGTGTATCTGTGTTTGTGTGTGGACATCATGTGGAAGGCAGAGGTTGAAATTAGATGTCTTCCTTAATTTCTCTCCATCTTAGTTTTTAAAATTTGGTTTCTTAGTGAAACCAGAACATTCTAATTTATGTAGACCAAATGGGCAAATGCCTTCACAAGGACGTACTGGGACTACAAGTGTTCTGTTTTGTTTAAATGTCAGAACTGGGAAACTAAACTCAGGTTCTTATTATTTTGTGGTCAACTGTACCATCTCCCTAGCCCCAATTTTTTTTAGATAGAAGTACTTTAAGTGGCCTTTAATTGGAGACATGTCAATATTATTCTTTCAAAAGGTATCTACCACAAAGACAAAAAGGTATAGAATAAACATCGAATTTCAAAGATGTTTTTGTGAAAATGTTCATTTGTAATACTCTCTAATTCTTTGCAATATTGAGTATGAAATACAGTGCCTTCTGCATTCTAGGCAGGTGCTTTTTCTAAGTTATATTACCAGTCCAAAAACCCATAATTGGTTTCATGCTATGATGTTGAAACTTTGGGTTCACAGGTTTAAATTACTGCTGTGCAATAGTGCTCTTGTACACTGTAAGTACTTGTCAATTGCATTGTTTTAATAAAAGACTGATTGGCCAATAGTCATGCATGAAGTATAGGCCAGATAACCAGAAAGAGAGAATTCTGGGGAGAGGAAAGACAGAGACACAGTCACCAACCAGATGCAGAGGAAGCAAGATGAGAATGCCTCACTGAGAAAAAGTACCAAGTCATGTGCCTAACCATAGACAAGAATTGTGGGGTACTCTAAGGTGTAAGAGCTAGTTAATCATAAGCCTGAGAAAATAGGCAAAGCAGTTTGAAATTAATATAAACCTCTGTTTGTTTCTTTGGGATTGAATGGCTTCGGGACCAGGCAACACAGATGCTTTTATCTAAAAATGGTACCCAAATGTTTGGCAAAAATTTCCAGATAAAGCCTGAGAAAGCTTTAAAAGTAAAGAGGATTCTAAACAGACAAGAGCAGAGCCAAGTACAACTTCTTGGTAATAGTCTCTTCACCAATAGGCTCTGTTTTCTAGAGACAAATCAGAGATGTGGCTCCTTTAAAGCTTCTTCCTGACTCAGGCTTAGCAGCAAAAACCTCACAGTTCTTTTAAGAGGCCCTGTCACAAAACACTTAAATGGTGTTTTATGAACAGCTGTTGGCTTGCTAGTGGAGTTGGCTTGAACCTAGAAACTCCACATAGTTTTAAGAGTAAATATGGCTCCCACCAGTAACTCTGCCATGAAGCCATAATTTCAGAAAGCGAATATATGTGTTGTGGCCTGCTGTCAAGGCCTCAGCTTTAATTTTAGATGGTAGAGAACAGTCACAGTGATGCCTAGCTACTACCTGAATTCTATTTCCCTCCTCAGGAGTGAGAGTAGAAGCTTGGATGATATAATAGTCATGCCAAGTAAGATCATAGGTCTGAGACAAACAATGAAACTCTTTGATATAAGCAGAAGGATTAGTAGAAAAGGAACCTAGCCACTTTTCTATCTGAGAGAGAGCTGGAAGATAAAAGATGACCAAGAATTTGGAGGCATTGCGGCCTTAGCCACCAAGACTGGTGCTCTGAGACAATGGCTACAAAGAGAAGGGTGAGAGCACAAAGCCCCCAAACCATGTAAGCTCTGCCCATTTGTCTTTATGGTAACAAAATTTTAGTGCATAGGGAAATTAGCTGTTTGGGACATTGTATCAGACAGGCCCAATTTATCAAGATTTTGTAAGAGGCATCCCAGGGGCGACAGCAGATCTGACTTTGAACTGCATGTGCCCATTTTAAAGTCTATGCCCAGCCAAGTGGCATAAGTCTATTATAGCATGTCCACTAAAATAGCTATAAGGCCTAATGGGGTCATGGAAATTGAACGGTAGGCATCCCTGGAGCAAATAAAATCCACCTGAGACAGGCCTGGTCTTGCCAGTATAGCCACTGCTGAGATTAAACTCTTGGCATGAGCTGGTGGCTTCAATAAGAGTCCGATAATCAACAAAAGTAAGTACCAATGGGTCCCCCAAGAGCCCTATAGTATAGACAAGAAAAAGGGACTCACCAAGATGCAGCCATTGTAGCCATAGCCCAGGAACCAGTTTTAGCATGGCGTGGAGAGCTCAGATTGTGGACTAGGGGCTTTTTTTTTTTGCACTTTCAAAGGATTTATTCAAGGTCTGATTTGGAAACTCACCTTCAATGTGGGTGGACATTAAAAGGTATATAATGGCAGGCACATACCTTGGAACCTTAAAGTACTCCAGTATACCACTGCTTCTCAGCTGTTCTCTGCTTTTTGAGTCCATGATATGAGCAGAGCGTATTCCACCACGACTAACAGGTAACCATTATGACCTAATTGTCTGTCATTATGTAATAAACTTCCACATACTAAGCCATAGGCGGTGGCAGGGAAGAGACAGAAATCTTTAATAAATAAATAAATTAATAAAAAAAAGAAGAAGATATAGTTTGAGGACTAGGGGCTTTTGACACATGGCCTAGCGCAATACAGAAAGGCCATCCTACACAGTGGGACCTCAAAGTGATTTGGTGCTTTTTCCTTTACAGCATTAAATATTGTTTCTTTGCTTTGTGTTTTTGACATCTTGACTGTAATATGCCATGGAAGGTACTTCTCTGGTCATGTCTGTTTGGGGTTCTGAATGTGTTTTGTGTTTTGAATGTCTGAATGTTTTCTAGGCTTGGGAATTTTTTTTGCTGTAATATTGTTGAATGCATATCCTACACTTTTTGTGTTTATGTTACTCCTTCTAGTTCTGTGGGTTCTTGGGTTTGATCTTTCATGGACATTGTGGTCATGCTCATTTATTTTTTGCTTCTTAGTGTCTATATGTATTATTTTTCCAGCATTATCCATCTGGCAGTTTTTCTTTTGCTTCTTTGAGTCCATTGTTCATGCTCCCCACTGTGCTTTTTTATTTGATTTATTTTTCACTTTCAGCACTTTTTTCACTCCTCATTCCATTCTCATTGCTAAAGTTTTCTCTCATGATGCTGATTGTTTTTGCCATTTTCCTCTGTATTTATGACTTTGTCTACAGGTATTTATGGTATGTGTGGAATTAATCTGCCTGTGGATATCCTTCTTTGGGTCTTTGATCATTCTTTGCAAGAAAACTTCTGGAATGTTGTTGGAGGAGGTGCTTGTTCCTCCTGGCCACCCAGAACCAAAATAACCACACAGAAACTGTATTAATTAAAGTACTACTTGGCCCATTAGCTTTATCTTCTTATTGGCTAACTCTTACATCTTAATTTAACCAATTTCTATTAATCTGTTTATCATCATGAGGTTGTGGCCTAACAGCAAAATTTCAGCACGTCAGTCTCCAGTGGTGGCAGCTTCATGGAGTCTCCTTGACTCTGCCCTTCTTACTCCCAGAATTCCATTTAGTTTTCCCCACCTCGCTCTGTTCCCCTACAGCTCTGCTATAGGCCCAAAGCAGTTTCTTTATTAACCAATGAATACAACACACAGACAGAAGGACCTCCTATGCCATTTCCCCTTTTCTGTTTAAACAAAAAGAAAAGCTTTAACTTTAACATTGCAAAACTACATATAACAACACAGGTATAGAAAAAGAACTACAGTTACAATATTTATATCTT